>NC_063060.1:16567801-16915301 GCF_018812025.1 Megalobrama amblycephala | reverse complement strand
ACCATACAATAAACTATAACTGTATGGGTGAGAGTATGGGCTAAGGATCACAACTGAATTATGAAATTGGTGCACAATGTCAACCGCCATTTCTGGGATAATTTGGCTTATTGTCATTTATTACTCACCCTCATGTCATTCTATACCTGTAAGACCTTTGTTCATCTTTAGAACACAAATTAAGATGTTGTTGAAATCCGATGGCTCAGCGAGGCCTCTATTGAAAGCAAAGCCATTCAAACTCTCAAGGTCCATAAAGGTACTAAAAACATATTTGAAACAGTTCATGTGAGTACACTGGTTATCTTATCTTAATATGATAAAGTGACAAGAATACTTTTTGTGCGCCAAAAAACAAAATAAAGACTTTTCAACAATATAGTGATGGGCCGTTTTCAAAACACTGCTTCACGAATGAGCTTTACGAATCGAATCAGTGAATCAGAGCGCCAAAGTCACGTTATTTCGGCAGTATAGCCGTTTGATAGGAGATCCGAATCACTAATTCGAAACAAAAGAGCTCAGCAGCTTCATGAAGCAGATTTTCATTTTTGGGTGAACTAACTTATTCATTACGAAGTACTCAAGAACTTAATATTTGTTGATAATGTATTCAGAAATATATTTTACCTTGGAAAAAAAGGAAATTCAATTGAAACTTCTCTTGAAAATTGTATAAAGGTTTACGAAACGATTTCAGTCAGTGTTAAAGGTGCCCTAGATTATGTTTTTAAAAGATGTAATATAAGTCTAAGGTGTCCCCTGAATGTGTCTGTGAAGTTTCAGCTCAAAATACCCCATAGATTTTTTTTTATGAATTTTTTTAACTGCCTATTTTGGGGCATCATTATAAACGCGCTGATTTATGCTGTGGCCCCTTTAAATCCCGTGCTCTCCGCCCACAGAGCTCGCACTAGCCTTAAACAGTGCCTTAACAAAGTTAACACAGCTAATATAACCCTCAAAATGGATCTTTACAAAGTGTTCGTCATGCATGCGTCGGATTATGTGAGTATTGTATACTGTTATATTGTTTACATTGATTCTGAATGAGTTTGAGGCTATGCTGCGTGGCTAAAGCAAACATTACACACTGTTGGAGAGATTTATAAAGAATGAAGTTGTGTTTATGAATTATACAGACTGCAAGTGTTTAAAAATGAAAATAGCGACGGCTCTTGTCTCCGTGAATACAGTAAGAAACGATGGTAACTTTAACCACATTTAACAGTACATTAGCAACATGCTAACGAAACATTTAGAAAGACAATTTACAAATATCACTAAAAATATCATGATATCATGGATCATGTCAGTTATTATTGCTCCATCTGCCATTTTTCGCTGTTGTTCTTGCTTGCTTACCTAGTCTGTTGATTCGAGGGCACCTTTAAAAAATGATCGGCCTATTTCTGTTTTACCATTTATTTCCAAGGTTTTGGAAAAGATTGTGTTTTTCCAACTTCAGTCTTTCCTAGCTGTAAACAATCTGTTTGAGCACTTTCAATCTGGTTTTAAGGCTGCCCACAGTACTGAATCTGCTCTTTTGAGAGTGTTAAACGACATCTTTTTAGCCACTGATACGGGTGACTCTGTGGTCCTCGTTCTTTTAGATTTATCAGCGGCTTTCGACACCATTAACCATTCTGTATTAATACATAGACTGAAATCTTGGGTGGGTCTCTCTGGGACAGTGCTAAAGTGGTTCCAGTCATTTTTATCTGACAGGAAACATGTGGTTAGGCTAGGATAATTTTTATCTTCCGCTGCATCTCTCCCCTGTGGCCTTCCTCAAGGCTCTATTTTGGCCCCCTCCCTATTTTCATTATATGTTACCTCTTGGATCTATTTTTAGGAAACATGGAGTGTCATTTCACTTTTATGCCGATGATACTCAAATCTATTTACCTTTTAGGAAAAATGATCCACTGGCCATGACTGCTCTTTTATCCTGTCTAGAGGAGGTTAAATCTTGGTTATCTCAAAATGTTTTATCCCTAAATGAGGATAAAACAGAAGTAATTGTTTTTGGCCCTTCAGAAAATACGAAAGCATGTAATTTTGACCTGGGATCCCTATCGGCTTTTAGGTCTTCACAGGTACGTAATCTGGGTGTTATTTTAGATGACTCACTAAAATTCGATAAACAAATTTCCACTGTGATCGGGTCCAGTTTTTATCAACTCCGTATACTTGCAAAAATTAAACATTTCCTCACTGTTAAGACCCTAGAGATGGCGGTGCATGCTTTTATTACGTCACGTCTCGATTATTGTTACTCATTATATTGTGGCATCCCCAAAGCTCAAATTGCCCGTCTTCAACTGGTCCAAAATGCTGCCTCTAGATTTCTTTTAAAAAAGAAAAAAAAGGGATCACGGCACTCCACTTTTAAAGGCCCTTCATTGGTTGCCCGTTGAATTTAGAATACATTTTAAAATATTATTGTTTGTTTTTTTTAAAATCAAGCACCCGGCTACCTATTGTTTGTCGAGAAGCCTTTGGTGACCAAACCTTCTTTTAATCACTCCAGACTTAACGTAGAGGTGACTGTGCCTTCTCTGTAAAGGTCCTCGCCTCTGGAATGACCTGCCAGTGGAGATCCGAATGGCCCTACACTGTAAAAAAAAATCCCGTTGTTTCTACGGAAAAATACCGGCAGCTGTGGTTACCAGAACAATACTGTAAAAATGACATCAAACCGTAAACATACTTACGGAGTTACATGTGAATTTTACATTTTAAATCTGTTAAATTTACGGAGAATGTATTTCATTAACTGATATAATGTTAATTTACTAACCTAATGAAGTACTAATATCTGTTTTGTACCTTTATAATACACTGACAGTCACCAAACACAGTGGTGATGAGAGTCACATGATGAATCAAAGTTCATCACAAGCAGCTTTTCCACAAGCTGAGAAGCACAATACTAATATATAGAAGGTGCACACAGTGTCATTCACACACACACTAAACACCATCATGGTAACATGCATGAAATTTTAAAAATGCAATAAACATTAATTTAACAACATTAGATGTAACATAAAACCCTAATGTACATAACTGATTAGAAAAAAATGAGAAAAACTAAGAAGAAACAGAGTTATTTCAACGAAAATATATCAAATGTGAAGTATCACGCAGGGAATTGTGGGAATGTCAATATACGGTTTTTCACTGTAAATTTTACAATGAATTGTTATTTTTCACTTCCAAAAACTGTGAATTTAACGGTATTTTACCGTAAAATTACATTAAATGTACCGTTAGATCTATTACAGTTATTCACCGTATATGGTACGGAAACTTTCTGTAAACCAATCAACAGTTTTTCACCGCAGCATTTTTACAGTCTTTTACTGTTAAAATCACGGTCATTTTTTACAGTGTAGCTTGACCGTTTTTAAGTCTCTTCTAAAAACCCATTTGTTTTCATTGGCCTACTAGGTTCTATATTCCTGCCTATTGTATTTTCTATTGTGTTTTATTTCTCTTTTTTCGGGTTATTTGTCTTGTTATACCATGTTTTATGTGATTTTACTACTCTTATGATGCTGTTTCTCTTGTGAAGCACTTTGGTCAGTCTTGTGGCTGTTTTAAATGTGCAATATAAATAAAGGAAACTTGAAACTTGAAACTTAAAACCAACATGAAAGAATACAAAGAACACATTTCTAAGAACTTGGTACATGTGTTTTAAGATGTATTTTTGATGTTAACTGAATAAAAAAAGCTGAAATAAAATGCAAATTTGTTCAGCACAAAAGTCACAACCTCTCAAAACAGACGAATAAATGCCATTTTATCTTTCCGTTAGCTATTCAATGATCCTAGTGGGTGCGGCCTTCTTCCATCGGCGCTTTCTGAAACTGTTCCAAGATCAGCCAGGTGAAGTGCACACTCTGGTGGACGAAACCCAGAACTGTGACGACATCGCCATGAACTTTGCTGTGGCACATCAACTCTCACTGGTGTCCGGACTGAAGCGCCCCTCTGGGGTGTTCGTGAAGCCTGTAGATATGCGTAATTTGGAGAAGGAAGCCAGCAGCGGGTATGTGGGCATGTGGCACAGAGCGGAGCACATGCTGCAGCGCTCTTACTGCCTCAACAAGCTGACCCAGATCTACGGGGAAATGCCGCTCCTCTACTCCAACATCATGATCTCACAGTTCGGCTTTCCCAGCTATGCTAATCACAAGAGCAGGATATGATGTCAGCACATTTGAGAGACAGGTGCAATCTCAATTATGAGTTAGTAGGTAATCGTTTTGGACAAATGCCATGCCTGGCAATTTTAAACCCTTGGAAGTGCACATCTCACCTAAAACATGAGTTTGTCCAACTTGCAAACCTTTTGCCAGGTTTGATGGATTTTTGCAATGGTAACATTTCTACATTCTCAGGTCTTGATGCTTTTACATTTATAATACCTAGAAATTTAGGCTTGGATACTTAATTTTTTTTGGGGGGGGGGATGTATGCATGTCCTTATGATACTATGGAAGCTTACAGAATAAAAATAAAAAATGTAATTAACTTTTTATCTTGCAATTTGGACTTTATAACTTGCAATTGCTTGCTTATATCTAAAAATTCTGAGAAAAAAAAGTCAGAATTGTGTGATATTATGGAGCCCCTAAAGGGACATGGTGAAGGAAAAAATATGGAATGGGATGGAAAATTATATGTCAATGCTTTTATGTTAGAATTGTAAAATTAAGTAAGAATTGTAAAATTAAAAAAGTTGCAATTATCCTTTTTTGTTTTTTATTCCCTGGAGGAAACAAGCTGCCATAGAAATAGACCAGCAAACAAACCAAATAACAACATTCATGTGCTTATATTGCTAATGGATTTTTATTTTAGAGTAATTTTTTAAAACTTTTCTATTAGTGCCTCCAGCAATACAGGATAAAATTTGTGCCTTTACCAACATAGTATAATGAAGATGGTCTGCTGAAGATTTGAAGATTCATAGATTCATCTAATTACAGGATGGGTGGATGGATGGATGGATGGAAAGTCAGTATCATATTGGTTTACAAAATTGTTTATGAAAGTAAAAAGAGAGAGAGATAGAATATCAATATAAACTACACAGAACCAACAATATAAAATCATTTATTTGACAGTGGTTACATGGAAAAACAGTGCTATAAGTATAAACAACAGTAGACGTGCATGTTCACAGTGATTGCTGTAAATGGAGCCAAAATATAACTGCCATGAAATATTTCCTGAGAACAGAGCTGAATTTTTCTGAGAAAAATCCTGTAATTATAAAGTCTTATCTCAAGGTCTCAAGGCAGAAGGCTCAAAGTGAAAGTAAAAGTGTGATAATTCCCTTTCATTTTGGTGAAAAAATGTTTACACCCTTTAAAAGTGCCTCATGTCTGTTTGTTTTGGACTCTGTTTGATTTTCATTGGTTCCTGTGTTTGTTTGTTCTTAGTTCTTGGCACTCATCAGCCTGTAAGTTCACCGCCATTATGAGTTCATGTTTATCAGCTGTGTATTGTTAATCTGCTTGTTATCCGCACTTAAGTTCCTGCCTTTCTACTGTTCTTGGTCCATCTCGTTTCAGTTTATATGCGTGTATCCCTGTCAGTTTGGATTCTGTTATTAAACCTTGTACTGGAAAGTTACTCATCTTCGTCTGTGTCTGCCTGCCAACATGTTATGTTACTAAAAGTCTGTACAAATCCAAGAATTAAAAATATAACTGAGCTTTCACTTTTGATAGCATGTGTTCGGAAGCAGATAAAGCAGATTTCAAACAGTCTGTTCATTGTGCTTCCTTGGAAGGAAATCCAGGATGATATTACTTTATATGCAATGTCCGTGATGACACGTGAAATTAGATCAAAATATTTAGAAAAGACTGTATATATTGGGTCTGGTCCACTTTGGATTGTCTAACTCTTTCTTTCCCCTTCAGACTAATAGTTTGTTGACTACAGTTGTGGGCCTACAATAAGAAATTTGCCCAAAATTTGTCTCCGACAGCAAAATTGTGGTCAAAATGGTAAAGTGCGAACACAGCAAGTTAGTGGATTTGTGCTGATAGATGTTTTATGGAAACTTGAGAAACCTACAATATTAAAACAAAAACTGCTTTCCTGCCAGTCTCACTGTCTGTATCCTTGTCAAAAAGGGGAGAAAATTGATTTCAAAACAAAAAGCCATCAACACTGAGCATCTCATTAGGAAGGCTCATGAGAGTTTTCCTGAAACAGCTCAGGATGTTAGAGGTCAGTCAACACCTACTTAATTAAATCTATACAGTCATTATAGAATGAAGTGCATAGACAAAACAACACAGACAAACATTGTTATAAAAATTTCACTCGATCTTTTGTTCTTTTCTATTCATATAGTTAGTCCAGTTTCAGATTTGGGTTTATCAACTAGGAGATATATTTCCACACTGTAATGAATTGCTATAAAAAATTACAGCATGATTTTACAGTAAGATGGCTGTATTTTAATAATACAGTAGATTACTATGAACATAGATGCATTCTGGGGGAACACGGCAGTTTATTAGACCTTCCAAAATGGTATTTGTTGTCTATTTAGCTGCATCTGCAAGCAACACACAGCAGTTTTGTTTCTGAATGAATCTGCATTTTGAGCGAATCAGTTGTGTGAACCAACGATTCAATAGTGTTGGCCATTTTAAGGGCAGTCTCAATTGCAAAATCCTACCAGTGCACTGAAATGTTCGCTCCCTAAAAAGCCCCACAATGCACTGTGAAAACCAGGGAGCATCGATCAGAGATGGTCTTATTATTGGGAGATACGAGGGTCCAACTTGGATCACGTGTGCCTTGATAACCAATCACATTATAGCCTTGACGTTATTGAATTTCGTTCAGAGATGTGCGACAGTCTATCGCTGTTTGCAGATACCATAGAAATGAATGCGTGCCATAAACTGAATCATACCTGTCACGTAATTGTCAGTGTCTTCTCTAATAAAACAGCTTTTTTTTTTCTTCAGTGTAGACTCTAAAATTGATCAATCCAAAACTAATGTTAGTTTGCCCAAAAATGAAATGTCGTTCTACATCCATAAAACCTTCGTTTATCTTCGGAACACAAATTAAGAGGAGGCCTCCATTGCCAGCAAGATAATTAACAATTCCGATGCCCAGAAAGCTACTAAAGACATATTTAAATCAGTTCATGTGACTACAGTGGTTCAACCTTAATGTTATGAAGTGACAAGAATACTTTTTGTGTGGCAAGAAAACACTTGAAACAAAAGATTCGTAAAGCTTCGAAGCTTCATGAAGCAGTGTTTTGAAATCGCTCATCACTAGATAATTTTGAATAAAGTCGTTATTTTGTTGTTTTGCCGCACAAAAAGTATTCTTGCCACTTAATATTAGGTTGAACCACTGTAGTCACATGAACTGTTTTAAATATATCTTTAGTAGCTTTCTGGGCATCTGAAAGTGTAAATGATCTTGCTGGCAATGGAGTCCTCACTAATTCATCGGATTTTAACAAAAATATCTTAATTTGTGTTCTGAAGATGAACGAAGGTCTTACGGGTGTGGAACGACATGAGGGTGAGTAATTAATGACAGAATTTTCATTTTTTTGGTGAACAAACCCTTTAAGAGCAAACATGTTGAAGATTAGCTGATGAGCTGTCGATTCATTAAATGATAAGCTATTTACTCACAAAAGCGGTTTATTCAGCATAGTGAAGCCTCTCCTCCATTAACAACCATTTTTAAAAAAAAAACTGAAACACTGCTGCAAAAAATGTAAATGTAAAAATAAAATTGTAATGAGTAAAAAGTAAAAGTGATGTAATTAAGTAAAAGTATCAGTTCAGTTTAAATTGCACTCAAATAAACTAGAATCCCACAAAATAATACTTTAGTAATGAAGTAAAATCACTCAATAAAACCCCTGATGGCACTTACTGCAGCAGTCTATTTTTACTCCTGAAGTGTTGGAACAAAAATGGAACTTTCCTGAAGAGATTGTGTACTTTCACTCGAGCAGAAGAACAATGCCTGCAATAATTATCAAGTCAAATTAACTCAAGTTACATTGTTTTTGGAGGAAAAGGGAAAGTCAGTGCAAAGTTTATAGGGACGTGAATTTACATCTATCTCTGCCAAAATAAAAAAAAAGTTTTTGTTTTTTTTTGGTAGTGAACCAATGCACTAAAACAATAAATGTGTAAAACTGCACAACCAGGCATGTTCTCTGCAGTTTTAGGTTATTTGCTGATTATCCTATGTGCAGACTTATTAGAAAGTATTTGGCTAAGTATAGAGTTTATCATCAACTATCAGATGGATATTCATAGTTTATCATCAGTTTGATGTCAAGAACATTATTCAGGATAACCTAAGGAAATGAGGTTAAGTAATAGTTCTCCCAAAAATGAACATTCTGTCATCATTTACTCACACTCATGTTGCTTCTTCTGCAGAACACAGAAGTAGATATTTAGAAAAATGTTGCAACTCCACTTACAAACAACAGCGATATTAATAAAGTATAAATATTTACTTTTTTATTGTGTATTTTATGATCCAGTGCTGTATTGATGCACAGTAAATGACACATTTCCTGTTGTACTACTAGGAAGATATTTTAAGACTGCTCTGAAATCAAGAATTGCAGGAAATGAAAATGGATTAGCATCAGTTTGCACATATTTAAATCCAGAATTTTTAACTGTAAGGCCAGTATTTACCATATAGGGTTGTGTTGGAGATTCTTTGCTTCTGAGTGAAAACTTTTCTCTTGTTTACACAATACACATACATACACATACATATGGAATAATGGGATATAGTAACACATAATAGACTAATGCTATTATTTACAATAACCTAAAAAATGAATACATGTTGTACATAACGTAAAGATAGAAAAATGTTATTTATTAATATCACTCAGAACTTACTCATGTAAATTATATAACACTGTAATGCGGAATAACATACATTGGCCAAAAAAAGTATTTGAATGCTTAGGACACATAATGTTTTTATATTATATTACACCATGCCTAAATGTGACAAAAGCAAAAAGAACCCATTATAATCAGTGATGCTGTTTACACTGGATGCGAAAAATTCCCAACAGCAAACTCATGCACCGTTCCATTTCTGACGCACTCCAAGCGCTAGGATGAACAAAACCATGCAGGCTGTGAGTCAAAATAACTTCTTCGCCATCTTGCCTCGACAAGCTACACTACAGGATGTAGTGACGGATCGCGTGCACTCCACTGAATTCACTCCTATTGGTTGTCACCCCTGAAAGTCACTCTTTATTTGCATAAAGTGAAACATTTAGATTTTCTTGTGTCATTGGACACTCCTACATTCTTTCGCCAAAAGTCACTGTCACTTGGGTCACTGAAAACCACCAACTCTTTATTGAAATGAATGGGATCATGTCACTGTCACTGTTTCACAACATGGTGCGGCAACTGCCATGTCCGGTGTAAGTTACGTTTATTTTAAAGAGATATAGCATTACTGCAAAATTTGGTTTCAAAATTTGTTTCATTTGTTTGCAGATGCCGATTGGTTTGATGTTTTGTATCTACAGGTGCTGGTCATATAATTAGAATATCGTGAAAAAGTTCATTTTTTTATTGTAAAATATTTTAAAAAATGAAACTTTCATAATTTCTAGATTCCCTACATATAAAGTTAAATATTTCAAAAGGTTTTTTTTTTTAATTTGTTGATTAGAGCGTACAGCTAATGAAAGTCCAAATTCCAGTATCTCAAAATATTAGAATATTTACATTTGAGTTTCATTAAATTCCGGGTATCTCTTGTTCTTTGAAACCACACTAATGGGGAAGACTGCTGACTTGGCAATGGTCCAGGAGACAATCATTGACACCCTCCACAAAGAGAGTAAGTCACAGAAGGTCATTACTGAATGTGGTGGCTGTTTACAGAGTGATGTATCAAAGCATATTGAATGCAAAGTTGACTGGAAGGAAGAATTTGGGTAGGCAAAGGTGCACAAGCAAGAGGGATGACCACAAGCTTGAGAATACTGTCAAGTAAAGCCGATTGAGACACTTGGGAGAGCTTCACAATAAGTAGAATGAAGCCGGAGTCAGCGCATCAAGAGTCACCACACTCAGACATCTTCAGGAAAAGGACTACCAAGCCACTTCTGAAACAGAAACAACGTCAGAAGCATCTTACCTGGGCTAAGGAGAAAAAGAACTGGACAGTGAACAGTGGTGGAAAGTCCTCTTTTCAGATAAAAGTAAATTTTTGCATTTCATGTTGAAATCATGGACCCAGAGTCTGAAGGAAGACTGGAGAGGCACAGAATCCAAGCTGCTTGAAGTCTAGTGTGAAGTTTCTGAAGTCAGTAATGATTTGGGGGGGCCGTGACGTCTGCTGGTGTTGGTCCATTGTGTTTTATCAAGTGTAAAGTCAATGCAGCCATCTTCTCTCTGGAGCAATTTATGCTTCCATCTGCTGACAAGCTTTATGGAGATGCTGATTTCCTTTTCCAGCAGGACTTTAGCACCTGCCCACAGTGCAAAAACCACTTCCAAGTGGTTTGCTGACCATGATATTACTGTGCTTTATTGGCCAGCCAACATGCCTGACCCCTGAATCTATGGGATATTTTTAAGAGAAAGATGAGAAACAGTCGATCCAACAATATACAGGTGATCTGAAGGCTCAATAGTGCCTCAGCAGTGCCACAGGCTGATCACTTCCATGCCACACTTCACTGATGCTGTAATTTGTGCTAGGAGCAAGTCATTTGCTGTAATATGTGCTGCCGACCAAGTATTTAGTGCTCAAATGAATATACTTTAAAGAACTTGAACGTTTCTGTTTTGAAAATCCATTTTTTGATTGATCTTAGGAAATATTCTAATATTTTGAGATACTGGATTTTGGACTTTCATGAGCTGTACGCTCTAATCATCAAAATGTAAAAAAAAAAAAAAAAAAAAAAAAACTTTTGAAATGTTTTACTTTACATGTAGGAAATCTACAATATATGAAAGTTTCATTTTTAAAAATAATTTACAATAAAAAAAATTACTTTTTGATGATATTCTAATTATATGACCAGCACCTGTAATGCAGTGACTTTCAGACATTTTTGAGTTTTGTGTAAAACGTTTTTGGGGACCTCTATACACATTGCATTTAGATATTGTCTATCAAATATCAATCTTATAAGAAAATACACTGGTAGTCACAAAATTACTAAAGAAATACAGAAAACACAGTCCAGCTTTGTATTCACCTGTCCATGAGATATTTGCAGTATAGATAATGTCCAGGTGAATGTTCCTTTCAGCAGAAAAATGCTTCATTTAGTTGGTGTGTTCTTCATCTGTTTAGCTGACGTTACTGGAGTTGCTTCTGGCTTTCTTTCTGCAGTATCGGATCAGCAGCCCAGCGATAGTCAGCAGTGACACTGACCCTACAATGGGCAGTATGGCTACAGGCAGGTCTGGCATTTTCAAGACATTGTGCTGTGCTAGATTTAAAGGGTAAAGAATCATCAGATTAGAGAAACATCACCTTAATGGAAATATTCCATTCTTATTAAAGTTATGATTAGTGTTATAAATTGTATATAGTCACAGGTAATTGGTATTGTAAATATTTTACTTTTTTATTATGTAACTTGTTGTTTCAAAATTAACAATGTAAATAATGAGCGAGTACATCATAAATCCATCCACCAAAACATGTTTTTTACCTTACCATAAATCACTATGGTAAACCTATAATAATTATATTTAAGAGCTGTCAGCATGGATTTTTGGGAAACTGTACTTTCATTATTCCTCTCTGCATGTTTACGTCATATCCGTAAATAAAAAAAGAATGAAGCCACAACAACTGAATCTTTCCAAGCAAAAAGAGAAAGCGAAAGAAGCTACCCGTAATAAAACATGAGTCAACATATTTGACCACAGGAGCTGAGTCGTCATCTGATTTTAAAAGTAAAAAAAAAAAAAATGGCAGAGAACTACAAGCTAAATATATGTTGTAGGCAGGGCTTGACATTAACACCCGCCAACCCGCCAAATGCGGGTAGATTTCAGCTGTCGCGGGTAAGACAGCCACTCCCACTAGCCACTTTGGCGGGTTTAATATAATTTCAGTTTACAGCCAAATGATCGTCGAAGATCGTCGTAGCACAAAATTACAATCCAATCACACAATTCGTTATTTATGTGCAGTTAGTGAAGGAGCGATAGGCGGAATTGCGCTGAATGACACACAACAGAAGCGCTCTCTCGCGTACTCTCTCTCTGTTGCGGGCGCGATCAGTTCTTCTCGCGCCTGAATAGTCAAATACACGTGCACACAGATGTCTAAATGTCCATCGTGTGGAGTATCTCGCGTGAATACAGTCGGTTATGGCTTAAGTGGACGTAAACAGGTGGGTAATAACTGAATATGCGTCAGTTACGTCCATGCATTCAGCAGCCCAATTAAATAGGCCTACCTGTCTGTCATTAATGTTAACCAAACAACAAAAGATGTTAAATAAATGTAGGCTAGGCTATAAGTTAAATAAACCTACTGTATCTGAAAAAAGATTATTTTTAATTTACTATTGTTTTTGTAATTTGCTTCTTTGTTCTTTTATATAGCCTAACACAAATAACTTATCAAATTTCTCATATTAGCCCATGCTCATATTGTCCACCTCTTGCCCACATGTAGGCTACATACCAGCTGATATACAATGTAGTCTTGATTTGGGTGGTCAATCTGCATTTAAAAGTTTGAAAGGGTTTTAAATCTTCTAAATCAAGTAAAATGACTCAAAATAAAGTAATTTAAGCATAACAAAGTCAACTTTAATCATATAAAATGTAATTTACCAACATTAAAATTGTGGCCAGTGAAAATGCTGAGTGGCTAGTAACTTTGGAAAACCACTAGCCACAGTGGCTGGTGAGCAAAAAAGTTAATGTCAAGCCCTGGTTGTAGGTACCACGAAAGTTGTTATGTGCAAAGCAGGGCTATTATAGGTAGCTAAAACTATTAAAACAGAGGTAACTTTACAATTAGGTTCCATTAGTTAACATGAACTATCACTGAAAATTACTTCTAAAGCATTTATTAATCTTAGTTAAAGTTAATTTCAACATTCACTAAAATCAAAAGTTGTATCTGGTAGTATTATTTAATGGACCTGAGCTAACATGAACTAACAAGGAACAGTGTTTTTATTAACTAACTTTAACAAAGACTTATATATAAACTTACTGTAACTTATTGCTTATTTCTAGTTAATGTTACTTAACTAATGTTAACAAATTGAACCTTATAAAGAGTTACCGAAAAAAAAAAAAAAATGTTAATTGAAATAAATCTGGAATTAAAAAAATAGCAAACGAAAAATTTAAACTAAATGAAAATTAAAATGTGTTGCCTTAACTAAATGAAATAAGTTTGGCACTAAAATAATTTAAGTTGAATTAAGTTGTAGCACTAAAATTACTAACTGGAGATAAATTGAACTAGAAGTAAAATAAATAAATAAATAAATAAATAAATAAATAAATAGCAATTTTTAAATAAAAACTAATACAAAAAAAAACATTTAAAAAATAAACTAATATACTAATATATACTAATATACTATACTAATTCATAATAATAATAATAATAATAATAATAATAATAATACAAACTATAATAATAGTGTATAAATAATGCTAAAATAAGACTGGTGCAAAAGGACTTCCCATGCAATGACATTTACTAAACAGAATCTCCAGGAATGTTATAAACTCACCTTCGACTGTAATGTTAATTGTGCTTCTCTCACTGCCAAAATCATTTTTTGCTTCACAAACGTAAATCCCTGCGTCTATTATTTGGAGTGATGGGATTTTTAAAAGAACAGCTGATTTGTTCAAAGCTTCTGACTCAGTTCTCTGAGACTGTCTATACAGAGTGAGTTCTGCTGACCCATCATCTGAAGAACACAATATGCTTATGTTCTCTCCTTCTTTGGGGTCTCCTCTATGGCTTAGCTGGATTTTGGGGATGTTCGGAGGACCTGCATTTAAATGATTAAAGATCATGGACAGGTTTAAAATGGTTAGACAAGACAACTAATTTCATCTTGATTTAATTTACCCACCTAGAACAGTGACTTTTATCCTCTTTTGCAGGCTTCCCACTGCATTGCTCGCATTACAGTGGTACCAACCTGCCTGAGACCAGGAAGCCTTATTTATTATTAGCGCTTCATTCTGGCTCTGAAGTGCAGGTTCATTCTCCTCTTTAAACCACAAGATTGTTGGTTTGGGATTTCCATCTGCATGACATGTTATCTCCAAATGTTCGCCAAGCTTTACCGAGGGATTATTAATGGAAGTTGTGATAGTCCCTGGACCATCTTGGAAAGAAATGTAGAGTTTTCATTGATGACAAATAAAAAGTGGTTTAATTCTTGTAATAACTTGTATAATTGAATATTCCGGGTTCAGTACAAGTTGAGCTCAACTGATAGCACTTGTGACATGATGATTACCACAAAAAAAAATAATTCCCAACAATGTACAAATACAATGTACATCCAAAATGTAAAAACATCTTTTTCACTTTACTGCAACGTACAATTCCTTTAATTGAACTAAGAGGTTTGTACGTGATGTATCTGTCTTCTATTGGCCAAACGTCTTCACATGGGATGAATTAACAGGGCAGAGCTCACCAAACTTGAATTTTGGAACAAAGTGAAATTCGTACGTTTTTGCATTTCCTGTTTCCAGCATTTTAGTCTTGCGTTGCCAGACCTTCAGACAGGCGGCAGAAGTTCTGGACTCAATAACAGCTTTCATTGGCCAAGGACCACCCAAGAGGCAGTTTGACTGACATATAAAGCAACCAGGGATGCGCAATATTATCGGCACAACATCAGAATTGGCCAATAAAGGCTTTTAAATATAATAATCTTCTAAAAAAATATGCCGAAAAGCCTTGTCAATATGATAACATTGAAATGCGCCTGCAATAACTCAAATGTGCAAGGACCACTTGTGATAAGATCATGTCGGCAGGTGTGTCATTTTTGAAATGAACTTTTGCATGTATGATGAATATATTCACAGTTTTTGATTGTTGCCTTGAATTTGAGAATGCAAATACAGAAGGACGCGTCCGTTGTGCGATACACGTCAACAGTCAGGGGGCGTTCACACAGAATGGGTTTTCATTTTTGTAGGAAAAACCCGGAAGCAAGTTAGCATTTTAGGGCTTCCGGTTCCAACGCCGTCAAGTCTATGGGTTTTTGCTAAATCGCCTGAAATAAGGTCTGTGGTTAACAAAGCCTCTAAATATTTTCACGTTTTGATCTATGACATAAAACACACCAGTTATAACCCGCTTGTGATTTTTTTAAACCTTTACTGTGTCTTAAAATCGGCGGTTGCTAACAAGTTGCTAAAAGGGACTACTTCCTTTGGCGGGGACTTTAGACGTCATCATGATAAACAGGACATTTGGACAGCATTTCTCATGAAAAAGTTGATAAGTATTCATACACAGCACAGATCATAATCAGCGAGTAGGGTTTTTAAATAAAGTTGTTTTCTAAATAGCCTACAGTTTGAAGAAGCTTGGTGGTGGTGACGTTGATCCGTGACAATGGTGTGCTGTAGTCCGTTTATAGCCTACTGTTAGCTTTTTATATCTGACCACTTTATTTAGGCTTCAAAATGTATTTATGTTGTTTTAACTTGTAAAGATTATCTTGATAGACAAAACGTGTAAGTGTCATAACCCTTTGTTAAACACAGAGCTTATTTTCTGCAATTTTCCAAAAGTCTATGGGAAAAATGCATAGGCTTTCAACCGAGGGAACCCGTGCGCCGCTAACTTCTGGGTTGGCCTACAAAAACGCATCATCCCTGAGGTACTCTATTCTACTGCGCTACCTTTCCAATGTTTTTCTATGTGAACATGCTAGAACAGGGGTGGAGAACTTTGATCCTGGAGGGCCACTGTCCTGCAGAATTTAGCTCCAACCCTAATTAAACACATGAGAAGCTAATCAAGGTCTTCAGGATTACTAAAGTTACAGGCCGGTGAGTGTTTTTTTCAGGGTTGGAGCTAAACTCTAAATCCCTCCAGGATCAATGTTCCCCACCCCTGTGCTAGAAGAACGTGCATTACTATGGAAGGGTTCAAAAACGTGAATTTTAACACGTCAGCAACACAAAAAAAAAAATTTATATTTCATGCATATTCAACTGGTATATCATGCATTAAATACGTGTTTTTTGCACATGAAAAAACAGCACGTAAAATACACGCAAATAACATGTATTGGGTCAACGCATATATCGCGTATTTCATGCATTAAATACGTTTTATTTGCGTGTATTTGACATACTGATTTTTCACGCACAAACAACACATATTTAACGTGTGAAATACATATATTTTACATGTTAAAATTCACGTGTTTTTGAACCTTTCGGCCTTCCATACATGACTTGCGCTCACATCTTTTGCAGTGTCTCGCGCTTGACAAGGCATTCTAAAAACTCGGTGTTCGCTCAAGTTAAAATAAGCTCAACTTTTAAAAAACACATCTCGAGACCTTTTTTACAGTCTATGCTCGAGACCTTGCTCTTTTTTCATTCCACTGACCTATGTCTCGTGTTTTTAACAGCAAAAAATGCATCCTGTGTGAACTCTACTCTCTAGTGCGTGCAGCTGCCTCCATAGCAGCAGAAGCCTCCTCCAGGTCCTTGTGCCCGCCCAGTAAAATGCTAGATTTATTTAGTGGGGGCACTGTTGTTAGCCCCATTTACACTAGTGCATTTTCATTTTAAAACGCATAACTTTTGCTACAGTTACGCTTGTCGTTTACACTACTCAAGCATTTTCGACCCTCGAAAAACTGATACTTTCAAAAATGCTGCAGAGCCCATTTAAGGTTGAAAATGCCAGAGTTGCATTTCAGTGTAAACGGACCAAAATGGAGACTTGGCTGATAGCTTGGCTGCCCACGTTCACTCTGCATATCCTTGACGACCGTGTAAACAATAACATGGAGACTGAACTGCAATCTTTGCTGGCTTTGTTGACATTTTTAGCAGTCATTGTGCAGTTAAACTCAGCATTTTATCAGTGTATCGAATCTGCTGTTCGGAGCGCCAAAGTCACGTGATTTCAGCCGTTGGCAGTTTGACACGCGATCTGAATCATGATTCAATTACACTGATTCATTTGTGCTCCGATGCTGCATGAAGCAGTGTTTTGAAATCGGCCATTACTATATAAGTCGTTAATTTGTTTTTTTTGGCGAACCAAAAATATTCTTGTCGCTTTATAATATTAATATTGAACCACTGTACTCAAATGAACTGATTTAAATATGTTTTTAGTACCTTTATGGATCTTGAGAGAGGAAGTGTCATTGCTCCCTATGGAGGCCTCACTGAGCCATCGGATTTCAACTAAAATCTAAATTTGTGTTCCGAAGATGAACAAAGGTCTTACGGGTGTGGAACGGCATGAGGGTGAGTAATAAATGACAGAATTTTCATTTTTGGGTGAACTAAACCTTTAAGCTCTCATTGTCACAGTAGTAAATACAATGGCTTGCTTCATTGACTGTGACCGTCCCTTTACAATGGTAGTGAATGGAAGAAATACATAATATGTGTGTTTACATCTTACTAACCTTTCCTGTGTAAAGTTATATCCAATTTTACTACTTTTTACAACTCACCTAATGACTGTAAAATGACAAAAACAGCTTACAGTTCAAATAACAAATAGGTTTTTCCCAAAAGTGCTTTGTAAAATCAACATTTCAGCTTTTAAATCCTCTAAAAATTGGCCACTTTCACTTTCATTTCAAATGCCTCACCATAACACCATAAAAAAAAAAAAAAAAAACTTGTTCTGAACCCAGAATATTCATTTAATAAAGGTTAGCCAAGTGTTACTCTACAACTTACATTCAGCAATCGAATTACGAGTTTCGTTCAATCCAAATTCAGTGGAACTCATTCTAGCCTTGCAAGTGATATTCTTGCCCCGATCCAAAACAGAAGGTGTGTAATTGAACTGAGAGGTAAAATTCTGAACATCATCGTAATCATCTATGTAATGAGGTTCATCCTCAAAGAGTGTCTTATCTCCACGAAGCCACTCAATTTTTAAACACTTCAAAGGGTAAACGTTGTGGACTATGCAGCTGAGCTTCTGTGTTTGGTTTTCTATCAAACTCCTTATTTCGGGCAGTACAGGATCTTGTGGAAATGCTGCAAACAATACACTTCATCATAACAACATCCAAGTAATTTACTTGTTTATTTTTTATTTTTTCAACTCATTGATTAGACCATAGCTTTAAACATAAATAAAACAGACTGTTACTGTTAATTTGCTACTGCCTAGTCTAATCGATTTCAATTGTAACTGCTAACATTTTTATCATTACTTAGACAAGCAGCGTTAGTCGTTGCAAAGAAAAGTACAACAGCAATTGGAACAACAATAAAACTGCTACTTGTAAGGAATGCAATCATTTGCACTTTAACTTAACAATAATGATGTGAATAAATGAATAATACTAGCAAAACTGGACTAGGTAGGTATTAGTAACAAGAACCGGTCATTATTGCCAGTCAGAAAATAAATAAATAAATAAATAAATAATGGTAACACTTTACAATAAGATTTCATTAGTTAACATTAGATAACAACTTTAGTTCACATGAACTACGAATAAACAATGCTTCTACAGCATTTATTAATAATTTCAACATTTACTAATACATTATTAAAATAAAAAGTTGTATTTGTTAACATTAGCTAAAGGGTTAGTTCACCCAAAAATGAAAATTATGTCATTAATGACTCACCCTCATGACGTTCCAAACCCATAAGACCTCCGTTCATCTTCGGAACACAGTTTAAGATATTTTAGATTTAGTCCGAGAGCTTTCTGTCCCTCCATTGAAAATGTATGTACGGTATACTGTCCATGTCCAGAAAGGTAATAAAAACATCATCAAAGTAGTCCATGTGACATCAATGGGTTAGTTAGAATTTTTTGAAGCATTGAAAATACATTTTGGTCCAAAAATAACATAAAACTACGACTTTATTCAGCATTGTCTTCTCTTCCGGGTCTGTTGTCAATCCCTGTTCACGACTCCGCAGTGACGCTGCTGACGTGTTATCTGGTGTGCCCAAGCTTCATTTACAGTCTGAGGGAGACTCACGCTGTAAACAAAACAACCTTCGCAAACATGTCTAAGGATTTCAACACAGAGGAAGACATTTTTTTGCTCAGCCATATTTATTTGAACCCGAATACACGGACGAAGAACTAAGAGCGATGGATGAAGCTCCTAGTCGTGAACCGGGATTGACAACAGACGCGGAAGAGAAAACAATGCTGAATAAAGTCATAGTTTTTGTTATTTTTGGACCAAAATGTATTTTCGATGCTTCAAAAAATTCTAACTAACCCATTGATGTCACATGGACTACTTTGATGATGTTTTTATTACCTTTCTGGACATGGACAGTATACCGTACATACATTTTCAATGGAGGGACAGAAATCTAAAATATCTAAATCTAAATCTATTTTAGACTAAATCTAAAATATCTTAAACAGTGTTCCGAAGATGAACGGAGGTCTTACGGGTTTGGAACGACATGAGGGTGAGTCATTAATGACATAATTTTCATTTTTGGGTGAACTAACCCTTTAATGCACTGTGAACTAACATAAACACTAACAACTGTATTTTTATTAACTGACATTAACAATGATTAATAAATACTGTAACAAATGTATTGCTCATTGTTAGTTCATGTTCATTAATACTAACTACCCCCCCAAAATGTCTGTGCATGTCCATGATTATTGGATTATTGTAATATTTAGATTCCAAACTTGGCTTTTAGTACAGAAGTAGATTAGTCGATAAATTAATCCTAGTAATGCGTATACCTACTATTAGGTGTTAAAACAGCTTGCAATATCCATAAACTCACAATTACGTCTAATTGGGAGAACAGGAGAAACATACTTACAGAACACTTGTATATGTGACGTTTTCTGTTTTGGTTGTCTCTCACAGGAAGCTTTACACACGATGCCAATACTGTGTTTAACTGTGATGTTTTTGATCAGCAGGTGGGAAACAGTACGCTCGTTTTTAGAAACTCCGCCGTGATATCTGTCCACTAATGCAGTCCACACAAAGGTCACATTACCCGGACAAACATTCACGCGACAGGTCAGCTCCAAATCCTTACCAACATGAATTACTGGTTTTGGTGGCGTTAATTCTAGTTCAAAACCGGGAATTTCTGTGGAAAAAAATGTCTACTGTCAAAATTATGAAATGTGGAGATTAAACTTGATTAAACAAAATGTAAACTATCTTCTTACCTGTTATTACATTGAGAATATTAATCCACAGCGAAAAAGTGATGCATTTCATTCCACACATTTTAATTTTCTTTCGTTGTGCATCAATTCAGCGTGGATTCAGAATGATGTTAGATATTCCGAGAGCGGCTGTTTCTGACCAAGATACTGATCTACCATCCCGCCTGTTCCTTTTTACTTGCAGTTTCTTTAAACAAACAAAATCCGTTTGGCTCACTTCTCAACTTCTGACCCAGACTCTAAGCCACACCTGCTCACATTTTCCTCATATCCTCCAAATTGCGCATATAATCAACCTCCAATAACATATATATATATATATATATATATATATATATATATATATATATATATATATATATATATATATATATATGTGTGTGTGTGTGTGTGTTCTGATTGGTCAATAGCTGTTTTATTCGCGATAAAACACCGCTTCACCCTACTGTTCTGTGTATCACTACACAATACCCTCCCTTATATGTGTATATATATATATATATATATATATATATATATATATATATATATATATATATATATCAGCACAAAGAATCACCACCTCACAGCCTTTGCAAATGAAGAGATCTGTGTAATGACAGTAGTTTAATGCATCTATAGTATATTCCAGTTATTTAGGCATTTTCCAGTTATTAGTTAGCCTACCTGTACAAAATGTTTTAAAAATCATGATTTCTGTACAATCATATTACTAAACATAACTGAATCAGTAACATCAGTGATTACACATCTATATTTCTTCAAACACACATTCATACTTTCACGCACTCATGCACAGACGCACTGCTTTTTCATTGACTTTCTACAAAATTGTGAGCTACTGTAATGTTAGTCACAAACTAATACCAGCAGATATATTTGATTTTGGATGTAGAAAAAAATAATTACTAAATACATTTGTGAATAATACATCAAACTTACATATATTATTGTCTAAACTGAAACACTGTATAACTGTACTAATGAACACTTTAAGCCCAGTGTGTGTTTAACATTTTATCAGCTTTTATGAGAGATCCGTCCACAGAATGATTCATCCATGGTTAGAAGGTCAGCTGTGGCCATCAGTGTATAATCACAGTCTTAGTACTGAGCATATTCAGACTGAAGGGACTGTGGAAAGAGAGATTGACATTAGGAAAGTGATATGAAAGGACATGTGTAAAGCATACTAAAGGCTTAAATTCACTACACGACTATTAAAATGGAAACAGATTCTAAAAGGCATCATACACTTGCAGACTTTGAAAATGGTTACAGAAAAAAACATGCATCATACACTTAATGACTGACGATCACACACTACTAGACTTTCAAGTCATTCCAAACACAACAAATTAATGCAGAAACAAGCACCTCATTGCTAAGAGACGCAGGGCAAATAAAAACTATGCGTTTTAAAATCAACTCAAAATACGGGGAAAAAAAGTATGATATTCTCATACTGGACAGATTAACATTGTGCCCATCAATACACAATGTGACTTCTCGGTGAGATATGACAAATCAGAATATCCTCAATTTGTAGACTGATCTCTGACTCCTCCCGAACGCTAATCGGGAAATCTGGTATTTTAGCCTTAATGGGATGAACTTGTAAACAGAGGGAAAAGGTATTGGCTTTAATAGCACATTTGAATTTGGCTTTTATATCATGTTAAAAGTATCTAAACGTATTTAGTACTAAGAAATTCAATTTAAAGGGTTAGTTCACCCAAAAATGAAAATAATGTCATTTGTTACTCACCCTCATGCCGTTCCACACCCGTAAGACCTTCGTTCATCTTCGGAACACAAATTAAAGGGATAGTTCACCCAAAAATGAAAATTTGATCTTTATCTGCTTACCCCCAGGGCATCCAAGATGTAGGTGACTTTGTTTCTTCAGTAGAACACAAATGATGATTTTTAACTGCAACCATTGCCGTCTGTCAGTCTTACAATGTGAGTGAATGGTAACACAATTTATAAGAGTCAATAAACATGAACAGACAAATCCAAATTAAACCCTGCGGCTCATGATGGCACATTGATGTCCTAAGACACGAAACAATCAGTTTGTGCGAGAAAACGAACAGTATTTATATTATTTTTTACCTCTAATACACCACTATGTCCAACTGCATTCAGCACTTGCTTAGTGAGGTCTGATCGCGCTCTGACAATGGCAGTAATGTCTCGCCCGTATACTTCAATGAGTGCTAGACATCACTTCCGCTGTCAGAGCGCGATCAGACCTCACTAAACGAGTGCTGTTTACTATGCAGTTGGACATAGTGGTGTATTAGAGGTAAAAAATAATATAAATACTGTTCGTTTTCTCGCACAAACCGATCGTTTCGTGTCTTAGGACATCAATGTGCCGTAACGAGCCGCAGGATTTAATTTGGATTTGTCTGTGCATGTTTATTGTTTATTGTCTGTTAATGTTTATTAAAGCGACGAGAATATTTTTGGTGCGCCAAAAAAAAAACCTAAATAATGACTTATATAGTGATGGGCAATTTCAAAACACTGCTTCAGGAAGCTTCGGAGTGTTATGATTCTTCTGTGTCGAATCATGATTCGGATCGCGTGTCAAACCGCCAAACTGCTGAAATCAAGCGACTTTGGTGCTCCGAACAGCTGATTCGACACAAAAGATTCATAATGCTCCGAAGGTTCCTGAAGCAGTGTTTTGAAATCGGACATCACTATATAAGTCATTATTTTGTTTTTTTGGCTCACCAAAAATATTCTTGTCGCTTTATAATATTAATATTGAACCACTGTACTCACATGAACTGATTTAAATATGTTTTTAGTACATTAATGGATCTTGAGAGAGGAAGTGTCATTGCTGGCTATGCAGGCCTCACTGAGCCATCGGATTTCAACAAAAATATCTTAATTTGCATTCCGAAGATTAACGAAGGTCTTACGGGTGTGGAACGGCATGAGGGTGAGTAATTAATGACATCATTTTCATCTATGGGTGAAACCCTTTAAGACTCAAGTTACAGGAATAGATAAAATGGTGTAGTCACATTAGCAAATTTCAGGTCTGTTGTCAATAGTGCAGCGATGTATGAAGCACAGCTCACACTGAAGTTACTTTTAAACCTTGCAGCTTTCTATTGGTCAATACAGCACATTTGTATGACCAGTTACCTGATCAACCTGGATTCCTATTTAAACGACTGGATTTTGTTCATGAAATTCACCAAACAATAGTATATGTGACACACCTTTATATAATATGAGGAACACCCCAATATTGTTATTTGCTGAAAATCTTTGCCTCCACTACGCCTCAAATCTAAATTTTGTGAACTATGTCTATCATCACCTTTTCTTACCGTTACACGAAAGAAAGAACATACATGTTTGGAATGACATGAAGGTCTGCAAAGCCCTGTTCACACCACCAGTGACAAACAGCAACATGATCCTATTCATTTCAATAGAGACCTGCCAATTTCTACTTTTGAGTTCCTTTAACTGCCTATAGACATTACTCTCATTCACTTTTGTTAACGAAACACCACCAGGTACAACACCACATTTTGCATAATAATACTTCTTAACTAATGCAAAATTAGAAGCATTCCTATCCCTTCATATCCATTTAAATAATAATAATAAAAAAACTATCATGTATCTGTTTCAACAGATATGATTTACAAAAGGAACTAAAATGTTTAAAAATTTCACTGTTCTATATATGATTTGCTTTGTTACGTGTCTGAACGTCACTGTTGAATTTTACTCATATCGTGTAACGTTGTGTGGAGTAAAGTTTATGTGTGAAGTGCTCTCTTTCTCTTTCGCCCTCCCCCTGTCGCTCCGTGCTAATTTGTGTGAACGCAGGTGCAGCTGTTTACGTGGGCAGAGCCGAAGATCATTCAGTGGATATAAGCTTGATGAGTTCCCTCTCCTGCTTCCTTGGTGTTGTTGTACAAGCAAAGTGTGGGTGACACTGCTGGATTAGCCTTTAAACAAAATCCTTGTGTGGAGTACAACTTGTTAGCGGTATAGGCCGGTAAACGTTCAATTGCCCTTTTCCCCTTTTCATGCAGACCGTTTGCAAGTAATGTGAGACCTGTTAAGCAGGGAGGTAAGACTTAGTGGGGTTTTTTTTCGCTATCTATTTCCAGGGAAGATCTCTAAAAATAGGTAGAACAAACATCTTTTGTTTATTGTTTTAGCCAACCCACTGACTCCAAGCCATCCTTTATTTTCTTTATTTTCTTTATTTAAGAAATAAACATTTCCTCTCTGATTCAACCTGTGACGTTGTGGTTGTGGGAGCAGGAGACGGGACTCCAGGCGACACACGTCACAATGTGTCGCTCTCTGTGTTATGACCGAATGTTGTGTTTGTGGAGTTCGAAACAGCTTGTAAACATACATGGATACGTGTGGAAAAGGAACTTTCAGTGGTCTCAGTGAGTTTGATTCATACATTCTTGCTGATAAGATGCAATGAGAAGTTTAGCATTGATGCAGTTTCTGCTGCATAAAGGTAATTATTAGGGACGAGAGAACTGATTATTGATGAACAACGTTTTGGAATTTTTGGGCAGTTATGAGCAATTTGAATTGCATTTTGATAGATTGTTCATATGGTTAATGATTTTAATGATATGGCTAATGAGCAGAATTTGACTTCTTCAGCAACAACAAAAAATCATTCCTAGTCAAATTAGAATATCTTAGTTTTTCCATCAATATATAGCATTTGTGATAGCATTTTTTAAAGATAGCCTATGTCCAGACACTTAGGGTCCGTTCACACTTGTAGTTCGGTTCGTTTGGTTCATTTGGTCCGGACCAAAGAAGAAAAAAAAAACATTTAGTCCTGGTCCGATTAGCGTTCAGATTGGCAATTTTATCACCGAACCAAAAGATACCGAACCTAAAGGCATAGGGATACATTCACAACCTGATTGTTAGGATTTTATGACGTATGGCCTATTTTGAGACGGAACTTACCGAACATCCAAAACAATGCTGTTTGCTGAGGTAAATGTGCTTGCTGTGTGTGCGTAGCCTGCATGTGATGGTATTTTGGCCTGCTGGGAACTTGTGAAGAGCTTATAAAATGTGTAAAGTAGTCAAAACAGCGGCGGGAATCCCTCTGTCACACACACAAACGATCTGCTGCGTGGAGATACGCGTCTGATGCCTGTGATGGGCAAACTCGCGACTATGACAAGAAAAACTGACATGAAAACTGACATCCTTTTTAGGGTCTCTACTTCCTGTTTTTGGTTCGTTTACATGTCTTTGGTCCCTAAGGGTGCGTTCACACTTGTCATGTTTGGTTCGATTAAAACGAACCCTGATGCGATTGCTCGGATAGTGCGGTTCATTTGAGCATATGTGAACGCTGCCATCCGAACCCTGGTGCGCACCAAACAAGCGGACCGAGACCGCTGAAAAGATGGGTCTCGGTCCGCTTCCAAACGAACTCTGGTGCGGTTCGTATGATATATGAACGCAACACGGACCAAAGACATGTAAACGAACCAAAAACAGGAAGTAGAGACCCTAAAAAGGACAGAATCCTCACGCATGTCGGTTTTTCTTGTCATAGTCGCGAGTTTGCCCATCACAGGCATCAGACGCGTATCTCCACGCAGCAGATCGTTTCGTTTCACGAGTTCCCAGCAGGCCAAAATACCATCACATGCAGGCTACGCACACACAACAAGCACATTTACCTCAGCAAACAGCATTGTTTTGGATGTTCGGTAAGTTCCGTCTCAAAATAGGCAATACGTCATAAAATCCGACCAATCAGTGAATGTATCCCATTGCCTTTAGGTTTGGTATCTTTTGGTTTGGTGATAAAATTGCCAATCTGAACGCTAATCGGACCAGGACTAAATGTTTTTTTTTTCTTCTTTGGTCCGGACCAAATGAACCAAACGAACCGAACTACAAGTGTGAACGCACCCTTAGTCTACCAATAACAGTAGAGTAATGTCTACTGTAATAGTCAACGAACTAGTAATGTCAACGAACATCTTGGAATATAGAGTCAAGTCACTGGTGATGTAAATGGGGCTCAAATGATGACTAAACTTTTAGATGAACCCTTCCTTTAAATTATGAAATCACATTGATTTTGAAAATCTCACATAAAGATAACAATTATACTGTAGTGTAAGTGTAAGTGAGGCCTGAGGAAAAACGTAAAGTGAAGGAAAATTAGTAGCAGAAGGAAAATGAGCAGAAGTAGCGAGTGAAAATCAAAGGCCACAGAGGCGACGAAGGCGGCCACAGTCTGTCAGACAGTCACTCACTGGAATGGATCTGCTGAGGTAGCGTCCTGGAAACCCACTTAGTCCAGCACGGAACGGACCTCTCCGGGGGCTTTGCCGACCACCGGAGAACAGACTATAGCCAGTTCTGTTCATAGGCCTGACTGTACGACTAGCGCTAACAGTGCTTGCTGCAGTGAGGCTGTTGAGGTTAGCATTGGCCTCTTGATTGAAGTTTACATGGGAGGGAGGAAGTCGGGGGTCTGCAGTGGTGTACCCAAAGCTGAAGCTGGATGGAGGTGCGGGGGGACACTGGGTTAGTGCAGGAGATGGGGAGGGTGCGAAGGAGGAAGGAGGTGTGCTGTTGTCATCATCGCTGAAGTTGTTGTCATTATAGAGGTTGTTGAGGGAATGGGCTAAACGGGGACTGAAGCTATTCAGGACATATAAAGGGTGGTTAAAGGGTTAGTTCACACAAAAATGAAAATAATGTCATTTGTTACTCACCCTCATGCCGTTCCACACCCGTAAGACCTTCGTTCATCTTCGGAACACAAATTAAGATATTTTTGTTGAAATCCGATGGCTCCGTGAGGCCTCCATAGGGAGCAATGACATTTCCTCTCTCAAGATCCATTAATGCACTAAAAACATATTTAAATCAGTTCATGTGAGTACAGTGGTTCAATATTAATATTATAAAGCGACAAGAATATTTTTGGCGCACCAAAAAAAGTAAATAACGACTTATATATTGATGGCCTGATTCGGAATCATGATTCGGATCACGTGTCAAACCGACAAACTGCTGTAATCATGTGACTTTGGCGCTCCGTACCGCTGATTCAACACAAAAGATTCATAACACTGAAATCAGCCATCACTATATAAGTCGTTATTTAGTTTTTTTGATGCACAAAAAATATTCTTGTCGCTTTATAATATTTATATTGAACCACTGTACTCACATGAACTGATTTAAATATGTTTTTAGTACATTAATGGATCTTGAGAGCGGAAATGTCATTGCTCGCTATGGAGGCATCACTGAGCCATCGGATATCATAAAAAATATCTTAATTTGTGATTAACAAAGCTCTTACGGGTGTGGAACGACATGAGGGCGAGTAATAAATGACATTATTTCCATTTTTTGGTGAACTAACCCTTTAACAATATCTGTAATAAAAAAAAATAAAAAAAACAAAAAAAAAAACACCAGGCTGTGCAGTCAAATCAATGTACCTTTTTAAATTGCCAGCGGAGGAGGAAGGGCTTCGTGTCAGTCTCTGTGGTGCAGTAGAGGAGGAGAGGAAGAGAGGAGCTTTGGAAGAGCTGGGAGGCGAAATGGTGCCTGGAGCTGGGTTTATCCCACTGCCAAAAAATGACAAATAGCAGAGCAGTTTATTAAAAGGTAATCAATTAAGTTAGCCTGACGTGGTCATACTCAATTCTAGTTCGAATATGAGTCTGATACTGCTCCATTGGACTTTGATTATGGGGGGCGTATTTCAACCGATCCAGGAAAGTCCTCAATTGGATAGACCTACAACCAATCAGAGCTACAGAGTAAGTGACGTATGTTGAGCGACGCATAGTTGTCAACAGAACTCTTCTTAGCGACCATCGGGGCCAGCTGATAAATCAAACTTTTGCCGAATCCCGTAGGAAGGACGGCAAAGACATCTTTCCCATCGACAAATGCCTTGATCGCGGTCCTCTGTTCCTTTTTTAAAATTAATGCGCTGTCGATATCTTCTATAACGGACGCGATGGCGGAATCTACACATCTCAGTTCTTCAACAGCCATCATTGTTGTAAACTAATTGACCTTTCGCAAAGACCCGCCCCCCTTAGTTACTGTTGCTGTGTCCGACAAGCCGTGGCACTATCACGCCACACAGAGTGGAAAATACATCGCGGAGCAAAGAGGAAACTGACAACACATCGACAGACGAGACAGAGCAGGTTACTTATGATATTAAACAAAGTCACAGCTTTCAAACTGTGTAGTTATTAAAAAATTCAAACAATAAAAACGTTTTGTGGCTCTTTAATGGGTTGTGACCATGATCGTGACAGATTGCTGTAGTGCCTCAGCTCAAGAGGCTCGTGAACCGATCATCTCTTCCTACTAGTTCATTTATAGCATCAAATAAACATGATTGAACATGAGAATGAATGTTGTTTCAAACGCGGAAAGACGTCAATATGCACAATTTTTCAAGTTTAACTCCACCGAGGTTAATCTTCTAACTCCTGACTGCTTTGTCGGACAAAATGGCGGATGCGGCGTTCTGATTGGTTAGATCGCTTGTCAATCAAACTCCCCAAGCGCTCTTTGATGACGTGGCTGATTACGTTTCTGGTGATAATCTGTCAATCATCGCCCTGACAATGTGATTGGTCCGAACAGTTTCTGTTCGGGCATAATTACTCCTCTACGGATCGAGTCCAGACCGAACTCCCCGACCTCAAAATGTTGTGGGCGGGGCTAAGTTCGGCTGGCATCCAGGCTACAATTAAGTAGAAATGTTCTCCAAAAATGTCCTCATGGAAGGAAGGAAGCTTAGACTCCAAAGTGATTTCACTGGCAGAAAGAACACTCATTGCCTTTATTTAGTATAACTGAAGGTCTACCTAAGCACTGTGGTGGTATATCTAGGGTGGCGTTGGCCCTTTAAGGCTAGTAGTTTGTCTCCTTGCGTTGGAATCATGTCCTCTTCTCTGAACTCATTCTGTAGTATAACAAAACACAGTGTCAACAACAATTTTACTGTATTGTGCACTCAAATGTGATTGGTGGATTCAGTTCCAACAGTACCTCGTCCACACTTGCTGGCTTCAGATTGGTGCTGTTAATGGACATGTCGTCCACGCTGGAGATGAGATGGGACATGTTTCTCTCCTGCTGTCGGCTTTGCCTCAGCTGCTGCTGCTTTTGCTTTGAGCGATGGAGATCACCTTGCACCCACATACTATGCTGCTTCCTTGAGACAGAGAAAGCACTTCTGAACAGGACCTCTAAACTGTTTTATGTCCCTATGTGCCTCAATTTGTCTATAGACAATTTGACTTACTGACTGTATAGACTTACTGTTCGAGAAAGTGCTGCTGTGGTCCAATAATGGAGCCTGGCCTGCAGATTCGTGTCCAGGCAATGGCCTCAGGTGCTGTGAAGCGATAATGCTTCATCAAGTAGCAGCCTATCAGTGTGCCCGTCCTGCCAAGGCCAGCTGTGCAGAGACAGTGGGAAAATAATTTAGTGGAGAAAACAAAACAATAAAAAATTATATCTATCTATCTATCTTAGTTACTGTGTCTTTGGTTGGTATGGTTTCTTATTAGTTTATTAATCAAATGCCTTGAGTAGTCAAGTCAATAGGGGGTGCTGTTGTGAGTATCCGCAGAAGGTGCGCTTTGCCTTTATATATGCCACTTCCTATGAGTAGAATAGCTTCAGTGCCTGAATTGTTTAGCGTGCAGGTGGTGGTTGGTCACTAGAAAAACAATTTCTGGTAGGACTTAATGTTTTGTAATCATTTTGATTATTATAATGATAAAATTAACATATTTGTTCTGGCCTACATAGCCAGCAGCTTTGTAGTGACAATGACACTAGTGACATTTATGCAAACAGTCTAGGATAATGCCAGCTGTGTGTAATCATTTGGTTTGCCATTTAGTTGATTTAGTTGCGCAAACTCCAGCAAACAGACTCAGCAGCACATAGAAGCAGTCTGGCAGGCAGCAGTATAACTGGGCAGATCTCAGTGTGCACACAGTACACAGTTTCTACCAATCTCATGTTAATCTTGAGTACCTATAGAGTAGTAGTGCATCCTTCATATCTCCAAAAAGTCTTTAGTTTTACCATATTTATAAAAGATACATACGCTGTACCGAGTCTTTCCGAAAACAGCCAAGCGCCTGGAGGCATGCCATGTGTGCAGAGCTAAAGAGTGATGAGCATGTGCAGCTTTTGCATAGTGATCATCTGCAAGCTATCATTGGTCAGCTAAACACATGTATTTAAACACACAAAACACCATCGCATTATCCCCGGATAACTTTTGAATCACTACAATGAATAGCGTATAGTGAATGATGAATAATGAATTTATGAATTTCCGTAAAGCCGAAAGCACGTTGATGTGCGTGCTCTTGCTCTCTCGCTCTGGTCGACGTGTGCGCTCTTCCGGGAGAAGTGCCCGTACAAGGAATTCCGACCTATCTGATGTCACACAGCCCCATACTCGAAAAAAAAGACCACAAAGTTCATGAGGATTTGGAACAGAATTTTTGGCACGTGTTTTGAAACTTTAGCCATGTTTAGCATGAGAATCCAACTCTTTAACAGTGTAAATAAGTCAGAAAACAGGAATTATACCCCCCTTTAAAGGTGCAGTATGTAATATTGACACTGGTTGCCAGATTGAGGACATGAAATTTACAATGGAAGGAGACGAGCCTTACACTGTAAGTTGATGAGTTGATTTATCCATGTTTTTATATGCCTCTAGTCATAGGGCTTTTTCGATGGATGCTGATGCTTTTTAGGTTGGGTAGAATCTGCATTCCCTGACCTAAGTTTGCTCCTGGCTTCCATGGCTACAATACGCTGTGTTTTTCGCCAATTGGCAACCAGGGCTGTCGAAATACTATTGTGTAAATTGGCAACGGGCGGAAGCACACAGACCAAAACAAAAACAGGCATTCCAACACGGAACGCACATTTCAAAGTAGAATAACTGGCTGTAGCATTGTTTTTCTGAGAAACAAGTATGTGGACTTTGCATGTTTCCTACATTTCTACAAACATATTATGGTATTTTTGTGGTTTAGTATAAAATAAAAGTATATCAAATAAAAGTGCACCTCACTTCAGATACAACAAAAACAAGATGCTGTTTCATGACAAATCTAGATTCTAGAAAGTGTCTCACCCTTACAGTGGACAGCCACGGCACCCTTTGCGCTCTCACAGATGTGCAGAAAGCGTCTTGTGAGGAGATCACTAGGCGTGGTGCCGTCTATGAAGAACAAGTCGTGATGTTCAAACCCGGCATCTGTGAAGCGTCGCCCTTCATAGATTTTCTTGTTCAGTCGCACAACATCCGTCACATTGTGCTGCCGGAAGTAAGAAAAGTACGCTTCTGGAGCATGTAGAGGATAACCTGAAAAAGCAAAAACAGTCATCAGTTCAGAAGCGAATTAATCTAATGTTACTATCAGTAAGAGATTCTCAATGCTGCCACAAGGGACACCAAAGCAGGCTATAGTGTAAATGGTCTTCTTCTACAGTCAAGATTTTTTTCTCTTAACTTTTAACTTAAAGTTGATAAGTTATTAAGCTAATTAATCTGATTAATACCACAACTTGCACAGACATTTTAACCTAACTCTATAGACCCCTTGAGTAATTTGATAAAAGGGTTTAATAACCACTTATTATAGCCATGACTAAAAGTATTGGCAGTGATGTTTCTATGGTATACTGGAAAACAATGGTAAGCATTTCATAAGTTTTAAAGGGTTTTAATGACAAAAATATTCAATATATGCAAGGAGTCAGTATTAACAGTGTTGACCCTTCTTCTTCAAAACCTCTGCAATTCACTCTTGCATGCTGGATATCAGCTTCTGGGGCAAATCCTGAGTGATGGTGGTCTATTCTTGGAGTTGATCAGAACTTGTGGACTTCTGTTTGTCTACTCGCATTTTGAGGATTGACCACAGGTTCTCTATGCGATTAAAATTCTGGGATTTACCTGACCAAGTATTCAAAACTATTATGTTATGATCTCCAAGCAACTTCATTATCACTCTTGCCTTGTGACATGGTGCTCCATTATGCTGGAAAATGCATAGATCAATACCAACTTTCCCCTGAATTTTTGCGAGAAGTTGCTCTTGCAGGACGTTTTGATGCCATTCTTTATTCAGGACAGTGTTTGGGGCAGAGCCACTACCTTGGATGAAAAGTTGCCCCACACATGGTGGTCTCAGGATGCTTCACTGTTGGCACAACACGGGACACATGATAATATTCACCTTTTCTTCTCCAGACAATTGATTTTCCAGATGTCCCAAACATTCAGAAGGGAGCTTCATCTGAGGAAATAACTTTGCACTAGTCTTCTGTGGTCCAATCCTTGTCTTTCTTGCAGAATTTCAGTCTGTCCTTGATGTTTTTCTTTGAGAGAAGTTGCTTCTTTGCTGCCCTTCTTGACACCAGGCCATTGTCCAAAAGTCTTGGCCTCACTGTGCGTGAAGATGACACAATTCCATAACTGACTCCTCGAGAGGAGACAGTCCTGGTGCTTGCCGGACACTCTGGGATGTCCTGAAGCCGCCTTCACTGCAGTTTAACTTCTCTCCTTGAAGTTCTTGATGATCCTGTAAATGGTTCTTTCAAGTGGAATATTCTTTGCAGCAATTTCCTTGCATGTGAGGCAATTTTGATGCAAAGTGATGATGACTGCACATCTTTCTTTGGAGGTAACCATTGCTAAGAATCACAAGAACACAATGATTGGAAGCACTTCTTCCCCTTTTATAGCAATCAGTCTGCTCTTATAATCCAATCAGAATGGAGAAATTTCAACTGACTAATACTTCAATCCGTTTCCGGGTTGAGAATGCTGTGCGCATCTGGCTCCTACTTCGCATCTAGACTGTTTGTCTGTATGTTTTTTTCACGGATATGTTCAGATTATTTTTTGTTGGAATTCTGTTCGGATTACTCAATTTCTCACTGCTCTGGACTGGATTGTTGATACTAGCAATCTTTGCTGTCTGTAAGTTTGCCATTGGGCTGTTGCGAGAGGCTGTTGATGGGTGAGATACCACTCTCTCTTTTGATTGCACTACAGGATGTCGTCCGTGCCCAGACAATTTCCTGCCGGTTACACTATGCAGCACTCTCTAATCTATCTCACTGGTAGTGATCAGAAATATACCTCATCGTTTAATTTAAATGTCTTGCATTGTCACTTTGCACTTTTGAACTGTTGATCAGTCTCGGACAAAGCCCCTTATCTCAATGAAATTATCATTGACAATAAGCTTGATCTTTTTCTTATCATTGAATCTTGGCAAGTTCCTGATGATTTTTTTTGCAGTTGAACCTACTCACATCAGATGAATATAAGTACCTGTCCAGGCCACGATTGCATGTCACAATTAATAAATCAAACAACAGGCCAAAAGCATTATTTAATACAATAAATAAGCTTACCAAACCTCCATCTCATGATGCTCTAGATTCAAATGGGCGTTGCTGTTCCTTACTGAATTATGAACTAGAAAAGATAGATGCTGTCCACCGATGTTTCTCTAATGAGGCCACGAAGTTTACCTATTTGCCAAATCTGTCTGGTCAGTCCCTGACTTGCTTTTCTCTGACTACTCCATCTTCTGTTTTTGAGTTAATTTTGAGATCCAATTCATCATCCTGTCGACTTGACCCTGCTCCTACTTCTCTCTTGAAACTTTGCCATTCTGTCATCTCTGCACCTATTTCTCACTTCATCAATGCATATCTTGCCTCTGCTTCATTCCATCTGCCACTCAAAACTGCTGCAGTTACCCCTGTTCTCAAGAAACCCAACCTTGATCCCTAAGTGATGACATCAGCTCTGCCTGCGATACCGTCTCCCATGACTTATTTCTTGCCTCTTCGATGTGGGTATTTCTGGTGCTGCTCTTTCTTGGTTATCGTTCATTGATTTACCAGCCAGCTCCACTTCCAGATGTCAGTATATATTCAAAACTCTGCTGCTAGAATACTTACCCCACCAAACGTTCTCCCCACATCACTCCAATTTTGAATGATCTCCACTGGCTTCCAATGACCTATCGTAATAAATACAAAATTCTCCTGCTCGCTTTTAAATCTTTTTTTATGGCTTGACTCCCCCCTATCTCTGTAATCTGCTCTTCCCCTATACCCCGACTCACTCACTAAAATCTTCTGACTCTTCTTCAGGTCTTCTCTCTGTCCCTCGGTATCACCTGCAATGGGTGGCAGATCATTCAGCGTTGTTACACCTAAACTATAGAATTCTCTCCCCCGATCACGTCACGAGCCGTCACGAGCCGCAGGGTTTAATTTGGACTTGTCTATGCAAGTTTTATTTACTCTTATAGTAGAAGTTCCCATCTACTTGCATTATTTGACTGACAGACGGCAACGGTTGGAGTTAAAAATCATCATTTGTGTTCTACTGAAGAAACAAAGTCACCTACATCTTGGATGCGCTGGGGGTAAGCAGATAAACATCAAATTTTCATTTTTGGGTGAACTATCCCTTTAAGTTGTGTTCTGTATTTCATTGTGCATGATTCTATTCTGCTGTATGCTGCCCAATGTAATGCTATTTTACTGTTCTGAATTCTTGTTACTCTAACCTACTTACTATTGTTTGTCATCATTGTCCTTCCTATTGTTGTTATCCTTTCCTTATTGCATGTACACTGTAAAGCATCCTTGAGCACTGGATAGGTGCTATATAAATAAAACATATTATTATTATTATTATTATTATTACTATTGTTCACACTTTCCCATGTACTGATGATATGAAATGACGGTCATTTTGTGCCAGTGTTACGACCTGCGTTCTTGTATTTGGTATGTGGTTTTTCTTTTTCCTTTTGTTTTGCCTGTGCTCCAATAGGTTGTCCAATGATGATCTCCTCTCTCTCTATTGGTGGTTCAGAAGAGGCGTGGTCTTTATAAGGATGCTGCTGGCGTTCAACATGGAGCTCATTTCTGGTTCGGCTGCGTTTGGGTTGGGAGCTCCTGGATCCCTCCTCCGGCCGATGATCAAACTTTTAGAGAAAATGTGCCTTTTGAACAACCTGTTGACCATGTTCTATTGTTTCTGAAGTTACCCTTTAAGAACGTGGAGCGTAGGGGTGTCCTGCCTATTTATTTTGATATCTTGGTTTGTACTTTGTTTTTCGTTAGGGAGTTAGGGAAGGTAAATGTATCTTATTTTTATATTCATGTAGGTTATTTAATCCCTTTCTCCTTTTCTTTTCTAGAGTTGTTTTGTTTGTTATTTTGGCCTTTGGACACCCTGAAGAGATGCTCTCTTTCCCCTGTTATGTTATCTTTAATAAATTTAATCATATACCTTAATTAGCTTTGTGTATTTGTTTGATTATCGACCGGAGTGATATGAAACTGGGATTCCATTACCACAACCTTTCTTTTTTATTATGCTCGCTTGGAGTTATCGACTGCCCCTAGACGCGGGGCGTAATAATTGGGGGCTCGTCCAATTCTTTTTCTGATTTGGAATTCGTTCGATCCGGTCATCGAATTCGAATTTTCATCGAATTCGTTCGATGCGAACTACGAAGTTTGCGGCTTTACTGGTGAGTATAATTTTATATTTTTTGTATGTTTTGACTGGCGGTTTTTTCATTGGGTGGTGGGGAAGTAGTAGGTCGATTATAGGCTACATGGAATTTAGTATAGAAGCGTTTAAACAGGCTCCTTCACGTGAAGTCCTGAAGTCATGTCGGAAAACTGATTTATTTTTGATCGCTGATTTTTATGATATTTCTCTGTCAAAAACTGCTAAGAAAAACGTAGTGCGAGATGTAGTTGACGCGGCGTTAGTACAGCAGGGTATTTTACATCCTAGGCCTATTGCTAATGCTGATATGAATGGGGCAGGTGACGAAGTTAATGTTATTGCTTCGGGGTCTGATCCTATGTTGCGTTTACTTAGTGGTGTGAATTCGGAAGATTTGAAATTAGCGATCCAATTAAAGCAGTTAGACCTCGAGATTAAACGTCAGGAGCATACAACTCAACTTCTACGTTTTAGGCAATGCGAATTAGAGACGCAATCTGGCCGTGTGTCTGTAGGTTCAGTTAAGTCTCCAATTGCTCCTCCTTCTAATGTCGATACAACTCCACCTTTCGTACCTCTGTCTGGAACCTCTGGTAGGTTTGATGATTTTGATGTTAGTCGCCATCTTACTCTTGTACCTACATTTAGGGATAATGAGGTGGACTCGTATTTCGGCGCTTTTAAACGTATAGCGGCGGCACTGCGTTGGCCGAGGGAGGTTTGGCCTCTCATGATACAGTGTAAATTAACTGGAAAAGCCCAGGAGGTCTGTTTCACTTTGTCTGTTGCGGACAGCTTGGATTATGATAAACTTAAAAGCGCTGTGTTGAAGGCCTACGAACTAGTGCCGGAAGCATATAGGCAAAAGTTTCGTTCTCATGTTGAAATCGCCAGTCAAACTTATGTAGAGTACGCTTCGTGAGTTGATTTTGGTCGAAGATTTTAAGAATTCATTGCCGGACAAAATTGTTATTTATTTGAATGAAAAGAAGGTTTCGACCCTGGCTGAGGCAGCCGTTTGCGCAGATGAGTTTACTTTGACTCACAAAAGTGCATTTCTTGCACGGCGTGAAGTATGTTATCCTATGTCCCCAGAGAAAAGTGCTAAAACCACGAAATCGCCTAGACCGGTAACACCTGTAGAAGCTTGTGAATGTTTTTACTGCCACGAGCTTGGTCAATTGATTGCGGCATGTCCCTCATTGAAAAAGAAGAATAAAGGGAAGGTCACTAAAAGTGTTGCCTTTGTTCAGAAATTTAGTGAGAAACTGAGGTTGGATATCGACGCAGCATATGATCCTTTTGTGTGTCAGGGGATGGTTTCTCTTAGTGGACCTGAAGAAGGTTTAGTTCCCGTAACTATGTTGCGTGATACAGGGGCCAATCAGTCATTTGTGTTAGCCAGTGCATTACCTTTTTCTTTGAAGAGTTATTGTGGATCTGATGTCCTTATTCAAGGAATTGAATTGGGCGTGTTGAAGGTACCGTTACATAACGTGTACATTCGATCCGGTTTAGTAACAGGCTTTGTAAAGTTGGCAGTGCGTCACAAACTGCCTGTGAGTGGTATTGCCTTAATTGTAGGTAATGATTTAGCTGGGGAAAAGGTACTTCCAGTCCCCGAAGTCATTGAAAACCCTGTGTATGGTTCTGTTACTTCCGGTGAGTTAGCATCAGAATTCCCTTCAGTTTTCACTGCGTGTGTAGTTACGCGCGCTCAAGCCCGTAAGTTTGGTGATTCCATCGATATTTCTGATTCCTTTTTTGCAACCAACGACAAAGTTAAAGGTGAGGGTTCTGTTCTGAAACCTGAGCTGCCCGAACCTGAGTCGCTGTCCATGAGTGGTAGTGCTGAAACGGAATCAGAGTGGCCGTTGTCCGCTGATAAGGTTCTGATTTCTGTTAAACAGAAGGAAGACCCTTCTTTATTGCGTTGCAGAACTGTTGCGGTAACATTAAAGGGTATTGAAAACAAACCTGTTGGTTATTTTTGGGACGGAGATGTGTTAAAAATAAAGTGGAGTCCTTCAAGGTCGGATGGTTTGGGTTGGGATACGGTTTACCAACTGGTCGTGCCTAAATGCTTACGCAACCAGGTTTTGAGTGTGGCTCATGATAATGTCGCTGGACATTTGGGCATTACTAAAACGTACCAACGAATTTTGCGTTATTTTTTCTGGCCTGGTATTAAATCTAATGTGGTGCAGTATTGTCGTTCATGCCACATATGCCAGGTCATAGGAAAACCTAACCAAGTAATTCAGCCCGCACCTCTTAACCCTATCCCTGTATTGGGAGAGCCCTTTGCGCGAGTAATTTTGGACTGTGTTGGGCCGTTACCGCGAACAAGGTCTGGACATGTTTACTTGCTTACGCTTATGTGCACGACTACACGCTATCCGGAGGCGGTACCGTTACGTTCATTAAAAGCGAAGGCAGTGGTGAAAGCTCTGGTTATGTTCTTTTCTACCTTTGGTTTCCCTCGAGTGGTCAAAACGGATCAGGGAACTCATTTCATGTCTCGTCTGTTCAAACAGGTGCTTTCCCAACTGAAAATCCAGCATGTTATATCTAGTGCCTACCATCCTGAGACTCAAGGAGCTTTGGAGAGGTTCCACCAAACCTTAAAGTCCATGTTGAGTAAATATTGTGTTGAATCGAAAGACTGGGACGAAGGGCTGCCTTTACTTTTGTTTGCTGTCCGTGAGACCGTTCAGGAGTCGCTGGGGTTTAGCCCAGCAGAGCTGGTTTTTGGACATACAGTGAGGGGTCCACTTAAAATGCTGAAAGAGAACTGGTTATCTGAGCAATGACCTGAGTGTAATTTGTTGGATTATGTCAGTTCTTTTCGAGAACGTTTGCACAATGCTTGTGAGTTAGCTCAGACTGCTTTGGAGGGTACGCAGTCAAAAATGAAAAAGCATTTTGACAAGAATGCTGTTGCTCGGTCATTTTCTGAGGGTGACAAAGTCTTGGTTCTATTGCCAGTTTTGGGTGCTGCATTGCAAGCTAAATTCTCTGGACCGTACGTCATTGATAAGAAGCTGAGTGACACAAATTATGTTGTTCGAACTCCTGATCGCCAGAGAAAGACTCGTGTGTGTCATGTAAACATGCTGAAGCTCTATGTTAGTCGTGAGGAAGATCTAGAGTCAAAAAGCTCTGGTATCACTCCTGTAGCTTCAGTGGAGATTGTTTCTGACAGTGATGTCGATGAAAATGGGCTGAGCTTGCATAATACCTTAGTTTCAGGTGGTAGACTGAATAATTCCAAGATTTTGGAGAGCTTAAGCTCTCATTTGATACATCTATCTGACCCTCAGCAAACTGACATAATAAAGTTGATAAATTCTTTCTTAGGATTGTTCTCAGATGTTCCCACTTCGCACAAGTGCTTACAGAGTGAACCCGGTTAAACGTAAAATTATGGAGTCCGAGGTAAAATACCTTGTTGAGAATGGTCTCGCAGTGTCCAGCTCTAGCGCCTGGAGCTCGCCGTGCTTACTAGTTCCGAAATCTGACGGCACACAACGATTTTGCACGGATTACCGGAAAGTGAATGCCGTGACAAAACCAGATTCGTTTCCCCTCCCATTAATGGAGGATTGCATTGATAAGGTAGGCTCTGCGCGCTTTGTCACGAAGTTAGATCTACTAAAGGGATATTGGCAAGTTCCCTTGACGGAGCGTGCGGCCGAAATATCTGCTTTTGTTACGCCGGATGATTTTCTGAATTACAGGGTGATGGCTTTCGGATTGCGCAACGCTCCGGTTACGTTTCAGCGCTTGATGAATAAAGTGCTGAACGGGGTTCAAAACTGTAAAGCTTATTTAGACGACATCGTTGTTTATTCGAATACTTGGGAGGAGCACCTAACAACTTTAAGGGTTGTATTTGATCGGTTGTTTAAGGCGTCCCTCACTCTTAATTTAGTTAAGTGTGAGTTTGGCAAAGCAACTGTCACCTATTTAGGGAAACAGGTTGGGCAGGGACAAGTCCGACCTGTCGCTCTGAAAGTGCAAGCTATTGCAGATTTTGCAGTACCCCGTACGAAACGTGAACTCAGAAGATTTTTAGGAATGACTGGGTATTACAGAGGATTTTGCAAAAATTTCTCAGATGTTGTGTTGCCTTTAACTAATATGCTACGTATTTCGCAGAACTTTGAGTGGACTGATGAGTGTCAAACTGCATTCGATTCTGTTAAAACACTCTTGTGTAGCGCTCCAGTCTTGGCTGCTCCACGGTACGAGTGTTCCTTTAAGTTGGATGTTGATGCGAGTATGACTGGAGCCGGTGCTGTCCTGCTGCAGGATGATGAGAATGGAGTGGAGCATCCTGTTGGGTATTTCTCAAAGAAATTCTTGAAACAACTAAATTACAGTACCATTGAGAAGGAGGCGTTGGCCTTGTTAATGGCTTTACAGCATTTTGAGGTATATATTGGTTCTAGTTCCCTCCCCGTGAGCGTGTTTACCGATCATAACCCATTAATCTTCTTGTCCCGAATGAAGAATTCTAATCAACGCATTATGCGATGGTCACTTTTTGTCCAGGATTTTAACCTGGAAATTCGTTACAAAAAAGGTAAAGATAATGTGCTTGCTGATGCACTATCGCGGTCGTTCAGTTTTGAGTAAATCTACATGTAGATTCATTGGGTGTGGGAGTGTTACGACCTGCGTTCTTTTATTTGGTATGTGGTTTTTCTTTTTCCTTTTGTTTTGCCTGTGCTCCAATAGGTTGTCCAATGATGATCTCCTCTCTCTCTATTGGTGGTTCAGAAGAGGCGTGGTCTTTATAAGGACGCTGCTGGCGTTCAACATGGAGGTCATTTCTGGTTCGGCTGCGTTTGGGTAGGGAGCTCCTGGATCCCTCCTCCAGCCGATGATCAAACTTTTAGAGAAAATGTGCCTTTTGAACAACCTGTTGACCATGTTCTATTGTTTCTGAAGTTACCCTTTAAGAATGTGGAGCGTAGGGGTGTCCTGCCTATTTATTTTGATATCTTGGTTTGTACTTTGTTTTTCGTTAGGGAGTTAGGGAAGGTAAATGTATCTTATTTTTATATTCATGTAGGTTATTTAATCCCTTTCTCCTTTTCTTTTCTAGAGTTGTTTTGTTTGTTATTTTGGCCTTTGGACACCCTGAAGAGATGTTCTCTTTCCCCTGTTATGTTATCTTTAATAAATTTAATCATATACCTTAATTAGCTTTGTGTATTTGTTTGATTATCGACCGGAGTGATATGAAACTGGGATTCCATTACCACAACCTTTCTTTTTTATTATGCCCGCCTGGAGTTATCGACTGCCCCTAGACGCGGGGCGTAATAGCCAGGGTCAAAAAACTGAAATTTGTGTTTTTGCGATAAAGTTAATTTTTTTTTGGCCAATAAACTTTTAGCAATTATTGAAAATGCATCAATAATCTAGAAACAATGTTAATCAACACCACAACAACTAAAGCAGCAAAGGTTGCGAAACACAAAATTTATGTCACTGCCAAAACTTTTGGCCATGACTGTAAATGGTTTGACAAGCCATTTTGAATGTTTTCCTATACTTGTAGCAAGTTTAACAGGGTTTTGGGAAATTACTGCCATTGAATAAAGAACAAATACCAACAGGGTTAAAACCTTGATCCATTAAACATTTGTTAGGGCAGAATGAACTAGCTTTAAGGTGCAAATTTAATGTGCCAGCTTACCATTCTCTATTTTGCTCTTGGGATGAGGTCCACTGAAGGCCAACAGTTTTCCTGGCACAATCCAATTAAAATCACCATTTTCCACACGCTTGTAATGCAAAAGATGAGAAGATGCACTAAAACCTCTGAATCCATCAACAATATACATAACTGCTTAATTAAAGTAAATTAATAATTGTTATGTATATGTGTCCCCAAAATAAATGCACACTTAAATGCATGTTAAACTGTTTACATTTTATAACAAAATATCAAACCAATTAATTTTTGCAATGACTTTTAATCAGTAAAGTCAGTTTTCTTCAAGTTCACACAGTTTTTTTTTTTTTTTTTAATCAGAGTAAACAAAGGTTAAGTACATCACAAACTTTAAACATGATCTGACAGTGTGACAATCAGAAAGTGTCTAAATAATTTAGAATTTATGACCTACTTTTTTGTTAAATGTTTTGCTTGCAAAATATACCTTTTTTTTGTTTAAAGAAATAAAAGCCACTTGGTTTAATATTTTGATTTTGAATGCTATTCTTATTACAGCTATTCAGTTTTAAATGCTCAAAGACTTTTTGGGGACACTGTTGAGAATGAAGCAGTGTTATACACTTATAAAGTTAGTTTATATCTATGACAATGAAATAATCATATTAAAGAAGGCGATACCTCATAATGTTCATATTCTTCAACATCAAAATTCTCAAAGTCAAAGAACCCGTGCTGCAAGGCCTGAAAAGAAAATTAATTAAGAATAAGATTTACTTCTCGTTAAATAAAGGCAAAACATGAATCATGAATTTGGGTCTTTACTAAATTAATGGAACATAAAGAAAATCTGTCTTCAAAAGTGTCCATTATGCATAAATCTTAAAATAAATCCTTGATGCTTAAAAATACAAACTGATAAGGTTTTATTCAACATAATATACTTAAATCATGTGTCACAGCCATCTAAGCTATATAATATCTCATTGCTTCTCATCTGCATGTTATGCCTCCCAGAGAATTTTCCTAAAATTCTCCACCCACAAATGTCCTTCTTTGTAATGTGCTTCCTGTCCACCAGTTATCACATTGCGTGTCAAGCCCTTTACGTAATCCGTCTATTAGAGCCTGTGCCAATTCTTTCTCCAGTGTCAGACTGAAAAGACAGATAATTGGACTAAAAGATTATGTTCTGGGGATAAAGTGCATTGTACGTTTACGCTGTCCAGCCTTGGTCTAAAAAATGGGTCAAAAATGTCACAAATTTTAACCTTATTAAATATTAATAATTAAAATAGATGGTGCAATTGAAGCAAATTCTCGTCTTTAATACACATACCTTGCGGATTCCTTGTAAACAGTCTAATATGGTTAGATCGTATGTGCAGTTCCCAAAAGCAGCATCTCTATATGGAAATAAAATAACATTAAATAGATTATTTAATATGTTAATTAAAAAAAAAAAAAAAGAACATTAAAATTTTTCCTGATGAGGGAAGGGGGTGAGAGGGCCAAGATTGAAGAGTCACAGTTCGCTACCGGTAAGTTTATTAATGAGTATGTGAATGAATGAGTGAATGTTATTTGTTTTGTTTTGTTTTTACAGTTGTATAGAGAACTGTTTTTTAATTGTTCAATATTTTTGTTATTTAAAACCGTTGTTCAGTGTTTTAGAGAGGAACTATTCCTAATTTGAACTCTTAATCTTAATTGTTCAGTGATTTACTGATGAACTGTAGGCTATTTAACTCTTAGATGTTCTACTATTGAATTATAATCAGTTGTATATAATAAAGAACAGGAATAAAATGAAGAGCTGCATTTTTTTTTTTTTGTAAAATTATATTAAGACATTTTAACATTTGAAATTAGTTGTTTAGGTTACTTTACTTATCTGGTTTTTTTAACATGCTTTAAGACAAACCATGTGCAAATTCAAATAAATCAACACCATTGCTGAGTATTTTCTCTTTAAAACCGCAGTAAACCAAAGACAGTCTCAAAACCGCTGTTTGAAATCGCTGGTGTTTCTGACGTCACAAACTATCTTGTAACCAATCACGTCAATGTGCCGGCGGGCTTTAGCATATCATTAACTGTCTCAAAAGAAGGTTATCCCAGTATATTTTTCTGTTGATATGAAAAATCTGGTAGATTTAGCGATATAGCAGGTGTATGATGCATATTACGATGTTATGATGAACAATATGCCTGTCTCCACTGACATTCGGAGTTGTTCAAAGCGTTTGTAAGGTTACTGATTGTTAGAAGGCAGCTGTCTGACTCATGATTGTGAACATGGTTTATGTAACATTAGCAACACATTATTAGCTGTTTGATAACATAGTCAAGCAAAACACTTAATCACATTAATTAATATTCGTTATGTGTGCGACGTTGTAAAAAGTGATACCATTGTGCAGCGGTTACCTCAGTAAGTTGACCGAGTGGATCTCATCTGAGCTCATGCGAGTGAGTGGAGGCGGGGCTAATTATCATATTCTTAGGTCTGTGTATATTAAATGAGGCAAGGGTGTAGAGTTACATTCAAGCTATTTTAAGGCATTAAGAATTTTTTCCCACAGGAAATAAACATTTAAATATGTTATTTTGGTGATCAAAGATGAGTTTTAAGGGATAAAGTTATTGACAACAGGGGGACTTTAAATGTTCTCTGAAATTTCTGAAAGAAGTAGTAATATTTAAAAAATGTTAGATGAATATGCAACTTTCAGGGAAAAAAAAAAAAAAAAATCATGAACATATTTTATTTTTAACATTATTAAAGACCTGATAACTTTGAACAAATGTTCTACTAATGTTAAATGTTCTACTAATGTTCAACTAATGTTGGGTTAGTTCACCCAAAAATGAAAATAATGTCATTTATTACTCACCTTCATGCCGTTCCACACCCGTAAAACCTTCGTTCATCTTCGGAACACAAATTAAGATATTTTTGATGAAATCCGATGGCTCAGTGAGGCCTGCATAGCCAGCAATGACATTTCCTCTCTCAAGATCCATTAATGTACTAAAAACATATTTAAATCAGTTCATGTGAGTACAGTGGTTCAATATTAATATTATAAAGTGACAAGAATTTTTTTGGTGCACCAAAAAAACAAAATAACAACTTTATTCAACAATATCTAGTGATGGGCGATTTCAAAACACTGCTTCAGGAAGCTTCGGAGCATTATGAATCAGCGTGTCGAATCAGCGGTTTGGAGCGCCAAAGTCACGTGATTTCAGAAGTTTGGCGGTTTGACACGCAATCCGAATCATGATTCGACACAAAAGATTCATAACGCTGTGAAGCTTCATGAAGCAGTGTTTTGAAATAGCCCATCACTATATAAGTCGTTATTTTGTTTTTTTGGCACACCAAAAATATTCTTGTCGCTTTATAATATTAATATTGAACCACTGTACTCACATGAACTGATTTAAATATGTTTTTAGTACATTAATGGATCTTGAGAGAGGAAATGTCATTGCTGGCTATACAGGCCTCACTGAGCCATCGGATTTCAACAAAGATATCTTAATTTGCATTTCGAAGATTAACAAAGGTCTTACGGGTGTGGAATGACATGAGGGTGAGTAATAAATGACATTATTTTCATTTTTGGGTGAACTAACCCTTTAATGGAAACATTTGTTCATAACTTTTCCAGAACATTAGCCAAAGTTCTGAGATCATTTCCTGTTATCTGAGTTAGAGTGTTTCACTTTGAACAAATGTATTTCTTGTCTTTATGAACTAACTGTGGAAAATATTAACTATTTATAAACTTTATTTCTTTAGTTACATGTTTTGAATTATTGTTTTTTTTGTGTGGTAATGTAAAAAGCAAAAATTGTTCCAACTGTATACGGTCTACCGATGTGTACATACAGTAATATATAAGACTATGGTAATGAGGTGTGATTAGCACGGCCACACATGACCAAATCAGATTGTCATGCTTGTGTCAGAGCGTGTGTGCAGTTTCTCACCTAAAGGGCAGGTATGACACATTGGTTCCAGAGATCAGGGCCTGGTACACTTCCTCTGGAGTTCTTTTTAAGTAGATTACCTGAAGAAAGAAGCAAGACATAACTAGCAATTTCCCTGAGAATCTCTGAAACAAGAGCTTTGTTTCACTGTTCATACTTATTTTATCCCCAAAACATCAACAAAAACTATCATCTTCTAAGGTTATAGAAACATAGAGCTGGACTCACTGCATAAGCACCAATGAGGACGGCTGCATTGGCTCTCTTTCGTTGGTCATAACTGGTGTAATGGATTATGCGCTTTCTGGACAGAGTGAAAGACTGCAGAGATAGACAACACACATTCATGTTTAAATAGTTCATCCAAATAAGAAAATTCATTATTTATTCCCACTAATGTCATTCAAAAACCTGTTTGACTTTATTTCTTCTGCAGAACACAAAAGGAGATGTTAGGTAGAATGTTCATGCTGCTTTTTATGCTCACTTTAAAAGTAGTCCATATGACTTGCCATATTTGAAGTCCTCTGAAGCCAGAGAAAAGACATCCTTTAAACAGTTATTAAACTGATAATACTAATAATCAGCCCTTGTTCACATGATGAGCATGATTTCACAAGATGAGCAGGTCTGTTGTTTATGATGCCAAATGTTGTTGTAACCAATACACATATTTAAATAGCATTAATTCGATTTTATGACCTACAATGAGGGAGAGGTTTGGTGAACGACTTAACTTTCATTCTGTTCCTCACGTAGTGCTACAGTATTGTTTAAGAACACTTGGAAAATATGCATATGGACTACTGCAGTAGTACTTACATGGTGCATTTTTGTAATTTTTGGATCTTGACAGCCACCTCACAATTTGACTGTAATGAAAAGAGTAGAACATTCTGCCTATTACATATCCTTTTATGTCAAATGGAAGAAAAATAATTAATTCAGGTTTGGAATGACACAAGGGCACGTAAATGATGACAGAATTTCCATATTTGGGTGAATTGTTCCATTAATACTTAAAGGAAAACTGCACTTTTTTTTTAAAATAGGCTCATTTTCCAACTCCCCTAGAGTTAAACAGTAGAGTTTTACCGTTTTGGAATCCATTCAGCCGATCTCCGGGTCTGGCGGTACCACTTTTAGCATAGCTTAGCATAGTTCATTGAATCTGATTAGACCGTTAGCATCTCGCTCAAAAATGACCAAAGAGTTTCGATATTTCTTTTATTTAAAACTTGATTCTTCTGAGAGGCGCTGCGTAATATCATTGCGCCTGCTTCACCCATGGTACGGCAGCAAAGTTCCTTGATTATTACGCCAGAATGAGAGTATAGTTCCAAGTCATATCGGCCTAGAAAATCGCAACTTTTCATTTTCCGTTGGTCTTAGTACACAATGTAACTACAGAAGAGTCAAGTTTTAAATAGGAAATATATCGAAACTCTTTGGTCATTTTTGAGCGAGATGCTAACGGTCTAATCAGATTCAATGAACTATGCTAAGCTATGCTAAATGTGGTACCGCCAGACCCGGAGATCGGCTGAATGGATTCCAAAACGGTAAAACTCAACTATTGGAAAATGAGCCTATTTTCAAAAAAAGTGGAGTGTTCCTTTAAGGCTCTAGTTGTCATTCATATGTTTCTTGCCATTTTAATTTTGATTTTGCTGTTTTGTGTAGAATGGTACTGCAATAGCAATGTCTCAGACAGAGGAAGATGAAGTGAATTGCTCAGTTTACCTACAATTTATTTCTCATTACATTAAGCCAATTCGGTACATATGGAGTTTTATTGTTATTTAACCCTGTAAAGCCTGACATATAAAATAAAATCCAGATGTTTTTTTGTACCCACTTCACACTAAAGACAAGCACATACTGCACAGAAACACCTTGAACGTGACCCATATAACCCTTAAACCCTTTAAGCCCCTCCTGAAAAAGAGCAATCTGGATAACACCATATTGAGCAACTACAGACCAATCTCAAATCTTCCTTTCATAGGCAAGATCATTGAAAAAGTTGTTTTCAATCAGCTGAACAAGTTCTTAAGCTTGAATGGATATTTTGACAACTTTCAATCTGGTTTCCGACCGCATCACAGCACAGAGACAGCGCTCATAAAGATAATAAATGATATTCGCCTAAACACAGATTCAGGTAAATTATCAGTGGAAAACTGGGTTGGGCTTTCTGGGATGGTCCTTAAATGGTTCAGGTCATACTTAGAAGGGAGAGGTTATTATGCGAGTATCGGTGACCATAAGTCTGAGTGGACATCCATGACATGCGGAGTCCCTCAAGGTTCAATACTCGCACCCCTCCTGTTCAACCTATATATGCTGCCCCTGAGCCAAATAATGAGAAAGAACCAAATTGCATATCACAGCTATGCAGATGACACCCAGATTTACCTAGCCCTATCACCTAATGACTACAGCCCCATTGACTCCCTGTGCCAATGCATTGATGAAATTAAAAATTGGATGTGCCTAAACTTCCTTCAGTTAAACAAAGACAAAACTGAAATCATTGCGTTTGGAAAAAAAGATGAAGTTCTCAAAGTGAACACGTACCTTCACTCTATGGGTCAAACAATTAAAAATCAAGTCAGGAATCTTGGTGTGATTTTGGAGTCAGACCTGAGTTTCAGTAGCCATGTAAAGACAGTAACTAAATCAGCATATTATCATCTAAAAAATATTGCAAGAATTAGATGCTTTGTCTCCAGTCAAGACTTAGAGAAACTTGTTCATGCTTTCATCACCAGCAGGGTGGATTATTGTAATGGGCTCCTCACTGGCCTTCCCAAAAAGACCATAAGACAGCTGCAGCTCGTACAGAATGCTGCTGCCAGGATTCTGAGCAGAACCAGAAAACATGAACACATCACACTATTCCTCAGGTCCTTGCACTGGCTTCCAGTTGCATTTAGAATTGATTTTAAAGTACTGTTACTTGTTTATAAATCACTCAATGGCCTAGGACCTCAATACATTGCAGATATGCTCATAGAATATAAACCTAACAGATCACTCAGATCATCAGGATCAAGTCACTTAGAAATACCAAGGGTTCACTCAAAGCAAGGAGAGTCTGCTTTTAGCTGTTACGCCAGCCGCAGCTGGAACCAGCTTCCAGAAGAGATCAGATGTGCTCCAACAGTAGCCACATTCAAATCCAGACTCAAAACACATCTTTTTACCTATGCATTTGCTGACTGAGCACTGTGCTATGTCCGAACTGTTTGCATTTTATTTTATACGTATTATCTTTTTATTCTTTTTATTCCTTTTCCTGTTTTTATTTCATTTTTAATGTATTTTATATCTTTTATGTATCATCTTGCTATTCTGACTTTTAATGCATTTTAAATATTGCTGTCTGGTTGAGAGAGCTGGGAGAATTAGGAAGAAAGCATTGGTGATTAGGTTAAAATTTGGTAAATCTGGATAAAGGGACAAACCATGGGGAAATTTGAGCTGAAGTGCATGGTTAAGATATCTCTGGATTACAGTCAGGATACTTTCCAAAGGGGAAATTTCCAAAGGGGAAATTTGAACTGCGTTGCATAGATAAGTTATCTCCGGAAGGGGGATTAGGGCTGTGTGGTGCAGTTTGAGGTGTCTTGGCAAAAGGGGAGATTGAAACTTTGTTTATCAGTTTGAAGTGCCTTAACAGGTAGCAGTCCTGTCGTGTGAGGAAGATCCATTCAGATCTGCTCTGATGGATAGATCCGTTTAGATCCACTCTGACGGATGACAACAACAACAACAACAACAAAAAAATCTCCCTAAGACTTCCTAGCTCATTCATCCAGATAGCAAAATTCTCTGTTTTTACTGTTATTTCTATTCCTTTTGTTCTATTTTTATTATTCTTCTTTATGTAAAGCACTTTGAATTACCATTGTGTATGAAATGTGCTATACAAATAAAATTGCCTTGCCTTGCCTTGCCTTAATCTGTCAGCTCCAGATACAAAGAAAGCCATTGAAGTTCAATCATTCATGCCAGAAACTTCTGTTGTGTCACTCACAGTAATAGGGCACTCTCTACTGCTCACTGCAGGAACTGCTTGTGACTCATACAGTCTTGCAAGAAGGTATACTATTAAATATAAAATAACTTACTATTAATATAAACATTAAGGTCATGGCTGCTGCTGTTGGTGAAGGGATGTGACCATATATTAAGGTTTTACAAAACTGAACATTTATTTTGTCAGGCTGGGCTTAACCTACCTATTTACAGGGGATTAGCCTTTGTGGTGTTCCAGGAAAACATCTTCAAGTTTCTGTTATCTAAGACTCATAAACAATATATATATATATATATATATATACTCATATATTCATATGTATAGAATTTTGACCTTTTTTTCTGGAATAACAGAAAAATGGTTTTAAAGTGTCTTGCTGCATCATGCTTTGGCAAACCATTCTAATTTCTTTTAGGCAACCAAACTAAAAAGGCTCCTCTCAATGTTTATGAATAAATCCATATATGAAAATGAAAAACATAAGACCTGTATTTGATCAGTAAGTAAAATATGAATTTCTTATGAAGTCTTAAGGAATACAAGCACTGTGATGCAAACACTGAGCCATTTGATTCAAAGAAGATGATTTTACCTTTAGTTTTTTGTTCAGTTTGCAGCAATATCTGTACAGCATTGCCAGATTGAGGGGCCCGAAATCTGCATAAAAGCTTGAGAAAGAAATGGGCCATAAAGTCAACACTTGTCAAATGAAACAAGCAAATATGAGCAATAAGAAATGGCAATTTTACATGGTCAGTTAAAACGTACAAAGACTTACTTTTCATATATAAATTCATCATCTGTGCAGAAGAAATGTGTGTTTGCTGTGCTCTTGGGTTTGCCTCTAAGAGTAGCGAAATACAGTCGATCTGGGGTGACGGGAAAGAAAATACAAATTAATACAGAATAAGTTAAAAACAAGAAAGAAAGAAAGAAAGAAAGAAAGAAAGAAAGAAAGAAAGAAAGAAAGAAAATGATGGTAAACCACATCTGGAAACACGTATATAATGGATTCTAGCAATCTGAAAAAAATAAATAAATAAATAAAACTACAACAGGAAGCAAAAGGTACAAATTTAAAATGACTTTCATTAGTAACATAAAAATATAATTAGTAATCATAATGGCAAGACACCTTGAAAGCATTTTCATATACATATCTGAATGTACATGAACAACTGATCTGTTAAGCATTATAGGCTATATTGTTTTTAATAACATTCATGAAAATTATTACAAAGTACAACATACAGTGTGCTAGGATGTGGATGTTATAAAACATTAATTATGGATTTAGCAGATTAGAAAATAATATTTGCCTATTTCCCTTAAATATAACTATTTTCATCTTATTACCTTTGATAAACTCAGAAGATCCGAGAAGCTCATTGTCATCTCCCATTTTATTTAATACTGAAACTTCAGGATTTTAAAATATTTCCACGAGTTTGTTTTCGTTCCAAAGGGACGTTATATTGGAATATCCGATAGTTTTGAAAATAAATGTGACTTTACTTAAAAATAAATCCGTTATATTTATATTTAACGAAGTCAACACTGTCCTGTTATAACCCACTTCTGTGTCCTATAAGCTCTTCTTTGTCGAGTACAGACGGCAAATCCTCTAAATCTCTTCTGAACGGGAAGTGAGTTAAAAACATGATATTTTCCATCAGTTTAATCTCATATATGGTCGTGTCCTTCAGTTTTCCGTAATCTTTTACACTTATATTGTGCTAGAGTTTCCTTGCACGTTCTTCCATAGCTGAAAACTTCACGATACAAGTTAAAGAGGCATTGCCTAGTAACCACGTGCCACGCCACCACACAAATGCCCGTTGTTAAGGCGGGGGATAATTTCGACCAATCAGAGTTCGAGACGGAGTGCCTGCTCTAAACTATGATGTTTTGGATCAGTCATGTTGCACGATTTAGCCACAGAAATAAGAAATACTGTCATTTTTGCATCCAACTTTGTTGAAGAAATATTTTTATTTCTTAGATAACTGTATAATTATATATTTTCAAATTTATGTGGATAGATAGATAGCATTTCAGGGATTTTTAGTTAATGACTGAGCTGAAACCTGGGGGGTGTGTGCAACCGGTCACTGTGATTTTGCTAAGTAAGACATGTTCCTGGATCAACATCTTTGTTGATCCTGGAACAATATTCCAATCAACCAATCAGGGTTAGGTGCTTCTACATCAATGTTATTCACCTATCTTTCCCCTCTGATTTTAGGGATAAGTTATGGGTAGGATTAGGTTTAGGGGTAGGAATAGGGTTAAAGGGTTAGTTCACCCAAAAATGAAAATTCTGTCATTTATTACTTACCCTCATGCCGTTCTACACCTGTAAGACCTTCGTTAATCTTCGAAATGCAAATTGAGATATTTTTGTTGAAATCCGGTGGCTCCGTGAGGCCTCCATAGGGAGCAATGACATTTCCTCTCTCAAGATCCATTAATGTACTAAAAACATATTTAAATAAGTTCATGTGAGTATAGTGGTTCAATATTAATATTATAAAGTGACAAGAATATTTTTGGAGCGCCAAAAAAAACAAAATAATGACTTATATAGTGATGGGCGATTTCAAAACACTGCTTCAGGAAGACTGCATAATGAATCAGTGTGTCGAATCCACAGTTCAGAGCGCCAAAGTCACGTGATTTCAGTAGTTTGACGGTTTGACGCGATACACTGATTCATTATGCTCCGAATCTACCTGAAGCAGTGTTTTGTAATCGGCCATCACTATATAAATCGTTTTTTTTTTTGTTTTGTTTTTTTTGGCGCACCAAAAATATTCTCGTTGCTTTATAATATTAATATTGAACCACTGTACTCACATGAAGTGATTTAAACATGCTTTTAGTACATTAATGGATCTTGAGAGAGGAAATGTCATTGCTGGCTATGGAGGCCTCACTGAGCCATCAGATTTCAACAAAAATATCTTAATTTGTGTTCCGAAGATTAACGAAGGTCTTACGGGTGTAAAATGGCACGAGGGTGAGTAATTAATGACAGAATTTTCATTTTTGGGTGAACTAACCCTTTAAGACTAAATTTTCAGACTGGATCTTGTTCCAGGATCAACAAAATATGTTGATCCAGGAACATGTCTTGGCAAAATCACGGTGACCGTGTGCAGCCATCTGACCTCAGTGGCCACACGTGCAGCTGACATGCTTTAACTCTAAAACTCTTAATATGATCAGGCTCGACTGAGTCAGCTCACAAAGGCTACAGCTACAGCCACAAATACCAACATCCCATTGCTTGTGCATCTCAGAGCACACATCAACTTTCTGCACTTTACAGAGTAGGCCATTTTTCTAAAAGGAGTGTGGAAAGAAATACTATCCTATTAGCATAACTGCATACATTTAGCATTAGCCATGTAGAAATAAAGACAGTGTGTACAGTATATAGTTTATGATTGAAAGTAGATAGATAGATAGATAGATAGATAGATAGATAGATAGATAGATAGATAGATAGATAGATAGATAGATAGATAGATAGATAGATAGATAGATAGATAGATAGATAGATAGACCTGTGATGTGGGTTATCCAGGCTGTTGGTGGCACCATGGCTGGACGCCTGCGCTTGAAGCGCCAGTGTCCCCTCCAGGCCGGCACATGGGACATGCCTTCATTGAGGTCCGTAAATGGAGGAAGAGGATATTGCTGATGAAGAATCACAACCTTTTGTTCTCCTCCATATAAACTGGAGGCAGCCGAAGATAGTTTGAGTTACAGAACAGACTAAATAAGCTGCATTTCTCCTTAGAACTCCTCCCAGCTCCACCTGCTACGAAACAAAGGTAATAGCGGCTCAAGTGACGGCCTCAGGTTACAGCTCAACTTCAAAAACGCCCGGCTCCGGTGCTGTTAAAGGTTTTTGGTTACTCTCAATTCCCATAGAGGTGGGAATGTCTCTGCTGAATTCTCACTCTGATTGGGTTTGCGATACGACCGCTGTGACACATTCATATTGACTCCATCAATCTCTGTCACAATAACGTGGCTTGGGATTTTCACCACTTCAAGTCTCATACATCCACTAAGCATGTCCCTTTCTCTTCAAGGGTCAGTGGCTGTGAGACGGTGCTAAGGTAAAACCTGAGATGAGGACATGCTTAGAGGCCAGAGTCCAAATGGAACAGGGTTTCTAATAACAGGCAAGGTCACCCACAGCGTTACAGGAGAGCTTATCAGCACTGTAGATATTTGAGAAACACTGGGCTCTACGACTTGGATGAAAAGAAAAAAGCACCAAGATATGCTGCTTGACATGTTATGCTTTTTAACATGTACAGAGTGTCAGATAGTAGAGTAGAAAGTAGAATGTTATCTGTAATTATGACATGGCTGACTGATTGGTCAGTCACAGCATTTTAAAATCAATTAGAGCTGCAAGCAGCGTTGAAAGGGCCCTCGCACCCGGGCTCACCACCACCTGTTGGCCTTAGGAAAACAGTGAACAGTGAGCAACATGCATGTAAGCGAGTAAATACAAGGGAAATATGGCAAAGTCATTTCAAAGTGCCACACTGCCTGCTGCCAACAGGTGGCACTTTGATTGCAACTGAATATTGCTATGTAGATGTCATCAGGCCAGGACTGTTAGCAAACGTGAAGTTTGGAGCAGATCGGACATTGTATGCTTGAATTACAACAACTTCCTGTTACGTGGTGTTAATCGCATACATTAGCACTTAGCCAAGTGTTTCATGATTTAACATGTTTCTAGTATGTTTGGCACTTCGTGGCATATTGAAATGTGTTTCTGGGAGTGAATTACAGTGTAAAGCATGCCATTTCCTGTTGCCAGCTGGTGGTGCTATGACTAACTGAATATTGGCATATAGGTGTCTTTAGACCAGGACTCTTATCACACATGTGAAGTTTGGGGCAGATCGGACACTTAATGCCTGAGTTACAACAGCTTCCTCTTTCATGGCGAAACATCAGACTTTGTCAGTCCGCCACAGACACGCGATCAACGAAAACTCTAGATCTTCGCAATTTATCATCACTAAGGCCTTAAAATTAGACTGACCATATATGATGTTGGTCTGATTAAAACTCTAGGAGAAGTTTGTTAAAGTACAACGTCTGGAAATGGCCAAAAACTGCAAAAATTTTGCAGAGAAAATTCAAAATATCTCACTTCATATTGAGTTTGCAGCCTGGACTTTTTTGTAGGTATTGGGCTGCTACATGTGTCTACCAAATTTCATACTTCATATTTTCATACGTGAAACATAGCGCGAAGAGCGCTTAATTGAAATTTTGTAGGTGGCACTATCAAGCCATTTTGCCACGCCTAATTTTCACCACTTCTGATGCGTGTGCAAAGTTTCATGAGTTTTCGAGCCTGTTTAGGCCCTCAAAAATGCAATTAATTTCGGGGAAGAAAAAAAATTGACTGAGCAATTACAATAGGGTCCTCACACCATCAGTGCTTGGGCCCTAAATATTTCTGTATAATGACTGCTCAACTGTATAACTGACCATCGTCCCATGCATTGTTCACTATAAAAAGCAACTCAGGAGACCTCTTGTAACTGGTCCTACTTGACCCGCTCCGATCAGGATTCAAACCAGCGTCTCCGGCATAGGAGATGTGGATGCTAACAAAGATGCTAAAGACAACAGCTTCTAGTGTCAGTCAATAGTGAGCCCCTTGAGGCTAGGGGAGTAAGGTTTACTTGCATAGCTCTTACTAGCTGGTAGCACTCACCTAAACCTCCATCCGGGTCACGGCACCAAATGTAACCATTCCTACTCGACCCGCTTCAAGCGGGATTCAAACTGTTGTCTCCGGCATGGGAGACGGGCACGCTGACAAGGATGCTAAAAATTACAGTCTCTAGGATCAGTTGCCAGCACACTTTTTGAGGCTAGGGGAGTGAGGATTACTCACACAGATCTTACTTGCTAGCCTCCGTTACACTCACCCCCCAAACCGCACTGCCATGCAGGCACGGCACCAAATGTAACCGGTCCTACTCGACCCGCTCTGAGCGGGATTTGAACCGGCATTTCTGGCATGCATGGGAGACGGTCACGTTAATAAGAATGCTATGACTACAGCCTCTAGCATCAGTCGCTAGTGCACTACTTGAAGCCAGGGGAGTGAAGGAAATGATGCTTTTTCATTTTAATTTAGGTTAGTTTGTCAAAAAATTGCTAAAAAAAATACAAGAGATAGATGAGATGTTGTTGTGTTGTTATAAAATTGTAAAAGATCATAATGATATATTAATAATTAAAGGTTTTGGTTTCAGTACATTAATTGCTATCATGTGTCCCTAAGGCAAAATGTCATTGTATAGAAAACACACCAGATGAGTGATATTAAATGAATAATGGGTCAAATGAATTTCTAAATCACTATTGTGATCTGTGTGAAGATCTTGGAGCATCAGACCAAACAATGCAGGAGAGAATATCCTCCTTCAGTGCTGTGCTTCATCTCACCTGCACACAGTGAGGCCTCGTCATATATTCTCGTCTTAACTTGTTCATTTGAATCAGCCAATTAAGCAGCAGCTTAACGAGCTGGTGGAAAAGAAGTTCAGGGTCAAGGCTGACGTGCTAATCTTACCATGAGAAGAATGACTGCTGAACTATGGGTGACGAGACATCCCAGAGACTGAGTCACCTGACCTCAGCTATGCAATGGAACCAAACCAGAGCTGGAGTAGATGACAGCATACGGATTAGCTCATATTATAATTTCTGCTGGCTTTAAACATGATGTATTCAGAAATGACGAGAATGAAAAATAACGTCAGAGGCAGTTCAAAGTGTATGAAGAGGTCTGAAAAAAAAAAAATATATATATATATATATTTTATGGTATCAAATAATTTAATACATTTCCCAAACATGATATGAATTGACCTACAACCCGGAAATCCCACTGTGGTTTGAATCAGGGATTTGGGGTTTAAGAACACCAAAACAGCAACAACAACATTTTTAACCCTTGTGAAAAGAAGTGCACTGTATTTCATTATAAGTACTCTAGTATTCTAATAAATTATACCCTTTTTTCCACAAAAGTGTGTAAACAAAATAGACTTTCACGTTTTATTCTACAACATAAATGACACATTAAGATTTAAGGATTAATATTGTTAGGAAAAAAGTTTTAAATTCAGCATCTATTATTCTAAATATTCATAAAGTAAAGTTATTAACGGGTAACCACAACAGATTTTTTTTTCATTCAAATATTTTTTAATATACAGCGAAATCATGTTTACATACTTCAGGAAACTAAACACCCATTGGCTAGTTAAGGGAGGCGTGAGCATGACGTCAACAAGCGTAACAAACAAGAGGATGCGAAAGATGAGAGATGACCAACATAACAACACTTGGGGTTCGCAATTTCTACATGAAAAACAAACATTTATGTAAAATAAGTGGTTATATCGTTACATATTACTTGTTTATGTATTACAAGCTATATTTATTGCTGTTATACGCTCAATAAACCGGTTATTCATACTGCTGAGTTTAAGGATGTTGGTGAGATCTCCTGCGTTTATCATCTCTGTGAGAGTCTTGGGCAATCATGGCGGCGATGACACCAGCGCGGAGTTCTCTGAGAATACTGAGACGGCTGGTGAGTTTATCAACATTTGTGCTTTCATTAAACGAATATGACGCACAGTGTTGGAGTTTCCTAGTCAAATCATTTTTAGTGAACATGCACAACTTGAAAATATAATGAACTGCTGAAATGTTCAGTCCTGTCCTCTGTTATAGTCAGTGTATATTCATTAAAGTCACCATGAAATCAAAATGGGCATTTCTACTTTATTTTATTTTTATGGAATATTGCAGCATTTCTTAGGTTCATCCATGCACATCATATATATATATATATATATATATATATATATATATATATATATATATATATATAAATTAATTAATGTCACATGTGCCCTCATAATCTTTAATAAAAAAAAAAAAAAAACAAAAAAAAAACAACTTATGATGTGTTTACTGGCGCAAGGGCTAAGATCACAGCAATAGACCTTATTCAGAGCAGCGCCATGACAGGCATGAAAGCGAGGCTGTGAGGGTTTGACTTACCTTGTGTTCAGTGTCATCTGCTGTATAAAGCTCCGAGATCACTTATAATTTCCCACAGCTCATGTTGTCTGGAGTTTGTCAAATGAAATTTCTTTAAAAGATATTTTTTGCAGTCTTTTGTAGGCAGAACAATCCAAAAACACATAACTAATAGTACAACCCACTCAAGAGATGTATGTCTATCCCTCGCAGCCTCGCTTTCATTCCCGTTAAAAAACAAAAATGGCGCTGCTGTGAATAAGTTCTATAGCAAGCCACAACAGTGTAATGATCCAATCAATTCCTGATGGACAAAATCAAGTCCTGCAGTACTTTTTTTTGTTCGAGAAGTTCGAGTTTCGCTTGGATATATGTCACAGAAGCAGGGAACAAAAGACTGTTGCAACTTTGTTCATTGTGACTTTAAAGACTGCATATCAGTATTCAACCAAAACAGACCCAGGGTCATGAATGTCATTAAATGTCATGCAATTTTACATTTGCCTTGTATACCTTCACTGATCCCTGGTGTAAAAACCTGCTTAGTGTATTAGTTAAAGCACTTGCAGAAATGCTATTGCATTTCATTGACCCACTCATCACAGATACACTATATCACCAAAAGTATTGGGACACCCCTCCAAATCATTTAATTTAGATGTTCCAATCACTTCCATGGCCACAGGTGTATAAAATCAAGCACCTAGGAATGCAGACTGCTTCTACAAACATTTGTGAAAGAATGGGTCGCTCTCAGGAGCTCAGCGAATTCAAGCGTGTTACCGTGATCGGTTGCCACCTGTGCAATAAGTCCATTCGTGAAATTTCCTCACTACTAAATATTCCACAGTCAACTCTTAGTGGTATCATAACAAAGTGGAAGCAATTGGGAACAACAGCAACACAGCCATGAAGTGGTAGGCCACGTAAAATCACAGAGCGGGGTCAGCGCATGCTGAGGCGCACAGTGCGCAGAAGTCGCCAACTTTCTGCGGAGTCAATAACTACAGACCTCCAAACTTCATGTGGCCTTCTGATTAGCTCAAGAACAGAGCGTAGAGAGCTTTATGGAATGGGTTTCCATGGCCGAGCAGCTGCATCCAAGCCTTACATCACCAAGTGCAATGCAAAGCATCGGATGTAGTGGTGTAAAGCACGCCGCCACTGGACTCTAGAGCAGTGGAGACTTGTTCTCTGGAGTGAAGAATCATGCTTCTCTGTCTGGCAATCCGATGGACGAGTCTGGGTTTGGTGGTTGCCAGAAGAACGGTACTTGCCTGACTGCATTGTGTCAGGTGTAAAGTTTAGTGGAGGGGGGATTATGGTGTGGAGTTATTTTTCAGGGTTTGGGCTTGGCCCCCTTAGTTCCAGTGAAAGGAACTCTTAATGCTTCAGCATACCAGACATTTTGGACAATTTCTTGCTCCCAACTTTGTGGGAACAGTTTGGGGATGGCCCCTTCCTGTTCCAACATGACTGTGCACCAGTGCACAAAGTAAGGTCCATAAAGACCTGGATGAGTGAGTTTGGTGTGGAGGAACTTGACTGACCTGCACAGAATCCTGACCTCAACCCAATAGAACACCTTTGGGATGAATTAGAGCGGAGACTGTGAGCCAGGCCTTCTTGCCAACATCACTGCCTGACCTCACAAATGCGCTTCTTGAAGAATGGTCAAAAATTCCCATGAACACACTCCTAAACCTTGCGGAAAGCCTTCCCGGGAGAGTTGAAGCTGTTATAACTGCAAACGGTGGGCCAACTCTATATTAAACCCTACGGATTAAGAATTGGATGTCATTAAAGTTCATGTGCACGTAAAGGCAGGCATCCCAAAACTTTTGGCAATATAGTGTAGCTTAGTTCAAGTGGAAATTTATTTCAGGACTAGTCAACTCACCTTTGTATCCTGAGCAAAGATTTTTTGATTGTCTTGCTTGTACATCAAAGCCCCGGGTTGTATTCCATCGCCTCCAGCAGTGTCCTAGGCTCCAGGCCCTTGGACCAGCACCTGTTGTTCACATCTCCACACCCCTCACTTCAATTCACTGGAGAGGCTTCAGATCCAGCCATGGTATGTGCCGCAAAGATGAAATCCCCATATGTTTAACCAGGCATATCGGCTTGTACAACATACAAGCCCTGACCCTTCTATGTTTGTGTCTTTGCTGTCTTAATAAACTGGACTCTTTCAGTATACTTTTGTTTATACTTTCAGTGGCCTCTGGACAGGTGCTGCAGTTCAAACTCTCAGATATTGGAGAGGGCATAATGGAAGTGACAGTAAAAGAGTGGTATGTTCATGTATTTGTCTTGTAAACATACTGGAATAGATTTTAATCTGACCTTGACTTTTGTCCCTAATAGAAGACTTGCTTCAGTGGGGCCACCAAAGTTGCTGTTAGAATATAAGATCATTTGAGGTGTTTAAGACGGGTTCAGAAATGTGTTTTGAAGTTGTGAGAAATGAAGCCAGAATTGTGAGATATAAACTTGCAATTGCAAGAAACTTTTTTTAAAAACATTTTTCCTCACAATTCTGACTTTTTTCGCTATTGCGAGTTTATATCTCACAATTCTGAGACAAAAAGTCAGAATTGCAAGATTTAAACTTGCAATTGCGAGGAATAAAGTCAGAAGTGTGAGACGAATAAGTCGCAATTAACTTTTTTTTTTTTTTATTCCGTGGCGGAAATAAGCTTCCCTAGTTATGACCTAAACATTAGTGGTGCAAAAGAATTTAGTATAGCAATCAGCAAATAGCAAAAAAATAAATAAGTAAAATAATAATAATAATTTTACTGATTAACCCATATGCTAAATATTTAATAAAGGTGAATATTCCAAACAAATGTATGCTGATGTTTTACTTGTCTATATGCAGGTATGTCAAGAAAGGGGACAGGGTCTCCCAGTTTGACAGCATTTGTGAGGTCCAGAGTGACAAAGCGTCCGTCACCATCACGAGCCGCTATGATGGCGTCATCCGTAAGCTGTACTATGACGTAGATGCTATCGCACATGTTGGTTCACCTCTTGTGGACATCGAAACGGACAAAGCACTGGGTCAGTCACTGCTGTGGATCATATTTTTGATATTCACTTTGAAATGTCCTGCAGTTCTATCATTGTGCAGTAATTGTATTTGTCCTGCAGAGGACGCCCCAGAGGAAGATGTGGTAGAGACTCCAGCAATATCCCATAAGCAACCACATCGAGAAATCAAGGACCAAAAAACCCAGGCGACACCAGCAGTACGCCGTCTGGCCATTGAGAACAATGTAATTTTGTATGGCATCAGACTGTAACCACCCCATCATTGTGGCTCTATTGAGTTCTGTATAGTTCCTGATCTCTAAATCTGTCCTCTACCAGATTAAACTAAGTGAGGTGGTCGGGACAGGGAAAGATGGCCGTATTTTGAAAGAGGACATTATCAGTTTCTTAGCCAAGCAGACAGGAGCCATCCTCCCTTATGAGGTTGAGAAAACCCCAACACCCGTGATTTCCACTGCAGAGACCCCTTCCAAAGAGAAGACGCCCATCATGGCACCTCCGGCGATCCCGCTACCCATCTTCTCTGGCAAAGACAGGACAGAGCCTCTGAACAGTGAGTTTGAGTGCGTTTCATGTTGTTGTATATGGGTCAATGACATGACACTAAGTTTTTTGCCTCATTATTCAAAAATATAGTATAAATGCAAATTCATGATTACAATGATGTTTAATAATAATAAATAAAATAATAATGGGCACCAAAAAGTTGTAAATAAGTTGCTAGCCATTATCTTTTATTATTATTTCTTAAATGTCATGTCGTGCGACTTTCCAAAAATGTAATGATAATTATTAAATAACAATTTATGATATTTGTAAACAAACTTTTTAACTTAAAAAAAAAAAAAAAAAAAATATATATATATATATATATATATATATATATATATATATATATATATTAAAAGGCTTTTTTGAAAATGATGAATAAAATGTGTATATATCTGATGTAAGGAAATGTATTACTTTTTACTTGTTGGTTACACCACAGGACATTTTCAGAGTCATTAAATAAAAACTTTTCTTGAAAATGGTATAAAAGTTTTTTTTTTTGTAAACCATATGAAACCTACATAAATACAAAATCTACTTTCACACCAAGAATGATAAAGATAACTATGATTATAATAGTTATATTGTTTACAGTGGGCACGGAAAGTATTCAGACCCCCTTAAATTTTTCACTCTTTGTTATTTTGCAGCCATTTGCTAAAATCATTTAAGTTCATTTTTTTTAACTCATTAATGTACACACAGCACCCCATATTGACAGAAAAACACAGAATTGTTGAAATTTTTTGCAGATTTATTAAAAAAGAAAAACTGAAATATCACATGGTCCTAAGTAGGGCTGGGCGATATATCGCATGCGATTTTCACGCGCATTTCGTCAGTAAAACTGGTTCCCTGATTACCGCTAAATCGCCATCACCTGCTTTCAAATGGAGCGGCATTTAATAGACAGAGCCGTAGTTCACTGACAAGCTACGCAATATCGCGTTCATTATCGCAGATGAATCGCCTATCGCAGATGAATCGCAGTCACAGAGTTGTTGTGAAGCCACTCCTTCGTTATTTTAGCTGTGTGCTTAGGGTCATTGTCTTGTTGGAAGGTAAACCTTCGGCCTAGTCTGAGGTCCTGAGCACTCTGGAGAAAGTTTTCGTCCAGGATATCCCTGTGCTTGGCCGCATTCATCTTTCCCTCGATTGCAACCAGTCGTCCTGTCCCTGCAGCTGAAAAACACCCCCACAGCATGATGCTGCCACCACCATGCTTCACTGTTGGGACTGTATTGGACAGGTGATGAGCAGTGCCTGGTTTTCTCCACACATAACGCTTAGAATTAAGGTCAAAAAATTCTATCTTGGTCTCATCAGACCAGAGAATCTTATTTCTCACCATCTTGGAGTCCTTCAGGTGTTTTTTAGCAAACTCCATGTGGGCTTTCATGTGTCTTGCACTGAGGAGAGGCTTCCGTCGGGCCAATCTGCCATAAAGCCCCGACTGGTGGAGGGCTGCAGTGATGGTTGACTTTCTACAACTTTCTCCCATCTCCCGACTGCATCTCTGGAGCTCAGCCACAGTGATCTTTGGGTTCTTCTTTACCTCTCTCACCAAGGCTCTTCTCCCCCGATAGCTCAGTTTGGCCGGACGGCCAGCTCTAGGAAGGGTTCTGGTCGTCCCAAACGTCTTCCATTTAAGGATTATGGAGGCCAATGTGCTCTTAGGAACCTTAAGTGCTGCAGAATTTTTTTGTAACCTTGGCCAGATCTGTGCCTTGCCACAATTCTGTCTCTGAGCTCTTCAGGCAAATGAAGATGTAGAACCATCTCAAGGATGATCAGAAGAAATGGACAGCACCTGAGTTAAATATATGAGTGTCACAGCAAAGGGTCTGAATACTTAGGACCATGTGATATTTCAGTTTTTCTTTTTTAATAAATCTGCAAAAATGTCAACAATTCTGTGTTTTTCTGTCAATATGGGGTGCTGTGTGTACATTAATGGGGAAAAAAATGAACTTAAATGATTTTAGCAAATGGCTGCAATATAACAAAGAGTGAAAAATTTAAGGGGGTCTGAATACTTTCTGTACACACTATAAGCACACACTGCAGTTATGTCGTATGCCAATTTAAAATGCTTGATCTTCAGGTGAATTTTTATTGGCTGTCAAAGTTTTTTTCATTCAAAGTCATTTTAAAAGTGATTCCAAAAATATTGTTCCTCTGTGTCATTATAGTTGTGGTGTGGACTTTCCTATTCTCATAGAATTATAATGAATATTAGAACTTTATAGTTACAATTATTGTCCTTGGAGTGAACAGACCTTTTTTTAAACGATATTGTCTTTTCTTTATCATGGATGCTCTTATTTGTCATTGACTCACCTGTTTATGATTAGCTGTCTTGAATATGTGTGTAAATCTCTTGTATATGGTGATAAACACAGGTTTCCAGAAGGCTATGGTAAAGACCATGACTGCTGCTCTGAAAATTCCTCACTTCGGTTACTGTGACGAGGTCGACCTGACGCAGCTAGTGCGGTTACGCTCGGAGCTGAAGGACCTGGCGAAGTCTCGGGGTGTCAAACTCAGCTACATGCCTTTCTTCATCAAGGTGCTCTCCTGTTACCTTAACCGCAACCTACCACCTGTTTCTGTTTATATACATTAAAAATTAAAGGGCCATCATGCTATAATATGAAATTGTGGAAAAGTAAAATAAAATAATACATTGCATTTAAATATGCATTTTTGTAGTTTAACTTTAAAATATATTGTGTACAAATTGCTCTTTACTTAAGCAGTTTCTGTAAATTATTTAAAAAATATTCAGTAATCATGAATGGTGGGAAAAGTCATGGAGATTCATTGATCAGAATGTGTACAGTCACTTCTCTGATGGCTTTTTGCTACGTGAATATTAACTCCAGGTGATTAGAGTCAGATTATAATAATAGATTGTTTTCATACTGTTTTGTTCAGGCTGCATCACTTGGGCTCTTGCAGTTTCCTGTTCTCAATGCCTCTGTGGATGAAGGCTGCCAGAACATCACATTCAAGGCAAGAAAGACCCCAAAACACTCCAGTTATATCACAGCCTTTCATTTTGAGGTTCATGGTTTGCTGAAATGTCCTAGACAGAACCACATGAATAACATTTTCATTGTCTTTTTTTGTCTTCTCTCAGGCATCTCATAACATCGGCCTGGCGATGGACACTCCTCAGGGCCTCCTGGTGCCCAATGTGAAGAGCGTTCAGGCCCTCAGTGTTTTTGACATAGCTGTGGAGCTCAACCGTCTGCAGGCTCTGGGTTCAGCTGGACAGCTGGGCACTGCTGACCTCACTGGAGGAACTTTCACCCTTTCCAACATTGGCTCGGTGAGGCGCCGTCCACCTGACTTCAAACTTCCAAAATCAAAAGCAAATATTTTATAGGTGAAGTGTGTATTTTCTGCAGCCCTAGCATCCAAAAATGGAATTGCAACAATAATAACTGTCTAAACGGGTATCCCAAAAATCCTCGTCTTCCATAGCTCAGACAAACAGGTAGCCCTGTCCCAAATTGACATCATTTGTAGTGTTGGTTTGAAAGTATTGATTTCTCAATTTGAATAGATTCTCATTTTGATGAACCAATATTGATTCCTAAATCCCAAGAATCAATCATTTAGTCTATGCTGTTTTCATTTGATGCATGAACAAAACTTCACTAAACATTATTTGAAGCATGCATGCCATCCAATAATCGCAATAAGCTTTGTGCTGCTACTATTGATATGAAGTCTCGGATTTCAAATATTGATTTTGATTCAAACAAAGAATACCATTTTAACGCTCTTTAATGAGGCATGATAGATTGCTGTAACGTTTCAGTTCAAGCAGCATGTGAACCATTCATCTTTTCCTCTTACTACTAGTTACAGCACAAAATAAACATGAATGAACATCAGAAGGTATGTTGAAAGAAACAGAACAACTTACTGAAATTTATCATTTGTAACGTTACATTTACCTCAAAAGCCATTCAATGACCATTCTGCATTTTAAATATATGGAGTGGTTAGATTTTAACATATGTGTGCGGTCTGCATTGTGATTGATTGAGCAAGCTCTTAGACCACTCAGATGAACCTGATTTTTAAAAAAGTAAAAGAAACTAATTTCGGGTCAAATGACACGAGGAGTGTTAATATTACAGTAATGTACCAACTGAAAGGGTTCTCTGTTCTCAGTTTACAGCATTAGAGCTTTTTTTCCCCTTGAGAAAAATTGACACATACTGCACCTGATATATATCCAAATGAATCGGTAGCAAATTAAATTGAATCAAGATCGGAAATAAATCCAATCACAAGCTTGTGAAATCAAATCGTGTCAATGCTCAGCCCTAATCATTAGGCCATTGGAACAGATTGCAGTTCTGCTTGATGCCACTAGTGATGCATAAGTTACACACTGTATTTGGTCTTGAACACTATATTACCCTATTTACAGCTGCCCCTGATTGTTGGGCCTTGTGATCATTATCCCATCCTGTTTGGATGTTATATATGAGGGTCTGGAAAGTGTAAGCGCTTCTTTTATGGGTTAGCACTCAAACAACAGCAGGCCTTCAGTGGGCTTCTATTTGCTATCTAGCGATAATCGGATCTCTCATCATAAAATCATTTTAAAAAATCATTTATTCATTTAGATTGGAGGAACGTATGCCAAGCCAGTGATTCTGCCCAGGGAGGTGGCCATCGGAGCTTTGGGAAAGAGCCAGGTGAGCTGCTTGTTTTCTTCACCCTTTAATAAAAAATGTAATAGCACATTGATTTAAGCAGATGTTGAATCATTGGATCTACAGTAAATAAGTGATTTTTGCTGCTTTGCTTTTGTATGTTCTATAGACTCATTATAATAAATAACCCATACATGCCTAAATTTTGCACCCAAAATATGCAATAGTCAATGACGCTCACTTTTTGTCCCATCTATTAATTTATTAAAAAATACACTAAAATGGAGTTCATGCATGCTGTGACTTGAACCACTGCAGAACCTTATAACTGTATATCAAGGTCAAATAGTCTCCTAAAAAATCAGATTATTTCAGGTTAAAAAATGTCATTTGGTGCGATTTTCCCCAAAATGTTCAATGCTATTGAGAAAAAGTTTGAAATAATTACTACCATATGTACACTCACATGTATTCAAGTTTTAATTAAAATTTACATTTAGCTGATACTACTCTTGCAATGGTGTAAAAGTTTATTAGAACTATATTTGGAGGATTTTTGCAGCCAATATTTAATGATTTCAATGGAAATCCACATGATTGGGAATTTCACTTGAGGGGGAAAGATTTCCTTGCGCAGAGTTCGTGACAGGTTCATGTTGGTCATGCTGACTAACAGAACTGCTTGGTTTAAGTGTCTTCATACTTTGCTACATTATTGACAGTAGACCTTTTTTGCAAGCAAATTTTCACCAATATTCCACTAATGTGGTTGTGCCTTTAAACTAAAAGCTGTTTCTCTGCTCTGCTGCAGGTGCTGCCTAGGTTTAACTCTTGTGATGAGATAGTAAAGGCGTACATCATGAATGTCAGCTGGTCCGCCGATCATCGCGTCATAGACGGGGCCACTATGTCCCGCTTCTCCAACCTGTGGCGGTCTTACCTGGAGAACCCAGCTTCCATGGTCCTGGATCTCAAATGAACACTGCTCTGGAAATGAGATTTCTATTGTCCATTACTCCCTGGAGTGTCTTTAGGTTACTAATAGCTGCAAAACAGTGTGCCGTGACTCACGTGAACACAAATTTCTGCTTTCACATGCATTTGTGGGGGCAAAAAATTCTTTTCTCTACTAGCCTTAATTCAGATTAAAGCCTGTTACTTCAACTTTACATCAAAAAACACTTTTTGAGGAGCAGGTGCTGTGCATTTCAATTTTTTTTTTGTTGTCTTCTATGCATTATGCTTGGTTAGAAAAGAACTGAATTTGTTTGCACAAGTTAGACACCTAAAATCATCTCTAAGTTTTCCTATTGCACAAAGCTTGTGTGTGGGAGACAGAGGCTGATACTGACTGGTTCTTGGACAAGCATCTAGACTGTAAGATCTCATTGTTTGCTGACTTTCTCTGAGACTTCATTCACACAAGCCTCTGTAGAGTGGACAGACAGCCACTTCATCTAAAACCACTTGTGTGCCAATGTGACTGGATGTCAGTGTGAAGAAAGGACCATCATTTAACTGTTAAAAGAACAAATGGACCACGCATGGACAGATTACTAAAATGTGATGAGAATAAAGTTGTTTTTTTGGCGAGCTGCATTGCTTTTTGCATTATAAATTTCATTAAAGGGTTAGTTCACCCAAAAATGAAAATAATGTAATTTATTACTCACCCTCATGTCGTTTCACACCCGTAAGACCTTTGTTGATCTTAGGAACACAAATTAAGATTTTTTTTGATGAAATCCGATGGCTCAGTGAGGCCTCTATTGCCAGCAACGTCACTGAACCTCTCAAGATCCAGAAAGGTACTAAAGACGTATTTAAAGCAGTTCATGTGACTACAGTGGTTCAACCTTAATATTATAAAGCGACAAGAATACTTTTTGTGCGCCACAAAAACAAAATAACGACTTTTCAACAATATCTAGTGATGGCCGATTTCAAAACACTGCTTCGACGCTTCATGAATATTAACTTTCAAATTAGTGGTTCGGATCACGTATCAAACTGCTGAAATAACGTGACTTTGGCGCTCCAAACAACTGATTCAAAACAAAAGATTTGTAAAACTTCAAAGCAGTGTTTTGAAAAGTTTAGTTTTTTTTTGGTGCACAAAAAGCATTCTTGTCGCTTAATAATATTAAGGCAGAACCACTGTAGTCACATGAACTGTTTTAAATATGTTTTGAGTACCTTTCTGGATCTTGAGAAGTTCAGTGACATTGCTGGCAAGAGGCCTCACTGAGCCATCAGATTTCATCAAAAATATCTTTGTGTTCCAAAGATGACATGAGGGTAAGTGATAAATGACAATTTTCATTTTTGGGTGAACTAACCCTTTAAACACTGTGGTTAAAAGACATGATCGCATTGTAAGATGAACAGATTTAATTTATTTTTGGTCGCACAAGAACAAGCCTCATTGGTTCTTTGCGGGAGCTCAAAATGTGCTTGCATGACAAGTGAGAACAAAAGTGTTTGAGCTTCAATATTTGATTGAATAAAAGCCTCCATTAAAACTGTTCATCATATAAAGCAATCATGTCTCTTAAGAAGATTTGGATTAAATATGGATTTCTTTCACAAACTCTATATGAACTTTTTGAAGCATCAAAGTTTTGGTTACATGGTCTTTCAATGAAGGGACCAAAATCTCTAGGCTTTCAGTAAATGACAAAATGAGTAAATGACAGAATTTTCATTTTTGGGTGAACTAACCCTTTAAGAATTACACAGATTCAGCTTTCAGAAACCGAGGAGCAGTTTTAGACCAAGTCTGATCTAGCCCTCAAAAGCTATAACCAGGTAATCTGGTCAATATAATTCTAAATACCAAGAGAAAACATCAACAGAGAAACCTTGTTTTTTTTATTTTTGGTCCAAGCATTTACTTGGGACAGTAGTACATGACATAGTATGTGAGGTGTAGCCGGTGATAGTCTTTTGAGTCTTGCAGCGTAGTTGAATCTCATGAATGTGCGACTGCTGTATCGGTCTGTCTTGCAACGATTTCGTTCGCAGACAGCTACGTCTTCAGATGTACAAATACACGTTTCCGAATGGAATGGATTATAAACCATCATATAAGAACTATCTGGGAATGATCATTCAGAAAACCATCCTTGCCTAATTTATCACATCATGATTTACGCAACAATTTTTACGCACAATTCACGCAGAAAATCTTTGTGCTCGTGTATCAAAGATACAGCTGAAAAGAAAACAGAGGTGTCAGTTTTCCCTGGAACCTCTGAAACCCTCAGGTGGTCTGGAGATCTCTGGAAGACACAGACCAAAAAAAAAACAAGATCTGAGATATGGAATGCTACTTCAGTGGAATGTGACGACAGAATAAGGTATGCATGTTTATCACTTAAAAAAAACAACAACAAAAATGGAGATTCAGGATCATAGGTAGGAAGTCCGCTTTAAAAGACGGCTAAGAAAATGTTCTCGAGGAATGCTTTAGATATTTGGCTTGCTCATAACTTGAGCCTGACACTTTTAAAGCAAAAGAGTTTTTTCTCTTTCTGGGTCTACAAAGCAGCACCTCTTGAAAAAACTGGACTGACTTTAAGACAAATGAAAGAAAAATGTTTTAAAACAAACATAGGCATAAATTCCCATTTGGCATTTTAGAGCAGGTAACTACATCGGTGGTTTGTGTTTAAATCGACATAAACTGGCAAAGTATTTAATGACCATAAATGTCAAATTGGTATTTTTCATTCAGAGCCACCTGAGGGTTGGTCAAAAGCATGCAGAGGTCCTGGGTAAAGGTCCAAGGTAAATCCTTGCTATATTTAAAAGATTTCCGGTAACACTTTACAAGGTTCATTAGTTAACATTAGTTAAATACATTAGTTAACATGAACTAATAATGAACTGCACTTCAACAGCATTTATAAATCTTTGTTAATGTTAATTTCGACATTTACTAATACACTATTAAAATCAAGAGTTGTATTTGTTAATACATTGTAAGGTAACAAACATTAAACTGCTGTATTGTTCATCATTAGTTCATGTTAGTTAATACATTAACTAATGTTAACAAATTAACCTTTATTGTAAAGTGTTACCAGATTTTCTTTAAAGCAACGTTCAAGGCATCTCTCCTTCACATAAATAACAATGAAATGTACATTCAAAAAAAAAAAAAAAAAAAGTAGAAATTGCCATTTTCATGAACGAGGGTAAACCAGTCCATGTGCTACATGAGTGTCTTCATACCCTCCTCATAAAAAACAGTCTTAAAAAACAAAGTAGCCAAACCGATTGATTGATCACAACTGCTGCGATGAAGTGTCCAGTCAGGTGTTTGATTTGTATGACTGTAGTCCAATCAAGCGGTTTGTGAACTGATGTATCTATACACACTGTCCTTTGAATTCATTTGAAGATCTACTTATTGGATCTTCACAAAAATGATCAAGGCAGCAACGAAGGAATCAAAAACAGTACAGTAACTAAGAAGTGGCTGCTCCTGTTGTGAGCTCATATGTGTGTACGAGTCAGTGAGGTCTTGTGTGAAATGTGTGTGTGGTGTAGTCAGGCAGCTTTGTGATGGATTGATTGGATAGCTTCTGAAGAGTCAAGGCTCACTGAGGTCTATGGTCCTTTAAAAACACTTTCTCAAGCCATTGAGGACGCAGGGGTCAGGTGTCGTCATCTGTGTCCTCTATCAGGACTTTGGTGTCTCGGATCTTCGACCTGAAAATAAAAAATAGAGATCCTTCAGTTTCGTCAAACAAATCATCGTTGAATACAGAAGCCGGTCTGGCGGAAGCTAGATATTTTACTTCATAACATGTTAAATATGTGACCCGATCTGGCGAAATGAGTCGGAAGTCGCAACGTTCTATTTTAAGATATGGGCCGATAATGTGGAAAAACAATGAAAAAATCGATTTTTTTTTTTTAAGCTAATTTCAAAGAACAGACTTTCAAAAATAATCTCCCAAAGTTTCGTAGTCCAGATAATCAAGTAAAGGTATTTAAATGGCTATTAAATTTGACATGGTTTCACTAAATTAGCTGGAAATGAACTTCTCAACTCCTCTCCTCACTTATGAGCATTTCCCAGTATCCCCTGAAACGTCATTATCTCTGCTCTACAAATATGGTGTTACACGTTGTATAGAACCAATCAAAAAGCTGACCTAAACGCTGATTTTTAACAATGGGAAGCCCGGGTTTCGACTGACAGGCACGCGATCGGTCCAGCCATCCTCCTGTCAGACTAGCGCGCCTTATAAAATAAAACTCCCATTTGCGTGTCTCTCTTTAAAAGCCAATAAAAAATGAATCCATATAGGTAGCACAAAAATTCTTTTTGCATACAAAACCAAAGACTTTAAACTTTCATATCAAGCCTCCAACATGCTTCTGTTGCGTTATTTTCACCCTCTAATGAGTCTGAGAAATATGCGTTTACAACTAAAAAATAGCACAGCAGCTAACTGAATACAAGTATGTATCTCACGTGCTCATAACTTCATGAAAAATGCACAGATCATAAAAATCGCACATCAATATTTAAAGCAGATTCTCAAGATTAAAATGAACCCAAAATCAATATAATATATTGCGTTGATCACAAGATATTACTCACGAAATGATTTAACATACTTGGCTAAAAACATGTCTATCATCTCTCCTGGATGCAGTGTGTATCCAATGATCCCGGACCCATCCATGTTTGTTTTCCAACGTGGAATAACACAAAATAGATATCATTTTAAAGCTTAGAATCTTATCTTTTTAATGCATCTAACCATTTTGAAAAACTCCTAACGAGTGCTGAGAAGCACCTCTAAACCGGAGTTTACCTCCCGTTGTCGCCACCTGGCGGCGGAAAAAATGAACAACAATTTTTCAAACTATTCTTTATAATATCACCACGAAATTTGAACCAGATGCAGCTCACATATAGGAGAACATCACCAAAAAAGTTTTTTTTAGCGATCTTATTGTGGTCCTGAGTTATTCCATGTCAAATAAAAAAAGAAAAATTATTTTTAAAAAATTATATATTTTTTTTGTCTTTTATCAGCTGTTTCTCGGCAAGAAAATGTCCAAATGTAATGTAATTTATATTTTCTTAAAATTTAAAATGTTTTGTATCAAATGATACCTACCTTTTGACTCTCCTTGCTAGAGTTTTGGAGTTATGAGTCTTTACTTTTGTGTGTGTCGCTCAGAAAAAAAAAAAAAAAAAAAAGGAACTCTAAAAAAGCCTTCAGGTCTGACTTAAAGGGTTAATTCAAATAAATACTTTAAAATAATTTGAGCTTCAGCCTGGTTTAATAGCATTTATATATATATATAAAAATGTCTTTGGTCAAATTAAGCTGTAAAATAAATAGTTTATCCCTTTAAATGCAATGGATTTTGAAAGATATCAACAAAAAAACAGGCAAAAAACTTTAAAAGCGATTTTCTCAGGTTTTCAATTTGAAAAAGAGGGCAGACGACCATAATTAAAATGGGTATATCTTTAAAACCATTCAAGGTATGACTTTGACTAGGATATCATTTTAAAGCTTATTGTCTCATCTTTCCATTGATACCAAAATCTCAATTTTGAAATTTGGGTCACTGTGACTCATTTTGCTGGATCAGGTCACATATGGATTTATGAAACATTATTATTCCATTTGTAAATTGTTGATTGAAATCTAAAAGTTGTGTTCCAAATTTGAGGTTGATATCTCAAAAAAAAAAAAAAAAAAAAAAAAAAAAAAAAAAAAAAAAGATCTTTCAGTAAGATTTCGTTTGAGCACAGTAGCAAATTTTCTCCATAAGATGCCAGCAGAGCTCCACTGGTACACACATTGTGTGTGTATGCAATTTTTGAAAGAGAATAACTCTACTGTACTGAAAATCACAAATCCAACCAATTTTTTTATTACATGCAATCAGTGTTGGGCACATTACTTTAAAAAAGTAATTAGTTATAGTTACTAGTTACTTCTCACAAATAGTAACGGAGTTAGTAACTGAGTTACATCACTATAAAAGTAACTAATTACCAGGGAAAGTAACCATTGCGTTACTTTAAAAAAAATAAATAAATAAAAATAAAAATATGCCAAATAAATTGAATGCCCCCAATATTACGTATAAGTCTAAGAATAAATTATTCTTGATGCGACTCCTGACTCATGATCCGCTCTTGCTCACGAAATGAAATTTCTCTGTACTGTGTTGGTAGCCATTAAAGAAAACGTAGTTTCATATTTATGTTTAAATAGTCCTTTGTTATGTTTTAAATCCATTTATTCGATTATGAAAAGTGAACAGCGTGAGTAAGATGCATCATAAGATGCGAAAATATATCGGGAGACATGGAGTGGGTCAGACATGATTTTAAACACTACATTAAGTTTTGTTTTATAGAAAGCCTCTCTTTAAAGTGAATTTCGTTTTGTAAAAATTGTATCTTAATTTTAATCAATGTTTCATCAACCAATTGCTTGGATTTAATATATAACAAGCAAATATAGCAGACAATAAAATCATGACATGGAGGCACGGGCGCGATCACTGGTGCGTGAACTGGAGCGCGTCTTCTAGGCTAAATGAACCGAAACTCAGAGGCTGCTTGCCTCGCAGACATGAGAAATATATCTATAGAATGCTTGAAATATCTACTTTAACGAAAATGAAGTAATTAAAAATGAAAAGAAAGAGGCTACTCTGATTATATAGCCTAATCCGAATGAAATGTGCGTTATCTCTCTAGGCGCGTCCATATGAGCAGATGATCAGCAAAGAGAATCAGCAATGTCAACTTCATCTTTGCAGCCGACACTGATTCAGAAAACATTACTTTATTAATAAACAATTAAAATGTCTCCTTGCTGTTTTTGTCACACTCATAATCATTACTTTTGCCGGTTCTTTATGGCAATTATGCGTGCCCTTGAGTGCTATATAGCCTATATTATGTAAATGCTCCTTATTATGGTTTATTCTCTCCAGTATTTAAGAAATTAAATTAATATAAATGTGATTAGTCAACTAATAGCTTAAATGAACAACTACTAGTCGACTAGAAAAAAACTCATTTCACATATTTTCGATCAAGCATCAAAAAGGGTATTCTGGTTTGAGCTCGCACTTCGCGCGCATGCTCTGACAGACACACACACAGCGCATCATACATTATTATCAGTTTAAAATTATATTTGTGTATGACTAACCGCAGCACACACCAGAGAAAAAAACTTTGCAGGTCCTATGGCTGAGAGAGAGCTTACTCGGATGAAAACCGCTTCAGTGAGCTCAATTATAGTAACGCGGCATTTTTTTTGTCAGTAACGCTAACGGCGTTGTAACGGGAGAAAAAGTAATTCGTTTGATTACTCGTTACTGAAAAAAGTAACGGCGTTAGTAACGCGCGTTATTTATAACGCCGTTATTCCCATCACTGCATGCAATACAAACCACACTCTGACATCCATACCAACACACCCACACAATTATAGCTGCATAATTTATTCAAAATGGCTTTATAATATGCAGAAGCAGAAAACAGGAATAAATCAAGTATTTGCTTTATAGACCAAACCTGAGAAAATGGCACCATTTGGCAAAAAACAGTACAAATTTTAATTATGAAGCCTTGCCAACAGAATGAAAGCCTATTTAACAAAGACCGCACCATTTTGTCTTTAAAGGGGTGGTTCATTGCAATTTCACTTTTTTTTTTTTTTTTTTACTTTAGTTAATGTGTAATGTTGCTGCTTGAGCATAAACAGTATCTGCAAAGTTACAGCACTGAAAAGTCAATGCAAATGGAGATATTGTCTTTTAGTTATGGCAGTTTAATGCCTACAAAAACGACTGGTTTGGACTACAACAAACTTCTTTCCGGGTTGGTGACATCATAAACCCTGCCCACAGGAACACGCAACAAAGTGGGCATTATGGAAGCGGAAGAGTTGTCTACACCGGACGTGTGCGGAGTGATGCGACACGTCAAAATATAATAGAACCCATTATAATCAGTGATATTGTCTACACTGGATGCGGCGCTGAAGACAGCTTCCAGAATCTACATGAGTTCAATGCTGGATTTGCACAAAGGCTTTTACTGAAAGATGAAGCAGTTCCCACTTTAAAAGCAGAAGCTGCCATTTATGGGCTCCTAACTGTAAGTACGTTTTATTGTTTGTACATGTCTTTTAAATGTATTATGTTGCTATTTTGTGGTTGCATCAAGGACGCAAACAAAGACCAACGCGTTTTTGCTTCGCTAGCCAGTTAGCTAAATTCTACTGCATACTTCAACAAACACCAACAAACTTCTATGTTCATAGACAAACAGATATTCATGCTATAAATTAAATGATACCTTTACAAAAATGCTGCTACTCAGTCAAGTATTCAGCTACTGTAAAGCTATAATCAGGATAAAACCGGATATTGAAAGCTAACAAACAGCAGTAACATTTACATGTGACACCATATCTAAACACTTTGACACAAATACAAACGGAAATAGTTACCATTCATAAACATCCTTTAAAAACCGTGCTTGCAGAGGTTCTGCTTAACCCTCTTCATCAATACTGCTATCTGAGTCTGATTCGGGCTCAATTTGATACGGCAATATTGACGCCATTATTTACATTTCCACTGAAGCACATGTAACAACTAATGGTAAGGGGCGTGGCGTTTCCGTACGCTTCAGCGAATCACAATACACTGGGCCAGCTAATCAATCGGAGCACATTGCGTATTTTGGAGGGAGTGGAATCAGAATCAGGAAGTCAAACCAGCCATTCAAATGACAATGGAAACAGCGGTGTAGAATAAAGGTAAAATATATGAAAAATACAGCGTTTTTTAAAAAACAAAGCATTAAGACATGTTAAACTACGCCCCATAAACACAATCAAGCCTAGAAAAAAAAAAAAAACTGAACCACCCCTTTAAGGTCATGAGTGTAACTATTTTGTGTACCTAGTGTAAAATAGATTTTATTAATGGATATTCGGACCGAATGCAACGACTGGACGAACATTTTTTGGTCCTGAGACTTCCACAGACAATATATTTTGGACCATACATGTACATTTTTTAATATTTAGAACACTTCTATCATTGATTATTATCAGGATGTGAACAGAGTTTCAACCAGAATAACAAAATGTGTTTGTGGAAAAAAATTGCCTACCCTACCTTTAATATATCTGGACACCTGAAATGTGTTTTACAGAAACTAGGCATGTCAGGACTTTGAATATTGTTGTGGACAAAGAGGGAAGTCAAAAAGAATGACAACCACTAATTTAAACCAATCTGACAAAATCACTTCATGTTTAAATTTAAATTCAGCTTATTTATTTAGATGCATCTGATGTTTCTTTGTGTCCTATTTCTGTTTTTGCTGTACAAAGCTTCTTCTTATTGTTTCCATGTCTGGATTTGTGTCTGTGGTTGGTGGTCTTATGTTGCACTTACTGGGAGGAGAGGCGTGGTCTTCTTAAGGACATGCTGTAGCTTCTCTTCCAGTTCTTCTTTCCTGTTCCCGATCTGTTCCTCACACCATCCTCCTGGTCCATCATCTGCTCAAGCAGCGTCTGGTCATCTGCATTCAGAGGCGCTACTGAGATGTCCCGCACCGCTCTGAACTCACCACAGTTATTTAGGTGTTCGTTCTCCAGGCGGAAGAAATTCCAGACAAAGCGCCTGAAACAGATGACAGATTATAAGGATGGTACTTTACTTTTGAGTTACTTCAGCAGTCAGGAAAAACCCATTCATCAAAAAGGTCAATGCAGGTATGCTCACCTAAAGACCTCCAGCGGTGCGAGGACAGTTTCCAAAATATCAGAAATGTGAGGGAATGAAGTCACAACCTCAAGGGAAAGCGTAATGGTCCATGCAAAACGCAAGATTACGTCTTCTATTATGGCACAGTAATAGTAAGCCTGTTCAAAGAGAGCACGAAAATTAACAACGACAAATCTGTACACAATATAAATGCTGTGGAGGTGACTGTTCTCTACAAAAATATTTAAATAAGACACCTAACTGAAATGTGACGCTTAGGGCTTAGTAAACGCCTCTGATTGGCCTTTGTGTTCACACGCTCATCAGACATGTCTGTGATTGACTACAATGATCAACACATGGGAGCATTTGAGAGCAGGCGTCTATCAGTGGACCAGTCCACTGATAGACACCTGCTTTCAAACGCTCCCGTGTGTATCTGTCTAAGCGCTCAGTGAAGAGAGTCTTTGATGTCTATTTCACAATCACAGACATTTATCATGTGCGCATTAACAATTGCCAATCAGAGATGTTTACGAATCAGCTCAGCACTCAAAGTGTCACATTTTTAAATTACCGACTTGGTCTCACGGTTTGTACATTTGATAATACTAGTGTGTGTGTGTGTGTATTCTTACTTTTTGTGGATATACTATCTCCTCTCTGAGAAGGGTGTTTTCCCCTGCTTTACGGTCAAACAGACCCCAGTCCATCTTCAGGTCCCACAATAAGGTGTAGCAGGAGTTAAGGATCCTGCAGGCAATTAGCAGGTAAAAGAAGACCTGACCTTCCTGAAGACCTAATGATAACAGAAAGATAGTGACATGAAAGAACATCACAGACACAAGAGAACACAGGACTGCACGTTTAGCCATATGGTGTTCCTCAAGGTTCGGTGTGTGGTCCGCTTTCAATCTCTAAAAAAATATCAACTACATTTTGCCTGACAAAGAGTGCCTTTCATACTTGTTTCAAGTGGGGGAAAAAAGTCATGGTGACTAAACAAAGAATTTCAGGTAAAGAATGTAACATCTCAGGTGTTTACCTTGATGCGTCTTATAAAGTGCAGAAAAGATGACCACAAAGAAAGTAGTGGAGTATTTGCCAGCATTGAGCAGGTGAGGGCGGGCACGCTTTGTGTCCCGGTAACGCCTCAGGCATTGCACAAACCGGAACCAGGCAGGCAAACATTTGATTACAGCTCGTACTCCATATGAATATGAGTGACAAATCCCTCCACCTGGTTTAAAAACAAAAACACATCACCATGTCAACATTAACTGCCAAATAAAGGAATTACTGATTATGTGAGTACATTAATGTGCATCTGGATACCCTCTTTAATCCATAGCTCCCCCTCAGACTTGGTCCAATTTAGCTCCATACTGTAGAAGCAGATCATGTACTCCAGATCCATCAGAACCATTACTAGAGAGTTGAGTTGGTCAGCCAGCCAGAAATCTGCAAACCCCACTCTGTGAAATGGAGCTGTGACCACTCGAAACTATGAACAGAAAAAGGTGAAAAATATAGGAGAAAAGAGGAATAATGGAATAATAATGTTTCATAAATGTGTGACCTTAAAAAACACAATAAATACTGTTGTACATTATGAAATGGGATTCTCTAGGCCCTTACCAGTAATTTGAGCAGCCAGAAGCGAGATTTGTAGTAGCATGTTTTGAAAGGGTTGATAAGGAAGAAGAAGAAGAACCCATAGAGAGCTAGAGGGTTCACTTGTATAGGGATCATTGTGTACTTCGCGAAGAGGCAGGACAGAATACTGACGGACCAAAGTACTCCAAGGAAACCAGCAATCTGCACAAAGAGTGAAAAATTAATGCAATTTTTTATATACGTTTATTGATTCCAAACTTTACAAACATAACCTAAAATCGACCAAGAAAGAAAGAAAAGAAAGAAAGAAATGAAAAAAAAAAAAAAAAATTTGTCAGCTCACCACTCACACAAAAGAAAGAAAAAGAGGACAAAACAATGATTGTTCAAATACTTAAATATGTCTTTCACATTTTACCTCATTATTTTACCTCATAAAACAAATCCTCGAGAAAGAAGTAATCTAAAGATACATATTCAAGTATAACCTTTTGCCAAAGTTTTATTAAAGGCGCTTTATCAGATAGCCAATTCAAAAGAATACATTTTCTTGCGCAAAATGTTAGAAAATTCTACAGCATCTTTTTATGTTTATCTGTAGTAATGTCACAATGTATTCCAAGCAGCATATGCATTGGGTCAAAGTCCATGTTAACAGACAAGATAGCATTAAGTTCTCCACATTCTTCCAGGTTTCCTTCCATTGATCATCTGTGACATTAACCCCCGGTTTCACAGACAAGGCTTAAGTTAGTCCTAGACTAAAATACATGTTTGAGCCGTTTTAACTGAAAGCAACTTATACTGACATATCTTAACATATGTCAGTGTTATTGTTTTGTCTCAAGATGTACACCAGTAATGTTTTTTCTAGTGTACATTTATAAAAGATACTTAAATATCCTAATTGAACTAAGGCCTAATCCTGGCTTATGCTCAGCCCCGTCTGTGAAACCGGGCCTAAGTATTCTTTCCCATGTCTCTTTCAAAAATTGCATATCTGAAGAACCACAATCCTTAAGAATCTAGTGGAAGGAACTTTTAGATTTGTCCAGGTGTAGAAAAAGCTGCCTCTCCACAGCAGATATATCCTGATTTGTAAACAAAGTAGTCTCTTTTCACAAAGTCTCTATTAGTCTCTATTTACAATTCTTCTAATTGTAAATAGAAGAAGAAATCCTGACTTGGGATGTTGTATTTGTCAAGTAGCTGGTCAAATGACATTTAAAATGCATCCATCAAATAATTCCTGCAATGTGGTGAGGCTTTTATAAACCCAGACTCGGAAGCCTGAGTCAACAGTCACCGGCAGGAAGTCAAGACTTACCACAAATAGGAGTAAATGCTGAGGTCTACCCTCAAAGCAACTAACAGACTGGCATGCCTTGATAGTACAAATTATGATAGGGTTAAGGCAAGCCAATTTCAAGGATTTGAATCTCTTGAAAAATGTAACATTTACTAAAAAAAAAATTCTAAATGAGCTTTTGATATCAAACCACACAAATCCCTTTACGCACCCAATCAGAGATGAAACGTAAATGAATACTGGACTGATATCTCCTAATATCTGGAAGGTCAAAACCACCCACTGAAGATGAAAGTGGTAAAGTAATAAATTTAATATGTGCTTCTTTTTTTTTTTTTAGACCATATAAAAGAACTAAGCCTGAATTTCATGATGGTTTTTATGTGTGAATTTTATCAGAATCATTTGGATGGGGTAAAGTAATCTAGGAAGGCTATTCATCTTCAGAAAAGAGATCCGACCTAGCTAAGAAATAGGAAGAACATTCCACCCTAGTCCATTTTAATGTGCTCAAAAAGCAGGAGAAAGTTTGCCTTTCACACATCGTGTCTTTTGCATGCTCAAATTCGTTATTTCAAATGTAGGTGAGTGGCAGGCGCGCTTATAATGGAAGCGACGCGGTCGTGGTGTGCATGCGATGCATTTTCCAGGCACATCAAGATGAAAAATTCTCAACTTTTCAGACTGCCGCAAGCGCACCGCAGGTCATGTGACAAGAACCAACGGATCAGCTTCGGCCTTTCCGTAACAAAACATCGAAAGCTCAGCCGAACAGCTGATCATAGCTGTACAGGGTGTTTTCATCTCCACAAATATATCTAGTAGTAAAGTTAATGCAAGGGCTAGAAATCAATTTATCCTTTGCTGAAACTTCCTCGTTGTCGGGGAGAGCGCAGTTCATGGTTGCATAGCAACGACAGATGCCACGGTAGCACAAGCACTTTGGAAAGAAGGAGAAAGCGCCGCACTGCGCTATCCATGAGGTTTTAGACGCGATATGTGAACAGGCCCTTATACATCTTATACATCGACGTGTACGAACTAAATTGTTGTAGGGGGATCTGGGGGATCCCCTATGAGAAAATGTGTGCGATTTTAATGCAAACAAAGCATTCTGGTGCACTCTGACAAGAAAATAAATAGAAAAACAAATCAAAACAAAACACAAAATTTACTTCAAGTAAAAAAAAAAAAAAAAAAAAAAAAAATCATTGACACTAGGGCTAGGAATTTAGCCTGACTACGTCAGACTTCCTACTTCCGCTCAATTTCATTTCGCTTCTGTACTCAGTCTGATACAGCGTCAGAGCTTTCTGTTTGCCACCGGTCTGGAAACAGCCGGGCCAATCAACGAACAGAGGGCGGGCTGAGAGCCGTGACGTAGATGCTAAGCGCCGAGTTTTACATTGTAGGTTAGAGAAATCGAAAACCGAAACAACCGCGGAAATGGGAAACGAGACACGGGATGCAATTCGCTCTGTTATGGAGAACATTCAACTCTTTTTCAAACTGAAGCCAGAACAAGAAGAGTGTTTGATAAACATTTTAAGTCTTTAAATCTTTAAACAGATTTGAGTTCGATGCATGATTTCTGTGCTTCGATGCGGCTGTACAGGCGCATAACATACGTCATAACTAAACGTATCTGATTGGCTTACGGGTAACCAATGATTTTAAACTTCAGACAAGCGCCCCCTAGCGAGAGAGAAAACACTTCTCTATTATGCCATTCCAGACTCTGTCTACGAAGCAAAGTGAAGTAGCAGAGTCTGGTATTACCAGGCTACTAGGAATTGACACAAATTTCTCAATTGTATTTGATTCTGATTTAGAAGCTTGCGATTTTATTACCTTTAATTCAATATTGATTAATTTGGGGCCTATCAGGTACATTACATGGCAAATTTCCTCAAAGAAAAAAACCAACTAAAGCTGTAAACTATACAGGAATCCACAGAGCTGGTACATAATATTGGTACATGATAATATTAAAGTTTAAAATTTATTGATTTGTAATCTACTTATATATAAATTACACAAAGGAATTTTATATAATAACGTTACATTTTTAATGACATAATTATGTTTCTACTCATTTTTTTATGTAATGTTAGGCCTAAACATTTAAATGGTGGCTGTCATAAAACGGATTTATACAATCAATATTGAAGCACAAGTTAAGTACAAATACAATGAATATGCAATCGCCTATAATGCAAAATGCTCCTCTCTAAGTTTATTTTCCAAGACCTGCCCAATTCAACTTCTGATTGGCTAGCAATGTCAGTTTGGTTGAAAGAGAAAGCTGTGTTCCTTTCATACTATTGGGAGGCGAACTCATGAACTCGAATGTAATATAAACATTCTTTTTTTCAATGTAAGTTAGGTCTCTCATTTTTTTCCGCAGCCAAAAACTTTAAAAACCCTGCATCCTAATAAACATTGTAATTCTAAAATGTTTTAATATCACAAGACTCCATTTGTCTTTATCTCACAAAAAATAAAAATAACATTCACTTTATTTCTCAGAACTTCAATCAAAGATATCAAAGTTACCTCAAAGAGATGTTGGTGGGACAGGTTGTTGCGGGGGTTGAGCTCGAATATTAAGACGTGGTTCACGCCAGCCTGCCTCCAGCCATATGTGTTGATGCCCAACAAGAAAAGGAATTCAATGAGCAGGAAACCACCCCGATAAATTCTTACCAGGGGCCACACACTCCTCTCCTCATCCTCATCATCTTCATTAACCAGTGTTACCACACCTACAGATGTGAAAAACATGTAATTGTTAAAGTAACACAAGTATTAAACTCTTGAGAAAGATTTAGAGCTCAGGGTTATATTGCTGTTGGTATACATCTTTGACGTGGTAAAGTAGAGAAGAAGCCTCATGACTTTGGGGGAGATGGGGGACATTTGACCTGATAAAGTAATTAGTAGCAAACTCTCATTAGAGGTTATATACCTGTGATGATGACTGTGACTGTTAAAGCGACGAAGACACCACAGTAGAGTCCTACTCTAAAAGTGGTCCATGCTGGTGCAGGCTAAGATAAAGAGCAGAGGATGGTGAGAGGTTCATGGTCCTTTTAACGGTACTAATGAGAAGGTGTTCTGGTGAAGGTCACAGAGTGTCCTACCTGCGCTGCTCCCAGTGGGGGCACTCGGAGCCTCTTCATAGCTTTCTGTCGGTCTCCTCCCTCCAGCTCTGCGGTAACAAGAGCCTAGGGATTTGAGAACATGCTATTAGAATAACTAACCACTGTGCTAGTTTGATCAGACAATCAAAATTCAATTCTTCTTTAAAGCAGAGAGAGGTGTAGTAATTTAGTTTTTAAATGTTTTATGAAATGTTTATAAGTGGAATGAGTCATTTGATTGTAAAGTGCATGGTACCTCGGTTTCAGAGATGAGCTGAGTGATCTTCTTACAGGTGTAAAAAGGAGCCACTTCAACATGGGCCTCACGCCAATCAGCACCTCGAGTCGTCTCAAATATCTTGTCATGTTTCTTTAAAATCTTCCGAAAACCTGTGAAGTTTAGATTCTGACAGGAAGAAACAATTATTACTTTAAATGAGACTGATTTATAAGTCAAAGAACGGCCAAAAATGAATAAAAATCAGAAATGAACAAAAGAAAATGATAAAAAACAATATTATTAATAATATGGTAATTGCTAAAAAGCACTACAAATGAGTGATTAGAGTTATCATGTGATTCCATCTACAAGATTCCATCTAGTCCAGGGGTTCCAAGTTCCAGTCCGCCTTCCTGCTTTGCAGTTTGTATGGCCATTTCTCAAATCGTTCTTAAGTGATCTTGACTCCTTGTGTTCTCGAAGTTCAATACCAATACTCAAGAACGCAAGTACAGAGAACGCATGAAAGTACCCAGATGTGTTCTTGATATTGAGGATGCATCAAATGCAGACTTGAGAGAATTGAACGGTTAGAAATCCAAGAAGACAAAGTGGCTGGAGGATGTACGGAAGCCTGTAAGCTTACTCACTTATGTGGCGCTCGCTCGTGAAAGTAAACATTTTTCCATTTGTTTTGCTTACTTTTAATAAAGGTGATAAAGACCTGAAGAAAGCCTGCAGTATTTTTATTGGCATATTAAAAAATAATCTTAATGACAAAGCATAGGTAAAATTAAAATTATATTATGACAGAAAAGTTTATATAGGTCATGACATTTGTTTGTGATGTTATGTTGTATTTATTGTGCATTGGACACTACTTATAATATGCTGGGATGGTCAGTTGAGTGACAAGATCAGTTGATCACATCACAATTCTTACAAAGATGTGTTCTGTGTTCGTTCTTTCAAGGTAGCCTGGCAAGACCGGTTTCTACAAGAAAACAAGTCTGTTCTTTGCATTCTTGGAATTGAGAAACAGCCTATGGGTGCTTCTCAATCTGCTCCCTAGCTCCTGAGCTCGTAAATCAGTATATCGTGTACATGAATTCGGGCACTGGTAAGGACAGTAAGGACCCTGGCTCACTACACATTGGGATACTGATGACTCCATTTCCAGCGACATGACAACATCCTCATTGGACAACATCACTACTGGTATTTATGAACAACAGCAGAACCGATAGCCTATCTACCTATTATGTTTTAATGTTATTTAAAGTAAAATATGACAAATACTTTGCTTGTTACTTATACATGCATAATTTCAGCTGTAAATAAAGTATAAATGTTAGCTAGATTACATTCAATACCTGATGTATTTTTATATATGAAATAAAATAAATAATGGTTTGTATTTGAAAAAAAACAAAAAACAAAATCTATCGTGTGTCAATATGTAGTGAGTAATGCGGTAACACTTTAGTATGGGGAACAATTGTCACTTTTAACTACTTGCTTATTAGCTTGCATAATGGCTGTTATATTGCTTGCATATTGGCTGTTAAGTATTGTTATACTTGCATATTGGCTATTACTACTAACAAACCACATATTAATGCCTTATTCCGCATGACCATATTCTACATCCCTAAATCATACCCCATACCTAAACTTAAATGCTACAACAACTACTTAACTATTAACAGTAAATTAAGAGTTTGAGGCAAAAGTTGTAGTTAATAGTGAATGTATGTTCTCTATACCAGTGTGTTACAGAGTTTGCTTAAGTTAATTAACATTTCGAGCTTCAGAACCTCTGTTAAGGGAACATAATGACCCGTAGATGCTCAAACTAAATGCATTCATTTGAATCACCCTGCAATGTCATCAAACAAATGAAACTCAAGTTGCGCATATTAGTGTGGAATTGGAAATCTAGTCCATTATATCAAGTGACATGACATATTCAGTACTCAAACAATTTCAAAACATCTGTGTTTTGTGTGCTTTCAGACCTGGTAATTCTGCAGCAAAATAAGGCTGAGGTAGAACTCGCTGAAAGCCAGCTGCAGGTCTTTGATATTGCGATGTTTGCAGCGCTCCTGCTGCGACAGGTGGAAGACAGTGCGACGCCGGCGCAGATCCGTGGCTCGGCTGCTCTCCCGCTGTGCGTCCAGAGATGACTGCAGCTCATTCTGTAGCGTGGCGAAACGCCGCTGTGCTTCAGCAAGCTTCTCTGTGTCATAAAAGAAGGGAAACATCCTCAGTATGTAATGAAGTTGGATGGATGGAACTAAGGTCAGCAAGAGAAATAATAAGCCATTTCCACTGCAGGAACATTCTAGAGGAACCAAGAACTTTGAGTTGGTACATGGTGTGTTTCGCAGGACTAAGGTCTAAATGAAGTTCCGGGTAAAAATTTATCCCTCAGAAAGTCTCTGTCTGAGAGGCAGTTGTTTTTCAAAGTTCAGGAACTTTCAGGGGTGGGACATAGGCGCTGAACATGCTGATTTTTAAAAGCCTGTTGTGGTTTGTGCAGTAAGTGTTGTTTGCTATTCGAATCAACAACAAAAAAATACGACAGATGGACTTAAGACGAGATTCAGGCTTTATTAAGCTTATATGCAGAGGACAAAATCCAGCGGAAACTGAAATGTTGCATGCAGTCCTAGATCACCGGACTAATTTGCCTCATCTTCACGGTACTTTAGACCACGATGGAAACGCAGACAGCAAAAGGTCTGGGGGGAAAAGTTTCTAGTTCCTTGGACAAATTTTTCTGGGTAATTTCGGTGGAAATGTGACTGTAGTCAACACAAAATTACAAGTGAACAGTCAAATATACTTTCCTGGCCTTCTACAATTTATTTTGGGTTGACATCAACGATTCCTCCCTCCCTACCCGTCTACCCTTCTCATTCTGGTAAGTAATTCCCACTTTCAAGATCCAATCAGATCCCAAAGAATAAAATCAAAACTTCAAATCTGCCTACTCAGTTTGTGTTGTTTTGTGTAGATGTCCGTTTTCTCCATATTAGGATTTTTCTGCCTAACGCTTTCAGCTCTGTGATTGGTGGTCAAGCTGTGAAATTACAGAGGGTCAAGCCATAGCAAGTCACTGATAGAATAATTTCAAAAGAGAGGAAAATTGACCATATTGATCATATCGTTCCCCTAAATGGGTGGGCCTTATTATCAGTAAGTTTATGACAAGTTTATGACTGTGGGGAATTTTGTGCAGAAAGCAAAGCTTTTTTTTTTTTTTTTTTTTTTTTTTGTTTAAAGCATTTCAACCACAGCAATTAAAACTACCCCTGGATAACAGCATCAATCAAGAAGCTAAAGCTTTACTGCTGGGATTGTTTGCTGTTTGGGCAAGTTATTTAAAGGTGCCGTAGAACACGTTTTCAAAAGATGTAACATAAGTCTATCATTAAATATGCACCGATTCAGGCTGTGGCCCCTTTAAATTCTCGTGCTCAGCATAAACAGCATAAACAAAGTTCACACAGCTAATATAACCCTCAAAATGGATCTTTACAAAGTGTTCATCATGCAACATGTCTAGTCGCGTAAGTATGGTATTTATTTGGATGTTTACATTTGATTCTGAATGAGTTTGAGCCTGTGCTCCGTGGCTAAAGCTAACATTACACACTGCTGGAGAGATTTATAAAGAATGAAGTTGTGTTTATGAATTATACAGACTGCAAGTGTTAAAAAAATGAAAATAACGACAGTCTTGTCTCTGTGAATACAGTAAGAAACGATGGTAACTTTAACCACATTTAACAGTACATTAGCAACATGCTAACGAAACATTTAGAAAGACAATTTATAAATATCACTAAAAATATCATGGATCATGTCAGTTATTATTGCTCCATCTGCCATTTTTCGCTATTGTCCTTGCTTTCTTACCCAGTCTGATGATTCAGCTGTGCACATCCAGACGTTAATACTGGCTGCCCTTTTGTAATGCCTTGAACATGAGCTGGCATATGCAAATATTGGGGGCGTACATATTAATGATCCCGACTGTTTCATAACAATGGTGTTTGAGACTCACTGTATGTCATTTCCATGTACTGAACTCTTGTTATTCAACTATGCCAAGGTAAATTAAATTTTTAATTCTAGGGCACCTTTAAAATCTAATAGGTTAAATGACTGATTTTATTCTGGCTGCCGCTTTTTTGTTGGTTTTGTGTCACCATATTCCACTGAAATGCACACACCAACTGTGTGATGCTGCAATTATTTGTAATGATTATTTGCATTTTATTACTTTTTGTTTAATTTTGGAGATGACTCTTATGCTCAACTCTGATGTTTGCTTGTGGCATTTCTTGTCAAAGGTAACATGCAGTATTATAGAAGAGGATACTGTAAACTAGGCTGAATTTACTTTTTCCCAATGAGGGAAGGGGATGAGAGGGCCAAGATTCAAGAGTCGCAGTTCACTACTATAATAAAATAACATGGTTTAATAACCTGGTTTAATAGTCCTGGGTTTGGATCAAAAGCTTTATTGTCTGTTTTCAAAAAGTTACATTTCTGTGTGATGGGTAATATGTCAATGTAAATAAAAAAAACAGGGAGCAGACACAACCGTGAGTTTTGCCTCAAACAAGCCTAGTTTTTACACATAGTTACCTGAATAGAAAGTGTTGATTTTGGCCAGCTCCTTCTCACATGTTTGGAAGAACTTCTCCTCAAACTTGGCATAGTATCTCTTGACAGTGTCTTCATCTGTGACTAAAAGCAAGAGGATAATTGGAAAAAAATTATTCAGGAAAAACAAAAAAAAAAGAGGGGAGAGAGATAGCAAAAAAAAAAAAAGGTTGTACAGAAGGAATGAAGAAACCTGTGGAAAACATTGTTCTTTCATAAAGCTCCAAGTCCTGAGGTTAGGTGTATAATTGAGAGAGGCAGAAAACAGGCAGTGAGGTTCTTTCTGCAGAGCAGTGCATCAGATTCACATGTTGGGCCTTGTGAATATGATCTCTGGGTCTCTTGCTAAAAAGTAGAAATTTTTACACTGCCCACAGAAATGTTATTCTTGTACAGATCAAAAGATCTCAAGGACAGATGTTTGGCTCAAGCCATTTCAAGTATTTAGAGGAGATTCAAATGAACCCTGTTGCAAGTGAATCAAGGAAAAAAAACAGCATTATTCAAATAAAGTAATCACCCAGGTTTTGAACATTGGATATCACCAATGTTTTGAGGCTGTAAGCAACTGGGGATACTATTTCACACCAACAAGAATAAATTCATTTTATGACAATCTTCTTGAATTAATGGGACATAAAGTCTCTTAAATTCACCAAAGCTGCATTTATTTATTTATTTACAGTAAAAACAGTAATATTGTTAAATATATTATATTAAAATAACGTTTCTATTCTAATCTCTTTTAAAATGTAAATTCAGCAAAGCTGAATTTTCAGCAACCATTACTTTAAAGCCAATCACACTGCACAGACCAGTCGGCGTCTGTCGGAGCTTTGAACATGTCGGGTCGTGGAATGTCTGAGAAGTGACACTGTAATCTGGTGATTGTCCGCATTGGTCTGTGTCTGTTGGAGCAGTGAATTGGCCTTTAGTCTTCAGTGTCACATGATCCTTCAGATATTCTAATATGCTGATATGGTGCTCAAGAAGCATTTCTTTGTTGGGCTGCTTAACATTTTGTGTAAACTATGATTTTTTTTTTTTTTTTTTTTTTTTAAGGGTTCTTCGATTAGTAGAAAGTACAAATAAATGCTGTTCTTTTGAAATGTATTCATTTTTTCTTGTAAAAATGTAAAATGTATTTACTGTCACTGTTGATCAATTTAAAGTTTTCTTGCTAAATAAAAGTATTAAATTTAATTAAAAATAAATAAAACTTACTGTCTCTAAACTTTTAAACATCTTTGGTGAGTAAATGTCAGAATTTTCATTTTTGGGTGAACTATCACTTTATGGAATCCCTGTATAATTATTCTGCGTCATGTCTTTCCAAGATCCATAGTCTGAGAGCCAAGACTCAAGGTTAATTAAGTCGATGTAGTCTTAAATCACAATAATCATAACAGTTCACGGGTCATGACTTCAAACATTTACAGTTAGAGGGCATGTGATGTTTCTGTTGACTGTAAATACTTTTGACACCATAGAGACGTAACTGCTTGATATTCCCCTACGAGGGACAAAACACAGAGCGCAATGACGGTAAGTCTGGCTGATACTGTCCAGACGGACAGACAATGAATCACTATCTCAGGACTCTCAGACTTGGAAAAATGACTCATGGCTTAAAATACCTAAACTGGGAGCATTGCCTCCTAAATTGTGAGTTTCACACTAGCCAAGTTTCCATCCAATTTTTGCACTGTTTTGTTATCGACAAAGTGAATATGCCTTAAAAAAAAAAAGTTTGCCAAATTTGCTGACTCCAGCCTGTTTCCATCCAACTGGCCTTTTACCAATAAAATGGTGTGCATAATGACGTCATCCCCGCCCAAAAAAACAACACGTCGCATAAGTTTTGTTGTATTGCTAAAAGAATAATCTGCGCTTGAGTAGTTTCCATACGTAATTTTGCATACATTGCAAATTATATTGTATCTTTTGCATCCCAAATATTTGCAAAATGCAGAGCGTAATATGACAATTGAAACCTGACAGTTTACTGCTTACTATTTTCACAAATAATAGGCCTATTATTAAAATTAGAAAACATCAGAAAATATCAGAAGACCACGGCAAAGTGGAGCAGCTTGTCTGACAGGACTGCTTGTAACTGCCTTTGTGTGTTGTGTGTTTGTGTGACACATGGCCGCTCATTTGTCCATGCAAATTTTTTTTAGGGTCCAGAAAAAAGACTGGTACAGTGAACTTTTCAGTCTTTGCACATAGCAACAGTCTTTAGCATAAGCCTTGAACATGAAGTCAAGAAAGTCACGGACTGATGTAACAGAGAACACATATATTCAGATCATTCAAAGCAAAAAAAAAAAAAAAAAAATTGTTCTGGTTTCAGAGTTCAATAATATCAATGCAATCCAAAACATCAAATCGCTACTGATTTTTTTCAGTGATATATGCAGCTAAACATTTTATTTGTGTATTTAACCTTTTTAAATGGTCTACGTAGCTTAACTGATGCTGTCTTCATTGTAACATTAATTTACAGCTTTTTGGATTCAACCCACTTTATTTTTTCCTAATTTGTTTGAGATATAAAATTTATATTACATATTAATAAAGTAGCCTAGGACAGCTTCTGATCATGAAATCAAAACAGCCAAAGCAGTGATATATAAGAACTTTTACCAATATTTACCCCAAAAAAGTACTGGATATGAATATAAAAAGGTTAAGATCAGATGTTTTATCAGGCTATTATATTATTATATGCTAAATGTTGCAATGCGAATGGAACGGAAATAGCTTGAATGAAGCGCGTTTGGCTCTAGATAAAAATATTAGAGGATGTAGCGCCAAAAGGTCATTACCATAAATGATTCTGCGCGTTTGTGGTGCGAACTGCTCCATTGTTTTGAAGCGCTGCTCGCTTTATACTGTAGTAAAATGGCGCAATTATGTCCCACTGCTCTATATTTTCCTCATCTATTTTATACAAAACTTTATTATATTATTAAATTGTATATATAAAATTCATGTTTTTTGTTTTGTTTTGTTTTGTTTTTGTACTTCATTATATAGACTATTTAGATTAATACTTGATTAAGCAATATTCAGAAACCAGCGCAGTCGCATTATTTTTCTAAGAAACTTTATTAGATTGTAGTTTGAAATGAATGCTTGGTAATAGGCCTATTATTTTTAAAACAGGAGAAACATATGCCTATTCTGAATTTATACACTGTAGCGGCAGAATAACTTTCCCAGATTAGATAACTCAAATATCCATGTTGTCACTTAATACAACTTCACATACTAAGTTTCTAACTTAAAACTTACTAACTTAAACTTTTAAGGCAGCATGCCATAAACACTTACTTTAAGTTGAAACAATTTTTTAGTGTACAGAATGTAATTTGACTTTCATCTTCAGAACACAATGAAAAAAAAAATGATTGCAACATTACAAAATAAAAGAAAAATTAAGATGTGTAATCAAGAAAAAAATGACATAAAATTACAAAAATAAGAATGAATGATGTTTGAGGGGTAACGTTTAATCTTATCAATAGTAATAAAGTAATTTTATACACAATTTAATAATATGAATACAATTTAATGCATCTTTGAACATTAAATGTTCAAAGAATGCTTAAATGGGAGCAACAACACAAACGCTGCATAGGCTAATTATGTCTTGTTATTTGTGTCAAAGCCATTTTCTTGACAAAAAAAGTTCCAGACTAGTTTTTTTTTTTTTTTAAACGGCATTTGAACTATCAGTAGAATTTATGAGCTAAAGTTAAACGGACAGAAAGACTGCGTTTTAGCAAAAGTAGCCAGGAAACCTGGATACTGGCATACCGATGTATTTTAAGCAGAGATGGCCACTCGAGTTAGTGACTCAGACTCGAGGCGCACTCAAGTCACATTTTTAATAGACTTCAGACTTGACTCGGACTCGACCTGAAATTACTTCAGACTTGACTCGACTCGACTCGACACAAAAGACTTGTGACTATTTTAAAAACAACTTAAGTCTTTTACCCTTAACTACTGATAATAAAGAATTTGTGTTGTGTTTGAATGGTTTTATAATATCTGCATCACATATATGTCATTTGTCATAGAATTTGATTACGTATGTCTACGTATTGTGCATAAACTCATACTCAATACTCAAATGTCATAAGAGTCCCATGAAAGATGACAGAAGTTTTTTCTTTGGGTTTATTAACATATTAACACGTCAGATCGGCTAGGTGCATAGAATGTGAGAAAACAAAGACACCGGAACAACATCAAATTTTATGAGACATAGCATCCACAAAGGAAGGTGACATTAACTCACACAGCTAGCTATTATACTGGGTTGTAGCTGCATGGCTCATTTGGATTGCCAGCCTGTTAAAATATGAAGAAAAAAAAAAAAAAAAAAAAAAAAAATCTAGCCTTTAAACCTAGCACTATGTTTTATCAATCTTTTCGTATTACATGCAGCTTTTCTAGTTCTTAATGTTTTTCCATAAGAGAGAGATAGAAAGAGATGTTAATCCATTTATTACTTAAAGCTCATATTTTAACATATCGCAATCAACATGCGTAGAGTTTTCTATTGACTTAAACATTCCGAGGTTTGATATTTTCTTATAATGACTGTTGTCAATAACAACAAAGCTGTATAACAAACCGTGACTCACTGGCGCCATCTTGCGTCCGCTTAGCAACTGTATTGAAAATGACTACTCGTGTTGCCAGGACGATGGTTTTGTACATTGTAATGGATTATAAAGTAACGAGCTGGATGACCATTATCCCTTACATCACAGAATCTTAATTTCAAATAAAACAGATAATAGAAAGATCATATTATTTTGTCTATATAATACAACTAGGATAAAAAAAAAAAAATTAAGTATGAGATTTTTTTTTTTTTTTTTTTTTTAATGACTCGAGACTTGACTCGGACTCGTGACAAAGACTTCAGACTTGACTCGGACTCCAGATTTTACAGATGTTACTTGTGAACATCTCTGATTTTAAGTGTAACTCTTAAAACAAGGAGGCCAATGACAAGAAAACCATTACATAAGTGGGCTCACAATGTGTGTGGAATCCAAAATGAGAGGTGAGGAGAGGAGGGAGAAGGCGGTTTACTGTACACACAATATTACTCATATTTCATCTGCCAAAGCTCAAGTACTGTGGTCTGTATGTTTGAAAAACATCATCTGACGAAACTAAAACAATGTGACTCCCAGTTGTGATTCTTGAAACACTAAACTACACAAAACAGCCTATAATCCTACACTTCCAAAACAAACACTGTTTGATTGACAGGAGCCTATTAGGCTTTGTTCATAAATTAGCTACATTTTGTTTCAATCTGCCCAGAATCATTGATGCGCAAGTTCTATTAGATATATGAGATTTATAAGGATCTGCTTCCCTGATCAAAGTACTACACCAACAGAGTGTTCAAAAATTTATCTGAGCAAGCAGTTGACTTATCACATGACACTTATCAGTTACTATAAAACCCTCAAGTAAACATGCAAGAATTCTTTTGTGTTATGATGGCCGTATGAGGTTCATTAAGTTCAACACTTTCAAGTGAAAGGGTTAAGAAGATTCTGTGTTATTCTCACGACAAACTGTTTGATCTGATCTGATCCTGTGTTAATACTGGATTACTCCAGCTCTACAGCAGGGAGTCCCTCTCTGTACTGGTTTAGGTAACCCTCCCAAGTGAGACCTTCAGCTGGGTCATTGTGTCTGGCGTGCTATGCAAACACACAGCTCAGTTTCATATCAGCTTGGCAGGGATTAACATACACAGCTCTCTCTTTTAGCTGGAGCTCTGGGAGAAAAAATAAACTACAGAGTGTCTCGGCACTTGAGTACTTCGAACTGAAACCTTCCGGGTAATGCATGACCTTGCAGAAGGACCCTCTGTGATTATTTAAATCTGTAACACACAACAGCTCTGGACTTTGATGCTTCTGTACTTTTGACTAGCGATAGGGTCGACGTATCCACCAAATGGTAATTTTTACATTACTGGCCGATAACCGCATCTGCTACTCACCTTTCCCTGAAAATCCCTGATAGGTCAGCCAATTCTTTCGTCATTCCATGTCTGTGAATAAACTCACACAAAACTAGCTAAAACTGTGGCTCCAACACCTAATCAATAAAAATCGACAATACAAATCATTGACAACTAATGTCACTATTGATTAGTTGGGTGTATACGCTGTGCATGGAGAACCTTCTTCAACAAAACTTTACAGTAATGAAAAATGCACAGATGGAGAGCAACAGTGAAAAGGTTAACATTTGACAATAATATTTTGTTAAAATATGTTACATGTACAACATTTTGGCTTAAATTTTACCATATTTAATTGAAACTCTAGTTGAAATGCAAGTACTGATATTTTTCTGAGAACAATAACTAATATAATAATATAGCTGCAAGCAGCAATTACGGGGCCAAGCACAAAAACGGCACAAGAAGCCAGCCAACACAGCTGGGAGCATCAGACCAACTGCAACAGTGAGCGATTAAAGACCTATTGAGATCATTCTAGACAAACGAGCTGAAAAATGATCAAAAATGAGGATTTACTGGTTTATCACTTTCGACCAATAGGTGGCGCTGTGTCCAAATTGTTGCGGTATGTTCAGAGTGAGGTGACAATGACACTTGCAAAGTTTGGTGTCAATATGTCAAAGCATTGCAGAGATACAGCGTCAAGAGTCGTTTTTGCATCATGCCTCAAATTCTTTGCTCCGCTATACGAAAACGGTTTGACTTATCGACTTGAAATCCATAACTTATTGTCAGCATCGTCTGAAGATGGTCTGATTCAATTTTGGTGAAAATCGGAGCAACGGTCTAGGAGGAGTTCGAAAAAGTAGGTTTTTAAAGAAAAACAATATGGCGGACAGGAAGTTCAGCTGACTATGGCAAATTTGATATCTATGTTCTCAGCATGACCCAAGGAATCTACTCTGACCAGTTCCATTACAATCGGTCAATATAGTCAAAAGTTATTAGCATTTTTGTAAATTTTGTTATAACTTTTGACCACAAGGTGGCGCAGTGCTGAAACTTCTCAGGCTCCTTCAGGGTATTGTGCTGGGGACCCATACCGAGTTTCGTAACGATACGCTAATGCGTTCGTAAAATACAGCATTTTAGCACGAAATTCAAAATAGCCGACGGCCAAAATGTCCGATATGGGAAAATTGGATATCATTTGAGTCGGCATGATACCCCGAATCCAACAAGACCAAATTTATGATTTTTGGACAAACCCATCAGAAGTTATAAGCAAAAATATCCATTTTTCATATCTCCGCACCAGTAGGTGGCGCTGAGCCGAAACACTGCATGGTGCTTCAGGTCATGCTTGTGAAGACATGTACCAAGTTTGGTCTGAATATGATAAAGTGTTTCAGAGATACAGCCTTACTTCTATATTCGCAAGCGCTACGTACAATTCGTTCGTGTGTTTTTCGAAAATGGTTTGAGCAATCGACTTGAATTCCATAACTTTTTGTTACCATGGTCTGAAGATGATCTGGTTCAATTTTCATGAAAATCGGACTAACGGCCTAGGAGGAGTTCGAAAAAGTAGGTTTTTCAGAAAATTCAAAATGGCGGAAAAATTTTCATGACGGAAAATGACGTCATATGATGCAATCGATTCGTCTTGACCCAAGGAATCATAGGAAAAAAGGATTTTGTTTCTAGCCCTTATGGTTCAAAAGTTATTAGCATAAACATAAGTGCAACTTTGAACAGCTGGTGGCGCTAGAGGGATTGAGTTAGAGACTCCAAATTTGCTATGGACAAAGGTCATTCTGTCCTCTAACTGTATGCCAAATTTCACAACTTTCCCGCAAGCGGTTCTATGGGCTGCCATAGACTTCAAGAGCGGAAGAAGAAGAAGAAGAAGAAGAATAATAAGCGTACGGAACGCCAACAATAACAATAGGTGCCTAAGCACCTTCGGTGCTTGGCCCCTAATAATAAAGTATGATTAAATGTAAAGATGTAAAATGTAATGTGTAAAAATGTAAATGTAATGTATAAAAATAATTGTAAACGCATTGCATATGCATAGCATGTAGTCCACTACATGCATCAGCATTGTGTCCTGAAGGAACGGTTTCATTTTTATCCAATGTGCTAAAAATAAAGTTGCCTTTGAAATAATTGTTAGTTGCAGCTCTAGCTAAAATGCACTCAGAGATTACACAGCTTTAGAGGTGTCTGCTGAAAGAATTGCGTACTAGACGAAATTTCCATTAAGAAATCTAGAGACCATGATCTCACTCTGAACACTGAAGTACTGACATACGGCCATAATCACTCACGTAACTGTACGCAAAACACTTAAAATTAGAGGTTTATGACTTCAAACACCTGCACCATCAGCCCTTTCTAATATCCGTCATCAAAAAAATCAGCATCTTATTAACGAAAAACCCTGGTCATGCAATTTCCCCTCCAAAACCATAGCTTTACTTAAACAATCCCATTAACTACACTTATCACCACCCAGAAAAACCACAAACTTTGACAGAAGATTATAGTTATTTCTAGATAATCACAACTACCATCATCCCACAGCTTAGAAAAACACTCAGTATGCAGGTTTATGGCTCTCTGGGAGCTTTAGCACTGTTGTCGGAAAAATGAGCATCTGAACACGTGTTTGTGTGTGTGTTGTAACCTTTGGATGTAAATCACTGCTTATCTGAACGCTAGAACAGTCCTCTATAAGTTTTCCATCAGATGTGGGCCTTGCGCTGAGCCCCATGAACTAATAGATAGCATGACATTACAACAGAGACAAAGGTTTTCCTTATCACCCATGTTTAGACATTATATTCTGACAAAGCAATTAAATTACACACCTTGCCAAGAACAACTATGCTTCACAAGTTTACTGTAGTGAGGTAACCTTACACTGACTTCAGGTCAGGATTTGTTATTTCCAGTTATTAGCATTAAGACAGGATGGAACAAACCAAAAAGACACTACGGCAAGATTATTTAGCTGTCTGAAAAGTACTATGGACTGCAAATGTGAAAACAGCCTGATGGTAGCCAAGTGTAATGAAACAGAAGGTTCTATGACATGGTGTTATCCCACTGGGAGTTTTACTGATATTCACTTTTTTGTTGAATTTCTGATACTTAAAAGGGCTTTTCACACTTGAAATAGTTAACCCTTGGTCATTCGAAACCCCGGGTAAACAGAATCCTGGGTTATCCTGCTTCATGTTTCACACTGCTCATAATTTACCCAGGGTTAACAATTAATCCTGGGTATTCATAAGCTGACGTTTCACATTGCACATTCCTAAACCCTGGGTTAAAGTTCTTATTTGCATATTCGCTGTGTCAGTGTCATTGATTGGATAAACGCAGCAAGCAACCTGTTTACATAAGCTCTAGCATTGAGCATCCTCGTATTACCGAATGTACTATTGAGTTTATACTGAATGAAACGGCCTCTTCTTCACTCAAATCATGCATTTGACATTTTTCCTCTCAAACACTGAATTTGCTGTTTATATACAATGCACAGTGTTTCTGTGACTGTCCAAGGCAGGCAAATATGAGTACGCAATTGCTTGTCTGTTGCTAAGCGTACAATGCACAATGTTTCCGTGACTATCCAAAGCAGGCAAATATGAATACGCGATTGGTTGTCTGTTGCTAAGCATCTAGCTGTAACTAGGGATGTGCAACAGTGACCGAGTACTCGAGTACTTGCCCGTGACAGCGACGATCGATCATGTAAACGATGATTGAAATGTTTTTTTTCTTTTTTCTCCTGATTGGTTATAGTAGCACTTTGGGCGGCACTCTGAGCTCTGATTGTAAGCTTGAAAATGAAAGTTGTAATAACTACATCTGATTAATCTAATACAGGATGCGTTGGTTCAAGATATCAACATTTATTAACACGCTGGATGCGCTGCATATCACATGCTCAAATGCAATGCCAGATTTGAGACGGTCATATTGCTTTTAGATGTTTCTTTAAAAAAAAAAAAAGAACACTGATGTTAAAATAATGCAGCAGCATTTTTCGTCATTTGTTCAATGACATAATTTGCATGGCTTCTAAAACACGCAGGCAAATTATTGAATCACTTAATAATGTGATTAAAATAAAGCACAGATCTGCCATAAACATGGCATTATAATGAGAACTTTATAGAAATCTACATTATGAATCAGCGTGTCGAATCAGCGGTTCGGAGTGTCAGCAGTTTGGCGGTTTGACACGCGATCCGAATCATGATTCGATACGCTGATTCATAATGAACCGAAGCTTCCTGAAGCAGTGTTTTGAAATTGGCCATCACTATACAAGTAGTTATTTTGTTTTTTTGCCGCACCAAAAATATTCTCGTGGCTTCATAATTTTAATATTGAACCACTGTACTCACATGAACTGATTTAAATATGTTTTTAGTACATTAATGGATCTTGAGAGAGGAAATGTCATTGCTGGCTACGGAGGCCTCACTGAGCCATCGGATTTCAACAAAAATATCTTAATTTGTGTTCCGAAGATTAACGAAGGTCTTACATGTGTGGAACGGCATGAGGGCAAGTAATAAATGACATTATTTTCATTTTTGGGTGAACTAACCCTTTAAAGTAAAGTTGAATCCACCACCTACAGAGAACAAAAAGGCACTAGTAAGAATTCGTAGCTAGCTTGATCTTGGGAACTTTATGAGGAAATAGCAATCTTTTGATGGAGGCCTTGTCCACACTAATACGTTTTTTAGAGATGCACCGATTGATTAGCCAGGGATCGGAATCGGACGATTTCCCTCATAATCAGCCCAGATCGGTGATCGGCCGTTCAGTCTCACTTCTTACCGATTCCAAGCCGATCTGCTTTGTTACCAGCGGCATATAACGCCAGCTGCGCATTCTCGCTCTCTTCTCTCACTCGTCTCATTCGCTCCGGTTAAATAGTGCTTGTATTGCGCATAATTTTAGTAATTCCCGCAGGTTTCGCCCTCACACCTAAAGCGTGCGCACCGCTGATCTATATAAGTGAAGCGAACAAGCCACACTCAAACAGAGTCACAAGTACCAAAACGAGTAGCATAATGCGCTTAAACTGTCAAATACATACAAAAGTATGTCAAAACCAGCAGCACAGGCAATCTTGGCGAGTATACAGATAAACACAGTCAGTTTTGAATTGTTAAATAGCTAAGAAAGTGAACTCATGTTGTGTGTAACAGTATTGGGTCCGTTGAACACCGTTCATAAACTCTTAAAGGGACAGCAGTCCAATATTCCTGCTGCTGTCTGTCATGTTAATCAAAGAACAAAAGACAAAGAAAATCACTTTCTGCTATTGACTGAATACGTTTATAACTTTAAATGGTAAGAATTGATCTGTATTAATATTTACAATAAAGACTACAGAAATTAAGGTAACCAATGTAAAATAACACTGAATGTGTCATTTTACGTTTGATTACTTACATTTCTGTAGTATTTCTTACTTGAATAGAAACCCAGTTAACCCAAAAAAACTTGCTCTCTTAGCTCTCTTTATTCTAATGCATTTATTTGAGCTGTTTATATTTTATTACTGACTTTTCCTATTTTTTTATGAAAATAAAACTTTGCATTGAAGAAAAGTAGATTTTTGTTTGTATACGTTGTCAATTATAGTTCTTAGAAAGAAAATCGGAATCGGCAAAAATGTGTATCGGCCGATCTCACTAACAAAAAAAAATGGAAATCGGAATCGGCCAAGAAAATTGCAATCGGTGCATCTCTAACGTTTTTGTTTGAAAACGCATCTTTTTCTCTCCGTTTGGCCTTCCATCCACACCGAGACTGTTTTTGATTAACAAAAACAAAGCTTTTTGGTCGATAAATTCGAAAATGCCTTTCATGTTGTATTAGGGATATTTGAAAACAATGACACGTTTAGTCATGCAACGCATATTGTACCAACAGATATTCGTGTTTATACCACTTTTGTGTCTGATATGTACTATTCACTTTCACACAGTTGCTTAAATATTACTCTGCACACTCTTCATATCACAGTCCTGCAAAAATGACAGGAAATTTACTTGCATTTACTGTCCTTCGGCAAAGCATGCGGGCAGTTGCATTTTAGACCAAACATACAAGAGTGAGTGAGTGTGTCCAGGATACATCAGTGAACGGTGAGATATTTTGAAATGAAAACAGTTTTCAAATGTTTCCGAATTAGTGTAGACATAGCTCGGGGCTATTAATGATTTTGCTCCAGAAGCAATATACAACATAATAAATAATTAATAGAAGTTGGGCAAAGGTATATATATATAAACAGACACACACAGATTACTGAGATAATACATTTCTGACAAGTAAGCAAAAAACTGCAAATTATCATGACATCAAAGAACATTCTGTACCAGCTGAAACTGCACAAACTGAACCAAAAACAAAGCTTTTTTTTTTTTTTTTTGAAAACATATGGGTGAAGTCAAACACAGAAGCACAGAGCAGCAGAGACACTAACAGGTGTTTGTTTTTGTACAAACACCAGTGATAAGCAAGCAAAGCAATTTCAGATTGTGACGGTTGACGGGTTATAAATTTCATACACATGGGGGAATAAATGCAAGAAGAACTTGCTGATAACACTACGATAAGTTTAAATTTGTTCATGTAAGTTAAGGCAAAAGGTATGTAAAACTAACAATAATATTTTAAAATATTTTACAATTTTTACCAATATTTGATATCATTTATTAATTCAATGCAATTATTCAATAAATCTAATTACTGTTAATATAAATATACAACAAAAGTATAAGTATGTTACGTGGTTAATTCACATTGTCTCATAATGCATTAGTAATTTGTACAAATTGAAAGTTAAACAATTATTATGTATAAATTCATCTAGATTAAATAATACTGTAAAAGTATTTTTCATTAGTTAATACATTACGTATGAACCAATGTTAATATGGAACCTTACAGTGTTAATTATTAAGTTTAAAGTATTAAACCAATGTTTCTCTTTATAACCACGTGCTAATCAGAGATATAGTGATGCAAACTCAGCTCTGTGCTCTGTTGCTATCTGATAAAACCATGACATCTTAAATTTGTTAAACCTGAGGTGAAACTTCGCCCTTCCTCTTTTAATGATTACCATTTATTTTGACGGATTACTGATTTTGACTTTTCAATGATGTTGAAATGAGTGTGTTTGTAAAAATCAACTTAAGACAAAATTGACAGATAGAGAACCTCTGTCTAATATGATCAAACCAAGGGGGTTCAACAAACCTGACAGAGCAAAGCAAATTTTGATTTATTTATTTTTTGTACACGATTATTTGTGAGTGATACTGTCAGTCTTTTTTTCACGATATGAGTAATTTTAAATATCAGTGAAATTTCATAGTTATCGATACTTCATCAAAAACTAGTACTAGGTTAACTGAAATTAAAAGGTACAAGAACAAATAAACAGTCAGCAATAAAATAAGAACAAATAAACTAAATTACAAACAAAACAAAAAAATTTAACAGAACAAAAATGTGACCCTAGACCACGAAACCAGTCATAAGTAGCACGGGTATATTTGCAGCATACAATGTATGGGTCAAAATTAACGATTTTTCTTTTATGACAAAAATCATTATGATATTAAATAAAGATCTTCAGATATTTTGGACGTTTCCTACCATAAATATATCAAAAATGTAATTTTGTGAGTGCACTGCTACGCATTTTTGTGAGTGCATTGCTATGCATTGCTAAGGTCTTCATTTGGACAACTTTAAAGGTGATTTTCTCAATATTTAGATTTTTTGCACCCTCAGATTCCAGATTTTCAAAAAGTAGGCCAAATATTGTCCTATCCTAACAAGCAAGAAGTAACCATCTACAACAAAAATTAAATAATCACAATAAGGGGCCATTCACACAGAACGCGTCTTTGCATCTAAAAACGCAAGACGCAGCGCTCAGGAATGGTTTTAAAAAAGCGCAGCGCAGAATGCGAGGGTCTCGAGATGCGCTTTTGAGGCGTGATGCAATAACGACAATAACAGAAATAGGCAAACAGCAGAATTGACAGATACAAGTTTTGACATGGAAAAAAAGAAAATAAGATAATAATGAGCGCCTCCTCTGCCATGTTGCAGTCATATAAAACAGTTGTCATGCCAACTTGCTACTGTAAACAGAAGCTCGCAACGCTTGCCCCGCCTCCGAATTCTTCTGATTGGTCGACTGTTTTGGAACTGACATTGATGATTGGCGCTGCGTGTAAAAGTCATGTGCAAGACGCTGCAAAAGACGCGAGACGCGAGCGTAACGGTCATGCACGTCCGTCAAGCGCATGTTTACATAGAAAAACAATGGGAAAGTAGCGCATTGGAATAGAAAAACGTGTTGGCCCTAATACTGCATTTTCTTACTGTATAATTAAATATTGATTAAGCCTTATTAAAGCTACTTAATTTATTGTCAAGATTAGTGAATGATTTTCCCTTGTCTTTTGTTGTTTGATTATCAGCAGTTTTATGATAAGACAGAATGCACGGATACAATACTGTTACACGTTTTCTTTCTTAACTGTGTATGTTCACTTAAGACAAAATCAACTGTATTTACGAGAATACCTGCCAAAACGGTGCTTTAATATATCTGCGTTTGGCTCCGTCTAGGTGCGCACACAGAAAGCCACCTGGGGAACTTTTGCGGCTTAATGTGCTTTTAATAACACAGTTTAATTACATAAAGGTTTTGCAACAGCAGACTACATTTTACAACACCCACTTATTTCGTTGATTTGGATGTTTGAAAAGTTCAGGCTTTTTGGGGGAATGAAAGGAAACCGCTGTGAAGGAACAGAAGGTGCGCAGGATGGAATGTGGCTGCGGAACACAAATAATTGTTTTACCTCGATTACTTTGTTTTCAGAATGGTTGGAAGCCATTATTCAAATTGAAAAATCGATTACGATTAATTGCACAGCCCTACCAGTACGTCACAAACGTGCTTAGGTGCCATTTAGGACAGGGCCTATTTGTATTTGTTTGATGGGAAGCCTGGAAACCTGATTGAAAACATTATTTTTATCATTATGGAATCATTATTTTTCTGATTCCATTTATTGGTCAGGTTGCTCAGAAATTACAGGCTTTATTGTTAATTTTATGAGCTGATTACCAGGGTGCATATTTGCATGCAAACAGACATACATAGGTTACATATTTACCTTCGATAGATGGGGCTTGATCCTGGGCGGAGTACAACATTTCTTTAAAAGCCTGTGGAGAAGAGAAGAATATGAAACACCATTTCCAGAGGTCAGACAATTGGCTTTCATATTACACAGCAGCATGTGACTGGCATTGTGCCCGTGCTGACTGACAAGGGAACCTCTGCCAGGATACAGACAGAGTGAGAAGAAAGACATGAGTTCTTGAGTACAGAGGAGGAAGCACTAAAACTAAAGAATAATAGAGGAAATGGCTGTTTTTAACTTTGTCCGAATCAAGTATCGGACATCCCCTATAAGAAACACATGTCCTTGAATGAGAAAAAAAGGACAAAGTACTGGTTACAAAAGGTACAAGTGAAAAGGGCTTTGCAGCAATTCTGTAGGGTTGCCCCATTTGACTGGCCAATATTAGTTTTAAATCTGTTATTCAATATATATATTTTTTAATTACAATACACAAAATTTAACACACACTTGCACTCCAAATCCACTAAAAGATTTTTCAAACTATAAATGTGTATGAATTGTAACGTGCCCATTTTCAGGTATAATCGCTGTATAGTTTAAGGAAAAAGAAACTACAAAGTAGGGCTGCACAATCATGACAAAACCAAAATTGTTGATTATTTCCCTTGATATTGTAACCACTACTATTAACAGAATTAGAATTCACCAACAGAAATTAGAAATAATAACAAATTAGAAACAAATTATTTTTGTGTGGGGAAACATTATTCCAAATTTTTTGTGTACTGTACATAGACATCCACTATAAACTGATAACCATTTCTGAATTAGTTTATTGCCGTTTTATGCATCAGTAAATCAAGACAGTGACATTGCTATTGTTATCAACGCAATTTCAAGAGTGATTCACTGTTTAATGCAGAACTATAATTTAGGGGGTTCACAACTGCATTTAGATGCAGTTGTGAGTCAGAAAACTTTACAATGTGAATGTCGCTACTGGTGCTCTTAGCAGCGCAACAAATTTAACTTTTTTATATTCAAAATAAACTTTATCCAGAAAGCAGCCAAAGTGAGCAATGAACGACCTCAGTTACTTTTCTCACAAAAACTCAATTACAATAAATGTAGCTGTCCACACTGCATGATGAATCTCTAATTTACATTGTATATCGGTTTTTTTTTTTTTTTTGTAATGCTAAAAACATGATGGTCCTTGATAGAGCTGGGCGATATATCGCATGCGATTCTCACGCGCATTTCGTCAGTAAAGCCGGTTCCCTGATTACCGCTAAATCGCCATCACCTGCTTTCAAATGAAGCGCCATTTAACAGACAGAGCCGTAGTTCACTGATAAGCCACACAAATATCGCGTTCATTATCGAAGGCGATTCATCTGCGATATGAACGTGATATTGCGTGGCTTATCAGTGAACTACGGCTCTGTCAGTTAAATGGCGCTCCATTTGAAAGCAGGTGATGGAGATTTACCGGTAATCAGGGAACCGGCTTTACTGACGAAATGCGCGTGAGAATCGCATGCGATATATCGCCCAGCCCTAGCCCTTGACAGTGACAACAGAACTACTCATAACTGTTTTCTATATATAAATAAATCCTCATATTTCACAAAATGTAAATTGTTTTCTATAGCTTTACAGCACGATGCATTTTGCTACAACATATGGCTTATAAAAATGTGGCATGGGGGTTTCAAAAAATAGTGACACTGACATTGGCTGATCACAGTGTTAAAATAACAGTCATTTGTGTCAGCCTCAAATTTCTTGAATGGTGCAGCACTAGCAATTATGATAATCTCACCACTGCTTAACATAACGTACATAATCACCAAAAAATGTATAAGACCATTTTAAAGTCACCATGAAATCAGAATTGACAGTTCTTATTTTTTATAGTATATTGTAGAATTGATTTATCTGTGCACCATTTTTTTTTTTTTTTATTAGTATTCATGTGGCCTCAATCTTTAATTATAAGTAACTTCCCCTCCCTCTCACAGCTCATTTCTTCTGTTCTCTGATGACATTTACTGGCTCGAGGGTAGGACAACCTGTCACTCACATGATATGACAGCAATAGCAAACCACAACCATCCAATCAATTCCACATGGACAAAATCAAGTCCTGCCCAGTGTTAATTTCGTTGATGAATAATTTGTGTCAAAATTTGTGTCAACAACATGTTTTTCACAGATGAAAACAAGATGATGACTAAATAAAAATGCGTTTTGAATGACTAAAACTATTACTAATATCTACTCTAATTTTCGTCAACGAATAAAACGAGACGAAAATGATAGAGAGGGACGATTTGGGAAGATATCCAGTCAGTACTGCTGTCCTGTCTAGAAGATGCGCACATTTGAAGTGTAACGTGCTGATCTAACCGCGGGAAAAAGCGCAGCTGTTGCGCGCTTTAAAGGCTCGCGCAGCAGCACTTCAGACTAATGAATAATGAATGAATGGCGCACATTTGTGCCAAGCGATTGCTTATAAGCTAATGTTGATGAATTATGACAATGTTTACTACACAATGTTTATATGGTAGCATGTTTTAGACGGTTGTAAGAATGCATATTTTACCTCCCTCGTCTGATCTTAAATAAGTAGCCTGCTACAGTACAGACTGCAGACATTTCAGAATAAGAGTCTCTGTGTATTTTGGGATGGTTTATAATTATTATTTCCTGGTCATTATTGTTATTTTGTTTACACAATAAACTGTAATTTAATTTAATTTAATTTCTATTTAATTCATAGCAAACTACTGTATCTTCTGTCACAGGAAGGAAAGACTAAGAACATTATTTGACACATTCTATGTATTTTACAGGTATAAGGGTTATTATAGGAACATGTACAGAGCAAATCTATCATATAGGCTACATAAAATTATAATGAGAACATTATAATTGTGTGCTTGGGACATTTTCATATCGCTGCATCCCTGCTTCATATGTCACACTAGGTGAAAGGTCATTCAATGCAGTGGAGAAACACTGAGAAGTGATAGAGGCAGTAACTTTGCCTGTGGAACTCAAATCAATAACAACACATCAATATTTTGCTTGCCCTATATTAGTTGTTTTGCCTCATCATTACATCACAAGATATTGACAGGGAAACAATTGCTTCCCATCAAGCTCCTCTAATCTAACTCATCACATGATATTGTGCCCAGGTGTTCATGATATTCCAAATATATTTTTCTTCTTGGAATTTTCAGTCTGAACACACTACACACACTATTTATTAGAGCTGCTCATGACCAAAGAATTTCCCAGTCGACTGGAAGTAGTTTATTTAAAGGTGCAATGTGTAAAAAAGGTAAAACCTACTGACAGAAATGCAATATAATATACATAACTATGTTTTCAGTGGTGCATAAAGACCTTAATAATGAACCATTATGTTTTTATTACCTTAGAATGAGCCATTTCTATCTCATACACTGCGGGTATTGTGTCAGCCAGACGGCCACCGTAGCTTCTCAGAAAGAGAGGGTGCGCTGAAGGGGTGTGCGCTGTTAGCTGCAGTTCACAAACTAACCACTAGATGCTGCTAAAATTTACACATTGCACCTTTAAGCCATTAGTGGATTAGTCGCATGTTATAATATTAATTACTTAAATATATACTGGTGGGCTAAGATAGCAGGGTAATAATTTAGCTCTGCACGAATAACACTTGGATAGGCAATAAGTCAATAATAGTGCACACTTATCTGGGTTAAAGGGTTTGTTCACCCAAAAATGAAAATTCTGTCATTAATTACTCACCCTCATGTCGTTCCACACCCGTAAGACCTTCGTTCATCTTCGGAACACAAATTAAGATATTTTTCATAAAATCTGATGGCTCAGTGAGGCCTAAATTGCCAGCAAGACAATTAAAGTAAAGTCAATTCTGAGAATTCTTTCTAAACACTTTATAAATGTTACAAATGTATTGCTGAAACACATTACATAGACTGAGAATTGTGTAATGCTTAAATGTAAAGTTAGAGCGTTAAACAGTTTCACCAAGTCTCTGCTCAGGATTTTTTGGGTGGAGCTAAAACGGGGGTCTGATGACGCACTTGGACCCCCGAGCATAGCCCCGCCCCTAACACTATATAACTGTCGATGACGCACCGAGCGTGGCGCTGCCTCTAACGCTACAGCACAGCAGCTCACCCGCTCGTGTGTCGCATCGCTCCATTGCCCTTTGCAGTGCACATTTAGCTAGTAAATGCCTTCGTCACGCAAATGCATATTACATGGTTGTTATAATATACAATACAGCTCGGTCTCCTTATTTAAATTTCCTAAAACAATGATATGAAGGATTCTAAAGTGATCATTCTGCACCGGATAGTTTTACAAACTTTCATCAGACAGCTGGGATTCACAGATAATCCGCTGTTTTTGGTGAATGTGACATAGTCCACAGTAACTCTACTAAAATTTGCAACCCTCTAAATGATTCTTTTTATATGCATCAGTATGTTTGACTCAGACTCAAGTCAGTTGAGACTGCAGCTCTCGCGCGTGGGTGTGGTTTCAGCGCCGACAGCGACCACGCCCCAAGTGTTTGAGAGCAGAGAGCGCTGCCTATTTTTTGAGATTTTGATAACTTATTTCATTTACTTACAGATTTTTTTAATCATTCAAATTTGGCTGGGTGGTTATTAATACATTTTTCTACGGTGTGACAAACTCAGAACACATACTTTAAAATGACTTTACAAGGACTTTAACACTTTCAATGCCCAGAAAGCTACTAAAGACATATTTAAAACAGTTCATATGACTACAGTGGTTTGATACACGCTCTGAACCACTGATTCGATAAGATTAATAAAGCTTCGAAGCTTCATGAAGCAGTGTTTAGAACTCGCCCATCACTAGATATTGTTGAATAAAGTTGTTATTATGTTTTTTTTTGGAACACAAAAAGTATTCTTGTTGCTTCATAACATTAAGTTTAAACCACTGTAGTCACATGAACTGCTTTAAATACGTCTTTAGTAGCTTTCTGGGCATTGAAAGTGTTAATTGTCTTGCTAGCAATGCAGGCCTCACTGAGCCATCAGATTTTATGAAAAATATCTTAATTTGTGTTCTAAAGATGAACGAAGGTCTTATGAAGTGTGGAATGACATGATGTTGAGTAATTAATGACAGAATTTTCATTTTTGGGTGAACTAACCCTTTAATGTTAGAGTGAGCGGCCATGTAAAGTGACTCAAGTTAGGCTACTACTTACATGTTCCAAATGATAGGCCAAATTTAAGGTCGATATATAGGTGAACATTTGCCTGCAGAGTTTGCAGATCACTTTTTTTGGGGTTATCCTTAACCCTCTCGAAATTATCCCCAGTTTGGATTTTCTGTCCCACATAATTACCACATGGACCGTGTTAATTACCACATGGATCTGTCTGTCGTGGATTGCACCAACCGACCAATTAAAATTAGGTTGCCCAAGCCTCTTCTCATAAACTAATGTTTGGTCGACTATTAGGGGATAGCCCTACTATTTATACTAAAAAAAAATGGCACAGAACAGTGTATAAGCACAGAAATTGGGACACCTTTTCTGTCACGACTAAGTGGAGAACAAAATAAAAAACCCAGAGTGGAGCTGGAGCAATTACAGAACTGCTCAAATATTGCAATAATAATATATATATATATTTTTTTTTTATTTCAAAAAGTGGTCCAAATTATATGCAAATGCAGTTCTGCAGCATACAGTACAGGGCAGAAGTCTGCTGCAAAAACAGAACCTTGTAAGAAAACATAAGTTCAGAGGGAACGTGGCCTTGACAGCGGCATCAGAGATGTTTACTTGTTCTACCAGCAGGCCTGCACAGTTCTACACGGCAGCAAACACCACATTCACATGACTGAGAAAAAGGTCTTAAACTCAGAGGCAGCCTTGCCTCAGCAGGAATTTTTGAAACAGCAAAACTCTTTAGGGGTGTCCTAATTTGCGTACTTGTGCACAATTCATCCACTCACAGTCACAGTTTTCTTTATGTAGTGGAGGGGCTATCAGACTCCAACACTGAATGATAAAATAACCTTTTTAAATTAATAAACTAAATGGTTGAGTACATAGTGCATAGTGTAAGTGCACAGAGCGTCATTTGGAATACAACTTTTCTCTCACTTCTCTTTCCGAGCGTCAGGAAACATGTGATAGCCCACATAAAACACGAAAATCAGCAGAAAACGCTCATATCTCTACATAAGCTGACATCAGCTTTGTCAAGACTGTGTGACACAAAAGAAAGGTCACAGAACATAACAAATCAACACATTCATAGCGTCCAGCCACAATGGAGAACCCTGAAGATCAAAATAAAGGCAAGCGAGGGAGCATTATAAAGTCTTTTTTTGTGTGTGTGACGTAGAAAGTAAATCCTTCACCAGTTGGTTTTCCGCCATCATTTATATTTGATTCAAGCATGTACACCCCCAAAACACACCCTAACGAACACAATCCGCTGTGTACTACTCACCAAAAAGGGATGATGACTAATTAATTAGCAAATGTCCAAGAGGAAGGCAATAATCTCATTATGTGTAGGCCATTAAACCCTGAAGGAGCTGCAGTACACTTAAGCCCTGTCAACTCTAACCCAGTCCACTGTCAAAGACAAAAAAAAACTGCTTTGTATGCTCTCATGTGAAATAATGAAATTATGTAGTCTGCTAAGCATTGCTCTTTGAAGCTCTGTATCACCATCATATATGTTTGTTTTGAGAAAATGACTCCTGCAGGTAGTTACAGACCTGAAAAACAAAACAGATAAAGACTGCAGGGCAATCCCGAAAAAAAGAAAAGAAAAAAAAAAAAAAAATACAATTTTAACATGCATGTACACTGCCATTCTTAAATGTTCTATGCATTTGCTAAGTAGAGATGAAAAAAGAGGTTCAGTACAATTCATCCAACACAATGCTAGATTTTGGTCAATGTTATAAACTTGATTAACTTGTTCACCGTGTTCATTCTCAAATATTAAGTTTTCCCAATATTCCTAATGTAATATAAATCATAATATTAAGGATACACCCGTTATATTTCCAGATCTGAACCCTAAAAAAAAAAAATGCCCAAGCTGACTGTTTACAGAGATTTTCGTTTAACAACCCTACATCCTGGAATTGAGTGGATTAGCAGGTTGCCTATTATTTTGAGTTACGTATATTGTGATTAATTGAAACAATTGTTTAGTTTACCTATTGGTTCAGAATTGTTAAAAATATGAAGGCTGATCATGATTCATGAGCAGTGCGAAACATCTGGACACATTCACCTGCATCCATGCTGTTCATACAGACTCACATTAGCTTTAAAGCTACCAGCTGTTAGCTTTCAGTTACAGACTAACCCTGAACAGATATTAGTTATTAATCACACAAATCCAGAGGTAAACCTGTCTTTCGTTTAAACATTACATTATAATAACAGGTGACTTATTTTCGACAGGTTCACTGAGCTGAAGGAACTGTCTGAGGCAAAATAGCTCAACGTTGCTTTTCTTTGGCTCTTACCTCATATTGAATGTATTGTTTCCTCCACTCCGGGGTGATGTGGGCAGATAGGTGCTCGGTAAATTTCATTTTTATGAATTTTTCGGGGTGTTTTTGTCTGAGGAGAGTCTCGCGCTGCTGGAAAATTACCAGTGAATCATCGCGAGCAGAAAATCACCCTCAGATTAAAGGCTGTTTTTCGCTGCTCCGCGAGACACATATTCAGGGGAAATATTGCGATATTTTCAAACAGCCGACCCCAATGTTCCTCATTATCCCTTCAGGTGTTTTTTCAAGTACTGCGGGACGCTGGTAGCAGTGGTTTAATGGGCTTCAGGAGCTCCAGACAGAGGTCTTCTCTGCCTGATATCTGAGACTGAAGCTCCAGCGGCCGCCATCATTGTCGGAGAATGACGTCACGGCACGTCACCACAGAGGATGTTTTCCAGTTTGCGGTATGACCACTCATGCCTCTTAAAATAATTACTGTGAATTATAGAAATGCGAAATCAAGGACAGGTTATTCTTAACTAAAGGTCAATAGGTAAAACCTTTCTCATCGAATAAGAGTGCATCTGAATTCGTGTCACGTGAACCAGCTTGTTTATCTTTGATAGTCCGTTACAGTATCTAGGCTGAGTGACATGTTTCTCAACCGAGTCCAAGGCTCAGTCTACAAAGCAGAACTGCCCTGTTATATTGCTGTGCTGTCCACCCACCTATTAGTCTAAAAGATCAGTTTTTTCCCCGTTAAATTGATCTTTTTATGTATGTATACATTCATTCATTCATTTTATGTTGCTAAAACAATTAAATAAAGGATCAGATCTAATAAAAGCCCCGCCCCCACAATGAGCTCAAAAATATCAACAGAAAGAAACAAATATTTCATAAGGAAATAAAATTGTTCTTTTTCCCAATTGAAGAATCATTCCTACCCAATAAGTCAGCAAATGTATATTTAATAAACAATGACAAAAACAGCAAATAAACAGAAATTGCAAAGAAAAGAGAGCACTGAAAAAAAGAAGCACAAAATAGCATTTTAAAATAATTACAAAACATGACTCCTATTTAATTTTCAGAACATATAGCCTAAGATTTAATACGTATATAGGTCTATGTATTATTTTCTTATAAATATATACTGGAGAAGGATATTGCTATTACATTTAGCTGGACTTCTCTCTCATCTCTTGGAATGTTTTCTTAAGAGCTAATAAAAAGGAGGGCTGAATGTGTTGCTCTGTACATCAGCATGGAATTAGTCATGTTGTTCCATCAGTATGCTGTGGATCTCCAGGAACGTGGGCCTTTCTTTGGCATTTCTCTTCCAGCAGTTGAGCATGAGGCTGTACACTGAATCTGGACAGCAGGCCGGCTTTGGCAGATAGACCTGAGGGGTTAAAAAAAAAAGCTCAGCACTGACACCTTTTGTATTTTCCATGTTATTACATGGATTCTTCCTGACTCATCTTGCAGTGGCAGCTATTTTTAGGTACTGGAGGGAAAACGCACAGATATTTAAGGAGCCCCGCACATGACATGCGGGGAAAAATGTGTAGGCTATCATGACTACAAACTAGCAATTTGTTCCCACAACTTACTAATTTGTTCCCTTGTTTTAAGTAAATAGTGTTCAAAATGTTCCCTCGGTTTACTAAATCGGGGCCACATTGTAATAGTTAGTTAGTAAAAAAAAAAAATTATATATATATATATATATATATATATATATATATATATATATATAAATATAATGAACTATAATAGAATAATAGAAATGAAAATAAACTACAAAAAAATGAATAAAAATGATTCAAATTAAGATTAAGAAACAAATAAAAATATTTAGTAAATAAACAAATTAACATTAAAATATAATATTCATTAACAGCAACTGTATATATATATATATATATATATATATATATATATATATATATATATATATATATATATATATATATATATATATATATATATATATATAAACCTGGGAAATTATATATTTGTTAAGCATTACATACTGTATATGGAACATTGTTATCAGTTCATTAAATTAAAAAAGGTTTACTGAGATTTTTTTGTTTTCTGGAGGTCTCTGATGGGTGACCTGTAACAGCCTTGCTGTACATGAAAATGATTTACACAGATACTGCAAGACTTGGCTTGCCAGGGATGAGAGTTATTATAATTGCATGCACTGCAAGTCTCACCTGTTTGTTTTGATCTCTAAAAAACTCTCCCTTGTTTTCGATCACCTGTTCGTCTGTAAATTGGGCATATGGCTGCTCTTTGCACAGGGTTAGAATCTCCCACAGGGTCACCCCGAATGCCCACACATCACTGGCCATGGTGAACTTACCCTGTAGAAACACAGATGATCAAACAGATTTGAGTTTAAAGGGTTAGTTTACCCAGTAATGAAAATTATGTCCCACATGTCGTTCCAAAACCGTGAGACATAATTTACCACTTTATTTACAAAATATTAATCTTCGAGGCACGTTTACGCAGCGTCTGCTCTAGCGTTAACACAATACGCATGTGTCATGGTACTCTCATGAACGCCCGTTGGAGATTACTATTATTCATCATGGAGCGGTTTCGGACAGAGATTAAGCCTAGTCCTAGATTAAATGTTCGGTGGCCAAGAGAGCTCAACGCGCTGCAACTGAAGAAAAATTAAGAAAACATCTTCATCAGTTTGACAGCACATGTGATGCAAATAATGCTGCAGAAATACTCTGCAAAAGTTCCCAACGCAACCAAATACAGAAATACTCTGCAAAAGTTCACAACGCAACCAAATACAGAAACGCGCTGCAAATAGCACAGGTGACAACGGAAATGTTTCAAGGGGACCCCGACAAGTGATGAACCTGGTTGAGACATGCTTATTGTTCAATGTCTATTCGTCAGTGGTGTTGTCGATGACCTGAAATGTGAGTTTCGTTGATTTTAAAGGGATAGTTCACCCAAAAATGAAAATTACCCCATGATTTACTCACCCTCAAGCCATCCCTTTCAGACAAACACAATCAGAGTTATTAAATAATGTCCTGGCTCTCCCAATCTTTATAATGGCAGTGAAAAGAGGATGAGATTCTCAAGCCCCAAAAAGTGCAACCATCCATCATAAAAGATAACCACATGGCTCAGGGGGTTAATAAAGGCCTTCTGAAGCAAAGCGATGCATTTGTGTAAGAAAAATATCTACATTATACCAATAAACAATACAGATTTATTTTCACAACCTTCTTTGAACATATTTACCAAGGGTGCCAATAATTCTGACCACACAGTAAAATCCCCCGAGTTAAATCAACTCTGCTCAGTGGACATATGGTCCCTCTCTAAATAGTGTTAAAGTAACACTGAAGCAGAGTTAAAGTTAATGAGATAATTAAGCAATTAATAAGGCTGTGACTGAAGTCAGTTGTAGTTATTGTGTTTCTCTTTTCTTCAGTGATTCTGCTTGTTAACAGCAGGTGTTCATCACTAATGCACAATCATAACTTAATTGCTTAATTATCTCATTCACTTTAACTCTGCTTAAGTGTTATTTTAACACTATTTAGAGAGGGACCATATGTACTCTCAGAGCAGAGTTGATTTAATTCTGGAGATTTTGCTATTGGCTATATAGTTTATTTTGCTTATTTTAAAAGAAATTTCTCTTGCTTAGTAAAGCTTTTTTTATTTTGATTTTTTTATTGCAGCCTTTTTTTTTTTCTTATTGCAGCCATTGTTTCCTTGGATTTACTTCTCAGTTCCATGTGATTTTAAGCTGTTCTTGGTTCATTCCATGTTTTATAGGCAACTTCTGTCATGCTAATTCTGATTAGCACATTTGGTTTTAAATTTAAATCTTGTTTATTTTAGTTCAGGACTTTTTAGTCCAGGTGTTAGTAATCTGTACTTTATCTGTGTTTCAGAAGCCATTCTTTGCCATTTTTAAGCCACGATTAACTATCCTGGATTAAAGCCTACTCCTGGCTTAATTTAAACCTTGTCCGGGAAACCGCTTCAAATTTATGTTCCAAAGATGAACAAAAGTCTTATGGGTATGGAATGACATGAATGTGAGTAATTAATAACAGAATTTTAATTTTTGTGTGAACTAACCCTTTAAGGCACCGCATATTTGACTCTATCAGGCTTACCAGTAGGATGCTCTCCCAGGACATCCAGCGGATGGGAAGCACAGCTCGTCCCTGTATACGATAGTAATCTCCACGATACAGGTTTCGGCTCATGCCAAAGTCAGCGATCTTGATGATGTTATTTGTGCCCACTAAACAGTTGCGTGTAGCAAGATCACGGTGAACAAAATTCAGGGATGACAGATACTTCATTCCAGAGGAAATCTGAGTGGCCATGTTGATCAGTATTCTGTAGCTACAGAGAAAAAGAAAAAGACATTTACAGTATTTTATGCTATTTATAAATTTCCACCTGTTCATGAAACAAAACTATTATATGGCTTTAGAAGACATGGAATATAGTGCAGAATTCAAATCAACAACTCTTGAGCGTATGTCTGCACTGAAAGTGAAATGACCCTGTTATTTTTTCAAAGTGCATTTTTATATTGGTCCAATCAAAAATCATGGTCTCTGGTCCATATTTAACAAGTTATGAAGTAAAGTATTTAGCTTCCGCCAGACCGCCTTCTGTATTCTACTTATGAAGAAAGTGTAAAACTCTAGCAGTTCAAAAAGCAAACGCTACGTCCTACACCTTCCCTATTCAATTTACGGAAAAAGTGTAACTGACACGACGCCAGTTTACACTTTCTTTGTAACTTGAATACGGAAGGTGGTCTGGCGGAAGCTAAATACTTTACTTCATAACTTGTTAAATATGGATATTTTTTTACACAAATGGATCGCTTCACTTCAGAAGGCCTTTATTAACCCACTGGAGCCATGTGGAATATGTTTATGGTGGATGGATATGGATGGAGACACTTTCTTCAGGATCATACTCGTTTGGTAACGCTTACTGCCATTATAAAGCTCAGATACGTCAGGATATTTATTCATATTTCTTCGACTGTGTTCATCAGAAAGAAGAAAGTCATATACACCTAGGATGGCTTGAGGGTGAGTAAAGCTTGGGGTAATTTTCATTTGAAAGTGAACTAATCCTTTAAGTAACATTTTTGGTCTTTAAAACATCTTTTTACTTTGTATTATTATTTTAGTCTTAAATGTTTTTGATTAAATTAATCAAAATCATTTATTTAATTTAAATATTAAATTAAAATTTAAGATTTGAATCAAACCATAAATATTTGAACAACAACAATAGGCTACTACTACTACTTCTACTACTACTATCACTATAACTACTTCTAATAATAATAATTTGGCTGTAACAAATTATTTAATGCTTTTTTTAAGTTTTTTTTTTTTTTTTTTATTACTTCAGTCTGATATACCTGATGGTAGCCAAGTCACCAGCCTCAACTCCTTCATCCTGCAGCTCATGGCGGGACAGGAACTGATTGAGGTCTCCGTTCTCCATGTACTCCGTGATCATGCAAAGTGGATCACTCTCAACACACACTGCCAACAGGCGAATGATGTTTGGGTCTCTTAATCGTGAGATGATCCTGATCTCTTTCAAGAAGTCGTTCCTGAAAATGTATATTTCCTTGAGGAAAGTTTAAACAGTCCTAAAATGGCTGGACAGCATCTGTAAAGCAAAAAGCAGTGCTTCTCAGCAACAACAGGCATGTAACATAGATTGCGGGACACCTGCACCTGTGTGTTACCTTGCATTTTTGTTTGCGTCCTCTCTTAGGGTCTTGACTGCTACGAGCATTGGCTCATCACTGATGTCATCACAATGATCCTTCATGAATTCCTGCATTCCCTCAGCTTCACACAGATGAACCTGCAGAAGGTATGAACACATATAACAAATAACTTAACCAAGAATAGCTTTATGGTGAAGAGAACTTTTCACCAACCTCTCCAAATTGTCCCTCTCCAAGTTTCTCTTTAAAAGTTAGTCTCTCCCTTGGAAACTCCTCCAGAGCTCCATCCCTTCCTGGAGATAAGGGCATGTTGACCACAGTGACACGATAACTGTGGGCACCGGCGGCTTCCTGCTGGCTCACAATGTCTGCCTCTGCGTAGTGTGGGGCCTCATCTGTAGGGTGGGCCGTAGAGGGTTTGGAAGGGGCATCGATCATTGCTGTAACACAACCATATGAACATACTGTAGGCATGTTATGTTGTTAAAGGGATAGTTCACCCAAAAATAAAAAAAAATCTCTCTCATCATGTCAGCTAAATTAATGAATGTAACATTCCAAACCTCATACCAAACCTGTTATATGTTACTTGTTATATATATTATATATATATTACACACACTGGACAAAAATTGTAAATGCAACACTTTTGTTTTTGCCCCCATTTTTTTATGAGCTGAACTCAAAGATCTCTTGTTCCAGTTCCTGCCAATATCCAGCAACTTTGCACAGCCAAAGTTATCCAAAACTTTGTTTTGGGGTCTAAGATTTTTAAAATTTTCATATTTATGTGATCAAAAATACAGTAGAGTACTATTGAGAATATTATTACAATTTAAAAATGCATAAAACAGCATAAAACTAGTCCATACAATTCCAACTCTTGTCCATACAACTCCATCTCTAAAGCCATATCATAGCTTTAGCTATAGCTTTGGTAAAAGGTTTGATGTGTGATGATATCTTTGATGTCCAGCCTCACATGATATGTTGAAAGAAGCCATATTTGAATTAAGAGATTTTAGTCTGAACTTACATAGGCTACACATAATGAGCTTGAATATATATATATATATATATATATATATATATATATATATATATATATATATAAATGTATATAAAACCTCAAGACTCTTTAAAGGATTAGTTCACTTTCAAATTTAAATTTCCTGATAATTTACTCACCCCCATGTCATCCAAGACGTCCATGTCCTTCTCTCTTCAGTCAAAAAGAAATTAAAGGTGCCCTAGATTATGTTTTTAAAAGATGTAATATAAGTCTGAGGTGTCCCCTGAATGTGTCTGTGAAGTTTCAGCTCAAAATACCCCATAGATTTTTTTTAATTAATTTTTTTAACTGCCTATTTTGGGGCATCATCAGTATTGTATACTGTTATATTGTTTACTTCTGATTTTGAATGAGTTTGATAGTGCTCCGTGGCTTACGGGTAATGCTACACTGTTGGAGAAATTTATAAAGAATGAAGTTGTGTTTATGCATTATACAGACTGCAAGTGTTTAAAAATGAAAATAGTGACGGCTCTCTTGTCTCCGTGAATACAGTAATAACCGATGGTAACTTTAACCACATTTAACAGTACATTAGCAACATGCTAACGAAACATTTAGAAAGACAGTTTACAAATATCACTAAAAATATCATGTTATCATGGATCATGTCAGTTATTATCGCTCCATCTGCCATTTTTCGCTATTGTTCTTGCTTGCTTACCTAGTCTGATGATTTGGTTGTGCACAGATCCAGACTTTAATACTGGCTGCCCTTGTCTAATGCCTTTTATAATGTTGGAAACGTGGGCTGGCATATGCAAATATTGGGGGCGTACACCCCGACTGTTACGTAACAGTCGGTGTTACAGACATCCCAACCTGCAAAGTCATTTCAGGGAGGTAACCCTGGCATCCTGGCCAAATTTGCCCATTGGCCTCTGTCCATCATGGCCTCCTAATCATCCCCATATACTGATTAGCTTCATCACTCTGTCTCCTCTCTACTAATAAGCTGGTGTGTGGTGGGCGTTCTGGTGCAATATGGCTGCCGTCGCATCATCCAGGTGGATGCTGCACATTGGTGGTGGTTGAAGAGATTCCCCCTTCTATATGTAAAGTGCTTTGAGTACCCAGAAAAGCGCTATATAAATGTAAAAAATTATTATAATTATTAATTATTATTATATGACAATTTAGTTCAAACTTTGACCTGAGGAGGGCAGTAATACACTTAGCAGTGTCTACACTGCCAGAATTTTAATAGAGAGGAAGAAGAAGAGAGCTAGTTCAAAATGAGCATTTATGGTTAAAATGTATACAATTTTAAGTTTTTTTTAGAAAATGAGCGATGGTTTCTCTAGATAAGACCCTTATTCCTCATCTGGGATCGTGTAAAACGCTTTGAAGCTGCAATGAAACTGTAATTTTGACCTTCAACTGTTTGGGCTCCATTGAAGTCAACTATAAGGAGAATAATCCTGGAGTGTTTTCATCAAAAACCTTAATTTCTTTTCGACTGAAGAAAGAAAGACATGAACATCTTGGATGACATGGGGGTGAGTAAATTTGAAATTTTAATTTGAAAGTTAACTAATCCTTTAATGTTACACTGAGCAGCCCTAACCAAGGTTTTCCGTAGCCTGGAATTCTGGTAGTTTCCGTAAAAGTTGGGATGGCTCCTGATAGTCAGATCCCATGGGGAAAATCCTTTCATAAGTGGAATTGGATTCAACATCACTGGAAAGAGAGGAGTGACGGTGGGTGAATGCCTCTCTCTGAACAGAAAGACGCACGGTCAGCTCATCATCCAGCATACGCCGAGAGGCCTGTTAATGTTACATATATGTTACAATAAAAACCACAAGCTGACAGGGTGAATGTTATACAACTTTCTATTGCAAAAGATTACCAATAGTCATTTTATGCTTAGGAAATGTACAGCAGGCTTAAAGCTCAAGTTAATAAAGTTGAGGTTGGCGACGAAGATGATAATCTTACCTTCTCAATCATCTTCTGCCAGACCTGCCGCCATAGTATGATTATTATGATGGCCAACAGAATGACGATAATGGCCACCAAACAGCCTATTAGGATCCGTGTGTTGCTGTCATCAGTTTTGTGGGTGGGATCATCAACTGCAGAATATTTGGCATGGAAAAGATGATTCAAAATGTTTATATTTCACAGAATCAAATGCTATTCTGTGAATAGTTTTTTGCAAAAGGACATTATTCCAATAATTCTAATAAAAAGTCAACGTTATGATTTCTCCCATTCATATACAGTGAAAATATTCATGCCCCATCATTTTTTACATTTTATTAAGCTGCAGCATTATGCTAAAACTCTGTTTTATCATTTAGTGTATAAGAAATAATTTTCATTGTGTAACTGTGAAATTTTTGTGGCCATTGCATGAAGTAATGAACATCAGGGGGTGCTGTTGCCTGCAAATTCATATTGTACTCTACAAATGTAACAACCAAATGGCAACATGCAAGAGCTGATAATTATTCACAAAGAATTATGAATGGTATGTAAAATAATTGTACTGATTATACCTGGATAAATACCTGGGGTTTGGTTTCGTTTACGAGGAACAAGAGAGGTGTTGTACACTGCTGTATCTGAAAGGTGGATTTGGGTAAAAGGCATTTTAAACTGTAGCAGTACTTTATTTTTAGTAGGCTATTAATATGCTATGCAAATGAATAGTGAAAAAGGAAACAGATAAGAAAAGGAGATTTAGAGATGAAAGAAAGAAAATGCAGAGTGATTAAACCTCTATTACCTGACTGGAAAGCAATTTCACTGAACATCATCCAGATGTCATTGAATACAAAATGGCACCTAATTGCGCTGGCCCTGCGGTTGCCAAGGGAAACTGTGACAAACCGAGCACTTGGACTGATGTTGTCTGCTTTCGGCTTGAACAAAACAGGATTGGGCTCCCAGTCTGAATCCGAACGAAAGTAACACATGGCCTGTCTGAAGATTCTTACTCCCCATGTGTACATGTTGTTTGTGTGGACCTATTGAAACAGATGGTTATCCATTCAAATTAATAATAACACAAAGTATCACTACAATACTTTGTATTATCATTGTATTATTATTATTATTATTATTATTATTGTTACTATTACTATTACAACATAGGCCTACATACCCCTTCTGAAAAAGAAGTAGCCTATTATGGATATAATATACTTTACCATAATTTCATAATTGAAATATGGTTGTTGAATGTATGACAAGCATTAATTGTAAAATTATAATATACTTTAATGTCATATACAGATAATAACAGGTGAACATAATTAGGAACCATTGAAAAATAAAATATGAATATATAAAATGTACTTTAAAGGAAAATGTTTGCGTTACTAATGAAACCTCCATTTCCTGATGGAAGGAGAGAGACATTGGGCCTTATTTTAATGATCTAAGTGCATGGTCTAAAGCGCACGGCGCAAGTGCACTTAGGGCGTGTCCAAAAGTTTAAGGATGGGAAAAATGGTCGCGCGCATGAGTAATGGGTATGTTTTGGGTGTAATGTGCAATAAACCAATCAGAGTCTCATCTCCCATTCCCTTTAATGGGAGATGAGACTCTGAGAATGGGAGATGACCCAGTTGTGCTCGTGCCATGGCGGATTCACTATTTACATGGTGGAATTTGCAAGTGGAAAAACTGAACACTTCTCTAGCGAGGAAACGGATTGACGGGACAAGCCGGATTCCTTTAGGCGCATATTACTGACGTGCTCTTTAAATAACAAAAAAAATATTGCGCCATTGACCAGGTTTCAGTGGGTCAATGGCGCAGTCTATTTCAGTTGCCTCAAAATAGCATCGTGCCATCAATGCGCCTGAAGACACCTCGTTTTCAGAATAGCACGCCCATGGGTGCACAAATGGGCTCAAATGCATTTGCTATTTAAACAACGTGGTGCAGGACGTGAAAATGATAACTGCGTTGGGATGAATCTAGCAAAGAACACTTGCCTCGTGTCTGGCACTGCATTGCGCCGGGTGTATGATAAAGGTGTCCAAGGTGTTGAATGAGAGACACTAGGCGTCGCACTTGGGAGCCCCAAACAGGAACATTACCACTGGGTCACGACTACCCTCGTGCAGATCTTTCAATGCTTTGGCCTGATAGACTTGCAGGAAGCATACCCCACCATTGAGGGTAGTGAGGATGGAGGTCCTGGCTAAACATGTTCTGGCAGAGAAAGGTGTCTTCCACGACTTTGAGATCTCCTCATGCACTTCTAGGAAAATTTGAACCGGGCATTCCCCAGCATGCTTGGGTTCCCCTAGTTGAGTTTCTGGATGAGACTGGGGGAGCTCTTGGGGGACCATTGGAGCGCAACACTCAGCCAAGCTCTGAACCCTGGAACCAATCGTCCAACCAAGTGTTCAAGACAGGGCGGAGGAGTCCATTCAAACCTAATGCTGGTGGCAGCCTGGGCAAGCACAACTGCCAACTCAGTGTCAGACTGAGAATGAACCGTCACACCCAAAGTTGGAAGTCCAGTCGCGTCCTCGGAAGGCGTAAGCCTGCCAGCTCATCTTCCCCTCCAGCCCTGAATGAGAAGCCCCAAACAGGAACATTACCACTGGGTCACGACTACCCTCGTGCAGATCTTTCAATGCTTTGGCCTGATAGACTTGCAGGAAGCATACCCCACCATTGAGGGTAGTGAGGATGGAGGTCCTGGCTAAACATGTTCTGGCAGAGAAAGGTGTCTTCCACGACTTTGAGATCTCCTCATGCACTTCTAGGAAAATTTGAACCGGGCATTCCCCAGCATGCTTGGGTCCAAGTGTTCAAGACAGGGCGGAGGAGTCCATTCAAACCTAATGCTGGTGGCAGCCTGGGCAAGCACAACTGCCAACTCAGTGTCAGACTGAGAATGAACCGTCACACCCAAAGTTGGAAGTCCAGTCGTGTCCTCAGAAGGCGTAAGCCTGCCAGCTCATCTTCCCCTCCAGCCCTGAATGAGAAATTAAGCTCGCCGGTGGGCGAGCCACCTAACTCATTCAGAAACTCGATCGTGGGACCCAAGCATTCTGAGGAATGAGATAATTACTGGCTTCCAGCAATGTCCATACACGCCTTCACAAGACAGTCGAGTTCCAGCAGAAGGGTGGCCTCTGACCTGACGTATGACTTAGTTCCTCTTCTCTTATATCAAAATTGATATCCTCTGCGCTTCATTGTTCATCAATTATTACCTAAGCTTATACGCTATGCCTACGTCATATGTACGACCATTGCTGGAAGACAGTGATTATAGTTTATAAAGTTTTAAATATGGATATTTTTCTTACAAAAACCCATCACTTCACTTTAGAAGGCATTTATTAACACACTGGAGTCATATGGATTACTTTTATGATGGATGCGGTTTTTGGAGCTTCAAAAATTCGGGCACTATTTAATGCATTACAAAGCTGGGAAGAGCCAGGATATTATTTAATATAACTCTAATTGTGTTTGGCTGAAAGAAGAAAGTCATATACACCTAGGATGGCTTGAGGGTGAGTAAATTATGGGATCATTTTCATTTTTGGGTGAACTATTCCTTAAACTGTTTTAAGAAACAGCCATGAAAGTGCACTCTCTTTAAGTACACTTAAGTGGCCTTTTATTTATTTAAGTGTAAAAATATACTTTTAAGATCTGAAGTCATCCTATAAACTGAATAACTGAATAAAATTAAGTACACTACTTTTTCACAAGGGATATGCAGATGCAGATGTATTTCAGAAGGTCAGACGAACCTTCATTGATGTGAAATTTCTGATCCGGTCAAACTCAAATATCATCTCCACTGAGCCACCAGGGAAGCTAGTATTGGTCCAGCCCACATAGTCATAGCCAGGCCAAACACCATACACCTGACTTTTAGTGAAGTCATCTAAACCCCAGCTTCCATCAGTGAGCTGTCCAAGGCCTTCTGTCATGCTGAGAGAAAAAGAAAACCTTGTTTAATTTTTGTGGATGACATGGTGATATTTGCTTTAGTGTTTAGTGTGTGTGATCCTTTACCTGTAACTAATGGCTCCATCATACACAGTGTCATTTAAGTAGATTTGTTGGCCTCTGGAGTTCATCTGTTGGCCAGAAGGGGCACTGTAGGACACCAGACCATCTGCAGCAGATAGTTTTTTGTACCAAACCAGTATGAATAATAAAGTGGTCACACCTTTACATACAAATACAACTAATGCAGACTTCAGCTTTCAAGCTTGCAAAAGGATGCAAAAGCATCATAAAAGTAGACTACTGAAGAAATACTCGTAGCTTTCTTTATGCATTGTTGCGATGAGACATTTTAGGTAACTGTCACCCTTTTGAGGTTTCTTAATGCCACAGTCTGAGTTTGAGTACTTGCACAAAATAGCCTATGTTTCTGATTTAGAAAGAACATAGTTTACCGAGCCATTCACAGCCGTAGAGCTCCACCCTCATACATACAATCATAGAGGGGTCAGTCACAGGCATGAAACGCACAAAACGAGCAATAATAGGAGGCTCCAGGTCCTTAAGCACAACGTCATAGGCATTATTGTTCCCTTCAATGATCTAAATAATGACAAGAACACACAAACCATGAAATCACACTTCACATTTTACAATAAACATAATTCTTAAAGGATTAAATTTTTCCTTCCATCTTATTGGACCCCAATGACATTGGACCCCACTGACTCATTTTTCTAAATATCTGTGTTTTACAGAAGAATGGTACAGGTATGGAATGACATGTGTGTGATGAAATGATGACAGAATTAAAATGAATGTACTATCCCTTCAGCTTCTCAACTAGTCACAAAAAACATCTCAATGGAATTGATAAAAATAACACTGTCACCTCACCTGTCGACCTCGCCGGTCACGCCAGGAGACCCAGCGGGTACCATCCCGGCTGTATTTAATCTTATATAGCTGGGCAAACTCATTGCCCACTCCATCTGCGTGCCGTCCCTGCGTGCCAACAAGAGTGACAAAATGGAGAGTGCGAAGGTCAATCTGCAGAAATTCCTTTAGACTGTCTGGTTCTGCCATGGCGTCCGGACACCACGCCCCATCTCCATCATCAAAATCCAATCTGGAATATAAAGGGATGTGGTGGAGAAAATAACTTATTAGTATTTCTGATCATTTTTTAGTGTGTGTTCTGTGTGTTGGATGTACCTGCCATATCGAGCTGCAGTGGACTCTGACCACTGGCTGGAAGCAGAAATATCTTCATCCTGAATCTGGCCTCCAGTCATCCCCAGTGGGTACCTACATACAGCTATCACAGGATGAAATTTAGGAAGGTCAAATGACACACATTAAAGGTGCCCTAGAATTAAAAATTGAATTTATATTGGCATAGTTAAATAACAAGAGTTCAGTACATGGAAATGACATACAGTGAGTCTCAAACTCCATTGTTTCCTCCTTATATAAATCTCATTTGTTTAAAAGACCTCTGAAGAACAGGCGAATCTCAACATAACACCGACTGTTACGTAACAGTCGGGGTGTACGCCCCCAATATTTGCATATGCCAGCCCATGATCAAAGCATTAGAATGGAATGGATGTGCACAGCTGAATCATCAGACTAGGTAAGCAAGCAAGAACAATAGCGAAAAATTTGCAGATGGAGCGATAATAACTGACATGATCCATGATATCATGATATTTTTAGTGATATTTGTAAACTGTCTTTCTAAATGTTTCGTTATCATGTTGCTAATGTACTGTTAAATGTGGTTAAAGTTACCATTGTTTATTATTGTATTCACGTCGTTATTTTCATTATTAAACACTTGCAGTCTGTATAATTCATAAACACAACTTCATTCTTTATAAATCTCTCCAACAGTATAGCATTAGCCGTTAGCCACGGATCACAGCCTCAAATTCATTCAGAATCAAATGTAAACATCCAGATAAATACAATACTCACATAATCCGACACATGCATGCAGTATGCATGACAAACACTTTGTAAAGATCCATTTTGAGGGTTATATTAGCTGTGTAAACTTTGTTTATGCACTGTTTAAGGCAAGCGCGAGCTCCGTGGGCGGGGAGCGTGAGCATTTAAAGGGGCCGCAACATGAATCGGCGCATTTCTAATTATGCCCCAAAATAGGCAGTTAAAAAAATGAATAAAAAAATCTATGGGGTATTTTGAGCTGAAACTTCACAGACACATTCAGGGGACACCTTAGACTTATATTACATCTTGTAAAAAAACGTTCGATGGCACCTTTAACAACACAGGCATTTCAGTGTTATTTTATTAGCATTGGTACACTACGTTTTGTTAATATTTTTAATTAGATGTTATTTTTATATTGTGTTATTTTTGTTAATATTTTTAATTAGATGTTATTTTTATAAGTGACTATTTCACTTTAATTTTAGTTACAATTTTAGCTATTTTGTTGTGCATTTTTGTCATTTTTATTGGTTTCAGTTTTTTTTTGTTTATATAGTTTTTTATTATTTTATATTTATTAGATTTAGTTTTTTTAGTTTAATTATTTAGGACTTCAAGGGTAAACTAAATGGTTAGTTCACCCAAAAATAAAAATTCTATCATCAATTATTCACCCTCATGTCATTCCAAACCCATAAGACTTTCGTTCATCTTCGAATAACAAATGAAGATATTTTAATGAAATCTGAGAGATTTCTGTCCATCCATTGACAGTCCACTCAAAAACCACTTTGAAGCTTCAAAAAATGTCATAAAGGAACCGTAAAACGTATTTTACGGTCTGTAATAGCATAGACAGTCTCCCCTGACAGAAACTGGATCTTTCTTAAAGGCAAAATGATCCTGGGTTCTTGGGTCAGCACAGTTTTTGGGATTGAACCCATAACATTTTTTATTTTTTATTTTTTATTTTTTTTGTCGAAGGGCATGAAGCCACCACCTCACCAGACTAACATTTACTACACAGTAGGTGGCATTGTGCTGCAGGAGCAAGACTGTGTAGCTCTGCTCCAGGGAGGTTGTGCATGTAGGTGGACACAACCTCTGCAGCATGAATCCACACCCTATAAGCAAATATCTAAAATACCACTCAACCCCATCCATGAGGCCTCAGCAGAAAACAGAGAGACTTTTATGTTCATGCCAGGACAAACTCACCATGAACTAAAAGGCTTTCTCAGCTTTGAGTAGTTCTTTCTCTTTAAAAAATCTTTTAGGTAGACAATTGAAAATTATATAATATCTGATATTTTATAATATTTTATATTTTATAATATTAAATAAGTTGCTGCATAGGAAGCCTAACTTCATTATAGACAGTATTATTTGTCACACTATTTGCCAGCAAACACAGAACTTTTTCTAATGTTAGTGTATGATTCCTGTTTTCTTTTTCTTTTTTCTCAAGTTCCTACTTTTCTGTAACCATAAACAAACATTCTTATAATGTTCTGGTAACCAAAAATAGGGTTCTGGGAGAAAAATTATTTCAAACGTTTGCCATTTTAGTTCTATATACTCTATATCACAACACTGGCAGTATATGAGTAGTGTAATTATAAATAGACTCCATTGTACAGGAGTACAAATTGGAAAACTCAGTCAACCAGTGAATATACTTCACATCCCTCTAAATTTGATTTGTAAGCTTTGGCATTTAAACAGACGCTGGACCCCAAGCACACAGTAGCTTCCTCCCTCCCCTAATGTCAATGACATGCCTGTTTTCAGCTGTCTGCTCAAAAGCGCCCATAAGATTAACAGTAAAAGACTGTAAAAATGCTACGCAAAAACCTGTTAACTGGTTAGTTCCCTTACAATATGCGATAAAAACACTGTAATAAATTCTGAAACACTATAATAAATCTAACGGGACATTTCAAATACTGTTAAATTTACAGTTCCCTTTCGTGGGAACTGTCGACGCTGCATATAACGCATTGGGAACCTTCTGCGTGATAACGTCATTGAAGCACTCATGTATCTAACCAATCGTGTAGCGAGACGTCAGAGGCGGGTGACGTCACGGACCAGGAACTATAAAGCATACCCGGATGCAGAGATCGCTAGCTTCTGTTGTCTTCAGCAAGCACTCTATGTTATCTTGTGTGTCTTATTTGGTGTTGTTTGTCTCCATCTATATTATTAGAAAGACAAGATCTTTTCGTCTGAGGACAAGAGCATCAGTTGCACCACACATATATAGTAATAAGACACAAAATGGCAGAAAGCAAGCGATTCACTAAATGTGTTCATCCCTGCACAAGATATATTCCAGATGGGGATACACATGAGATGTGTGTCGTTTGCCTGGGGGTTGAGCATGCACAGGCTGGGGGCTGTCTGTGTACATTGTGAGAAGCTCACCCTCAGAGTATTGCGATCACACCAGGCACTCTTTGAAAATAAAGAGGGTGCCTCGTTGGTGTTCCCCACGGATCGGGTCCCGCTGTCGCCGAGGCATAGCGTAGACTTCATTCGTGGGGTTCACAAATGGAGCTGGCAGAGGGGTTTGAGACGGGCCCAGCCTTATCTCAGCCCTCACCTGCCAGATCCAGTGTCTCTCCTCTGGTGGTGGAAGCATACGCTGCGGTTTCTTCCCCCCGGAGAGAGACACCTGCGCTTCGCCTCTCTTCCTCCAAGGAGGTTGATGTGGTGAGCGTCAAGACTGGGGATGAGGACCCGGCATCCTCTTCCCCAGCATATGAGGAGCTCCTGGAGGTAGTGACCAGGACTGTGGCCAAATTAAAGATCGATTGGCCAGCAAAGCAAGCTTTATGAGCACTTTCTCCCCACGCGGTCACTACCCCAGCATCGGGGTTTGCCTTTCTTCCCCGATCTCCACACCGAGGTGTCGAGATCGAGGAGAAGGCCTGTCCAGTACCGTGTGTTCAGCCCCCAGACTTCTGTCTATAGTAACATCGTGGGGCTGAAACAGCATGGATATGGGGCGATGCCCTGGGTAGAAGAGACGCTCGCGAGCTATCTCTCACCCGAGTCGGCATCCCTCAAAACCCCGACGTTGCCACCAAGCCTGGTGGGCAAAGCTTATGCGGCAGCAGGTCAGGCAGCGGCATGCTTACACACCGTGTCGCTGCTCCAAGCATATCAAGCTGACCTGCTGGGGGAGATCGATGAAAGCGGGGAGGCCACATTTGAGTGCATCCAGGAACTGAGAATGGCAACAGACCTGGCTCTCTGTGCCACCAAAGAGACGGCTAAAGAAGTGGGCCGGTCTATGGCAGCCTTGGTGGCCACGGAGAGGCACTTGTAGCTAAACCTCTCGGACATAAGGGAAAAAGACAAAGCAGCCCTTATGGACACGCTGCTGTCTCCTGCGGGCCTCTTCGGCGACGCTGTTACATCAGTCGTCGAGAGGATCCAGGAGGCTAAGAAACAGTCAGCGGCATTCCAGTGGTTCCTCCCCCGCCGATCAAAAATTCCCCCAAGGTTGCTGAGCGGGAGCAGCCTTGGCCATCCACAAGCTCCTCAGCGCACCACAGAGCGCAACAAAAAGCTAGTGTGGCCCCCGTACTCCCCCGCAGAAAGCCTGGGGATCGGGGCGGCCCACACAGCAGAAGCCTTCTAGGGGTAAAACGGACCTGCGGGCCATGAATATTGCCAAGAAGGCTTCAAAGCGGCCCTGACATCTGTGGGTCAGGACCCATGAGGGCGGCCCCCTCCGGAGGGAGCCTGGTGATAAAATATCTGACACCCGCTCCCCTTCGGCACCCTCAGGGGACCGTTATGATAACCCTGCCACCCAATGTGCGGCCTCCACTGACCCTACGTCCTATCATAGATTTACGTGTGCTAAATCGCTCTATACAAAAGCTCAAATTCAAGATGCTTACACTCAAACAGATTATCCCACAGATCAGGTCCGAGGACTGGTTTGTGGCGATAGACCTAAAAGATGCGTACTTTCATGTGTCCATCCATCCTTCTCACAGGAAGATCCTCAGGTTTGCTTTCGGGGGCAAAGCTTACCAATACAGGGTTCTTCCGTTTGGCCTGTCATTATCACCCCGCACATTCACGAAGTGCTTGGATGCAGCGCTGGCTCCGCTGAGACTCCAGGGCATCCGCGTACTGAATTATATCGACGATTGGTTGATCCTAGCTCAATCAGAGCAACTGGCAGCATCGAGATGCTGTTCTGTCCCACATGAAAAGGCTTGGGCTGAGGCTCAATGCCAAAAAGAGTGTGCTAGTTCCGGCTCAGACTACCACTTATCTAGGTGTAGTCTGGGACTCCACCACGATGCAGGCACATCTGTCTCCTGCTCGTGTGAGTTCCATTCTTGCAGCCGTGAAAGGGGTGAAATTAGGCCGGTCACTCACTGTAAAACAGTTCCAGAAACTGTTGGGTCTGAGGGCAGCTGCGTCCAACGTCATACCTTTTGGCCTTCTGCACATGAGACCCTTACAGTGGTGGCTCAGGACCAGGGGGTTTTCTCCGAGGGGAAATCCTTTTCGCATGATCAAAGTCACGCGGCGATGCCTTCGTGCTCTGGCCATGTGGAAAAATCCCTGGTTCCTGTCCCAGGGACCCGTGTTGGGGGCTTCTGGTCATCGTGTAATGCTTATGACAGATGCTTCCCTCACGGGCTGGGGGGCGATCATGAGTGGTCACTCAGCTCAGGGTTTATGGGAGGACCATCAGCTCTCCAGGCACATAAATCGGCTAGAGATGGTGGCGGTGTTTCTAGCATTGAAATACTTCCTCCCAGACCTGAGAGATCACCATGTCAGTGGTCTCATACATAAACCATCAGGGGGGTCTGCGGTCTCGCCAACTATATTACTTGGCCCGTCAGATCCTCCTATGGTCCCTAGGGAAGCTGCTCTCACTGAGGGCAGCTTACATCCCGGGGTATCAAAATGTGGGAGCAGATGCCCTGTTGAGGCAGGGGCCGAGGCCCGGGGAGTGGAGACTCCACCCAGAAGTGGTGGATCTCATATGGAAAAATTTCGGTCAAGCGGAAGTCGACCTATTTGCTTCTGGAGAGTCAACCCAGTGTCCACTCTGGTACTCCCTAACACATCCAGCACCTCTGGGACTGGATGCTATGGTGCAGACGTGGCCGAGGCTACGCCTGTACGCATTTCCCCCATTCGCTCTGCTCCCGGGAGTTCTGGAGAAAGTACGCCAGGAAGGGGCCAGCCTAATACTGGTAGCCCCATACTGGCCAACCAGGATATGGTTTTCGGACTTAGTGTCCCTCTTAGACGGCTCCCCAATGGAGCTTCCCCTTAGACAGGACCTCCTGTGATAATACATCCTCGCCCGGAACTGTGGAAGCTATGGGCCTGGCCTCTGAGGGGGCCAGGTTCATAGATGCTGGTCTCCCAACTGAGGTTGTAGAGACCATCCTTAACTCCAGAGCTCCCTCCACGAGGAAGCTGTATTCCTATAAATGGAATTTATTTGTTACTTGGTGTAGACAAAATAATACGGAGCCTGTCCACACTTCTATTAGCTTTGTGCTAAGATTCCTCCAAGAAAAGTTCTCAGAGGGTTTATCTCCTTCAACCTTGAAGTTTTATGTTGCAGCTATCTCAGCCTATCATGCTCCTCTTGAGGGGGATTCCTCGGTAGGACGAGACCCCCTCGTTACACGCTTCCTTCGTGGCACACTGAGGTTGAGGCCTCCAGTGCGTACAAGGGTTAGCCGAGGCTCCCTTCGAATCACTAGAGGAGGTTCCAGAAAAGTTCCTCACTCTAAAAACTGTTTTCTTACTTGCTATCACTTCTCTGGAGAGGATAGGAGATCTACAAGCACTTTCAGTTGCTCCATCTTACCTGGAATTTGCCCCAGGAATGGTGAAGGCATTCCTTCATGCTAGACCTGGCTATGTGCCAAAGGTCCCCACCAATGTCCCAGGTCCCATTGTACTCCAGGCCTTCTATCCTCCTCCTTTTGAGTCTTCGGATCAGGAAAAACTGAATCTGCTCTGCCCAGTGAGGGCTTTGGATGCGTATGTCCACAGACCTGCCCTGTGGCGAAAATCAGATCAATTATTTGTCTGTTATGGGTCCCCTAAGAAAGGGAGCCCAGCATCTAAGCAGAGGATGAGCAAGTGGGTGGTCGAGGCCATCTCACTTGCATACGAAGCGGCCAGACAGCCTTCTCCATTGGCTGTCCGCGCCCATTCTACCAGGAGTATGGTGGCATCAAAGGCTTTGATGTCTGGAATTTCCATTAATGATATCTGTGATGCAGCTGGATGGTCATGCCAGCACACATTTATCAGGTTTTATAACCTTGATGTTGGCTCCACTCTGGGGTCTTCTATTTTGTCAAGCTAACATTGGCAAGTACTTGAAGCTACGGCACAGTTGGGATTGCGTTCCCAATGTTTTATGCAGCGTCGACAGTTCCCACGAAAGGGAACGTCTTAGGTTACACATGTAACCCTGGTTCCATGAGTAGGGAACGAGACGCTGCGTCTCCTGCCATACCCCCAGCATACTTGCGAGTGCTTGCTTCAGACTTATCCCAGAAGCTAGCGATCTCTGCATCCGGGTATGCTTTATAGTTCCTGGTCCGTGATGTCACCCGCCTCTGACGTCTCGCTACACGATTGGTTAGATACATAAGTGCTTCAATGACGTTATCATGCAGAAGGTTCCCAATGCGTTATAAGCAGTGTCTCGTTCCCTACTCAGATTCGGAACCAGGGTTACATCTGTAACCTGAGACGTTTTTGGAAGTAAAAAATGTACAAGTCATCTTATAATTTACAGTGAAAAGTTATGTACATTAGAGTTTTATGTTACATATGATGTTAACGTCAGCATGAAATCAAAATGTATAATTCTTATTTTTTATGGAATGCTCACTGGGGTGAGGGCAAAACAAACTGTTACTCACATGACATTACCTCAATAGCAAATTATAGCGATCCAGTCAATTCGCCATGGAAGTCCCGGTCTACATTTTTTCTTGTTCGAGAAGCTGTTTCACTCTGATGTATGTCACAATAGGGAAAAAAGACTATTGCAATTTTGTGTGTGACTTCACTGCATTATTTTAATGTCATGTGTGTTACCATGATGGTGTTTTGTATTTATGACTGCCACACCTGGCTGGTTGGTTAATCCAGAAGGATGAGGCTTGAAGATCAGTTCAATCATACTTTAAAGGGGTGGTTCAATGCGATTTCACTTTTTTAACTTTAGTAGTGTGTAATGTTGCTGCTTGAGCATAAACAGTATCTGCAAAGTTACAGCGCTGAAAGTTCAATGCAAATGGAGATATTGTCTTTGTTATGGCAGTTTAATGTCTACAATAACGACCGGTTTGGACCACAACAAGCTTCTTACCGGGTTGGTGACATCATAAACCCTGCAAAACATGCCCCCGGGAACACGCAACAAAGTGGGCGAGGCCATGTCGCCCACATAATGGAAGCGGAAGAGTTGTGAACACCGGACGTGAGCGGTGCAATGTGACACGTCAAAAGATAATAGAACCCATTATAATCTGTGATATTTTCTACACTGGATGCGGCGCAGAAGACAGCTTCCAGAATCTACACGAGTTCAATGCTGGATTTGCACAAAGGCTTTTACTGAAAAAAGGAGCAGTTCCCACTTTAAAAGCAGAGGCTGTTTATTGGCTTCAAACTGTAAGTACGTTTTATTGTTTGTACATGTCTTTTAAATGTATACTGTAGTTCTGTTGCTATTTTTGGTTGCATCAAGGACATATACAAAGAACAACTAGTTTTTGCTTCGCTAGCCAGTTAGCTAAATTCTACAAACACCAACAAACATCTATGTTCATAGACAAACAGTTGTTCATGCTATAAATTAAACGCTACCTTGAAAAATGCGACTACTCAGTCATGTATTCGGCTACAGTAAAGCTTTAATCAGGATAAAACTGTATATTGAAACTAAGCTAACAAACAGCAGTGACAACATATAAACACTTTGACACAAATAAAAAAAAAATGAAATACCATTCATAAACATCCTTTAAAAGCCACAATTACAGCTTGACCCTCTTCATCTGGGTCTGAACAGCCTCAGTGGCTGTGTCTGGGAGAGCAGGTAGCTCTGGGATGACCTCCGTGGCCGTGTATAAAAGAGCAGGCGGTACCCATATATTAATATGGGCTTGTATTATCTGTTATTTATCTATTGTATTTATTGATGAGTAGTTAGTTATTTATTGTGAATGTTTTTAACCGGACCTCAGTACCTAATTTCGTTCCAGCTCATGTACCATGCTTTGGAATGACAATAAAAATCCTTTACCTCCTTTACCTTTTTTTTAACCTGATTCGGGCTCAATTTGATACAGCAATATAGACGCCATTATTTACTTTTTTACTGAAGCAACGGATGATAAGGGGCGTGGTGTTTCACTGGGCCAGCTACCAACCTGCTAACCAATCTGAGCACATTGCGTATTTCAGAGGGCGTGGCTTCATAGAACCAGGAAGTCAAACAAGCCGTTCATATGACATTTGAAACAGAGGTGTAGAATAAAGGTAAAATATATGAAAAATACAGTGTTTTCAAAAAAACGAAGCATTAAGACATGTTAAACTGTGCCCCAAAAACACAATCAAGCCTAGAAAAAAAACACTGAACCACCCCTTTAATAGAAACTAAGAAACAAACAGGGATAATCCAAAAAACAAATGATATCCACCAGGTAGAAACGTTAACACAAGACCAAGAACAGAAGATAACTGTGTATAAATACACAGTCAAACAGCAAAGCAAATGAGATCATTAACAAGGTGATTAACAAGTGATTAACAAGGCACAGGTGAATGGGATGAGCCAATGAAACACAAGGGAAAACAAATCCAAAAACAAATGCAAAAACAAAGGCAAAACACACATATGCCTGACATTACTCCCCCCTCCCGGAAGGCGCGACCCCGTGCTGAAAAGAGTCCAACCGGGGAGGGTGGGCGGACCCCCACCCTGGAGTCCTGGAGGTCACGAGCAGGTGAGCAGGGCAGTGCTGGCAGGTTAGGGAGCCTCCAGGGCAGTTCAGGGGACCATGGCAGAGCTGAGAGTTCAGGGAGCCAGGGCAGAGCAGACAGTTCAGGGAGCCAGGGTGGAACAAACAGTTCAGGGATGGGCTTCTCGAGGACAACCTTTGTGGCCATGTCTGGAAGAGCGGATGCTTCTGGAACAGCCTCAGTGGCTGTGTCTGGGAGAGCAGGTAGCTCTGGGATGACCTCCGTGGCCGTGTATAAAAGAGCAGGCGGTTCTGGGACGACCTCTGCAGCCATGTGTGATAAAGCGGTCTTATCTGGGACTGCCTCTGTGGCCGTGATGTGGAGGCTGGTGTGGCCATAGTGACCGCAATGAAGGAGCAGGTTGAACTGACCTGGGAGCTTGACTTAGTCACTATGGCCGGGGAAGTATAGATTCTGCCTCACCCTGAATCTCCTGTACCTTAATTGCATTTGGTCCTGCCCAGCAAAGCCTCAGCCCATTGACCTGTTAGCTTCGCCTTTGCTACTCTCTCCCTCAGCTCCACCAGAGGACAGCGTCTCTGGACCCTGGACAAGGACGGGAGTCATCTCTGGACGAGGACGGGAGTCATCTCTGGATGAGGACGGGAGTCATCTCTGGACGAGGACGGGAGTCATCTCTGGACTTGGGATGGAAACTGGAGTCTCAGGTGTGGTGGCGGCCGTCTTGACTTTGGGCTTAGGTGTGGCGGTCATCTTGGCTGAGGGCTCAGGCGTGGCAGCCATGACGGGATGAGACTCTGGAATGGCCACCATGATGGGACGAAACTCTGGAATGGTGGCCATGAAGGGACGAGACTCTGGAAGGGTGGCCATGACAGGACAAGACTCTGGAAGGTAATCCATACCTTTCAATTCTTTGGGGGTCTTGTGATCTGTCACACCTTGCTGGTTGGTTAATCCAGAAGGATGAGGCTTGAAGATCAGTTCAATCATACTTTAATAGAAATTAAGAAACAAAGAGGGATAATCCAAAAACCAAATGAAGATATCCAACAGGTAGAAACATTAACACAAGACCAAGAACAGAAGATAACTGAGGGTATAGTAAATACACAGTCAAACAAAGGAGCAAATGAGATAATTAACATGGTGATTAACAAGGCACAGGTGAATGGGATGAACCAATGGAAAACACAGAAGACATATCCAAAAACAAAAGCAAAACACACATATCCCTGACAATAACACCGTGCACCTTCTTTATTTCTAGTATTTACCTCATCGTGTGGAAAAGCAATGAGTTTTGATTCATCATGTGGCTTTCTCTTTACCACCAGTGCTTTTTAGTGGTTGTTACATTAAAGGTAAAAAAAGGTATTTTCATATTTTTACTTTACTTCAGCAAGTTGTTATTTTATCATTATATCAATAAATTAAATAAATAGTCTTAGGCTAGTCTTAGACCACTATTAGATATTGTTTTAGCAATAGTATGACCATATATAATTATTTTTCAGTCACTTTATAAGAATATGGATGTGATGATCTCAACTGGCACTCTTCATGAATGAAGAATGTCAAGCTGCTGAGTCTCGCAACTCGAGCTCTGCTGTCCTCATGGCTGAAACGGAAGCCCACTCAGCGGCTTCTTCCGTGGAACATGAGGACTCATTACTCGCTCATGATTCAAATGATCTAGAGAGCGTGGAGTCAGTAGGAACAGACATGTGTAAAAAATCTGTTCTCTGCTACATGCAACAGAATGCCAAATACAATGAGGTAGTGGAGCTTATGACTCGTGTCTCAGTCAGACTGATTTTGGAATGGTCTGGCTTGAAGCATGAGATGGCAAGCAGCTGCTTAGACAAGCGATTTCTGTGCAGTCATAAGTGCACTGCTCCAATGAGTCTTTCATTTCTTCCAGACCTGCACATTCTCTGCTCGCGTTGCACATTCTGCCTCTAACTATTCTAATGTAGAGGGGCTGTGTGAGTGGGGTTATGGGAAGATGCCTCGGGTGGAGAGGAATTTGGCAGGTTATCTTTCCCTGGGGACATCCTCATCGATGAAGGCTCCCATTTTGCCCTCTAAGCCATGTCAGAAGACATAGAGATTGATGGGCAAAGCGTACTCGACGGCTGGTCAAACTGGCGGTGCTTTGCATACTATGTCAGTATTACAAGCCTACCAGGCAGATCTGCTTAAGGACCTGGATCAGTGGGAGGGATTATCCCTGGAGGCGGTCTCTGAACTGCACATGGCCACAGATTTAGCTCTCCACTCTACCAGACAGGCGGCTCGTTCCCTTGGACAATCTATGGCCGCTCTGGTGACAGCAGAGGGGCATCTGTGGCTTAATTTGTTGGGCATCAGGGAGTATGACAAAGCAATCCTCTTGGATGCCCCTGTCTCACCATCTGGACTGTTTGGCGCTGCTATTGAGACGGTACTGAACAGGTTTATGCACGTGTGCATTCGGCTGCCTTTGGGAAGTTAATTCCTCGCAGAGTGCAGGCTCCTCCTAGACTGTCTGAGCCCTCACCAGGGACGAGTTCCTGGAGAGAGGAGCAGAAGGTGAGTGTGGCTGCCCCTGCCTTGCCTCTGAGCAGGGGTGGGATGTGGCGCCATCATAGGAGTAAGCCGCACTGCAGGGTGCGGTGCAGGCAGGGTGACGTCTGACCGAGGTGGAGCGGAGGGATGATGTAGCCTGGTGAAGCCGTAAGGACATTGGCCTCTGGTGGAGCTGAGGGAAAGAGTAGCAAAGGCAGAGCTAACAGGTCAATGGGCTGAGGCTATGCTGGGCAGGACCAAAGGCAATTAAGGTACAGGAGATTCAGGGTGAGGCAGGGTGGGAAGCAGTGCTTCAGAGTCCCAACAGATCAGCCAGTCACCTCCAGTGTCTAGCTCCACCAAGATTCTCTCTGGTATGACTCTTGCCGGCTCACACCCCTAGTCAGACTCATGTTGGTACTTCGGCTCTGGGGTGTTAGTTGGCGCTGTCAACACAGGCTCTGTCTTCAGGGTGGGCGGAAGCTCTCCATCTGTGGGGGGCCCTGGTGTCGTCACCTCCATGGTGAGGGGTGATGATGGGCTGTGCTCTGGGTCTGGCTGCAGTACTGATCAGGGGTAGACACTCCAGATATCGAAGTATCGCCTCCCTCCAGTCGAGTTGGGTATCTGGGAGGTCTACTTGATGGTAGTAGTTTTTGATGGTATCGTCGTCATAGCTCGAGAGGACGGCAAGATGGCTGAACTGAAGAGTGTAGTCCATTAGATTCAGGCCACTCCGTGTAAAAGCAGCAAACTGAGCTGCTAAATACATAATTAGGTCTGGTCTTCTGCCATGATATTTTGTAGGAAAGCACCCAAAGATAAAGAATCAGGTTCAAACAGTCTTTGGCGGTCGCGCTACTGTGACCACCTAACCTTTTTCCTTATCAGTGTGAAAGAGACTCAAAATACTCAGTCAATTTTGGTCATACAGATAAGACGTACACGTCAAACTGTTAAGTGTCTACTTTTATTTGTGTACACTCACAATTAAAAAAAAAAGTTTTGCTTTTCACAAAATAAAGAAAACAAACAGGATGCCCCTTTCTGCCATCTCTCTCTCAGTGAAGTCCATTCTGAAATGAAATGAACTGTAACTTAGCAAATACTTGCCACACAGACATGTGAGATATGTCTTTAGAAAGCTTGAAACTGACAATATTTGTTTTTGAATTGAATTGCTTGATTTAAAAATAGATAGTTTTAAATCAAGCAATTCATATCAAAAACAAATATTGTCAGTTTATGTAATCCATATGAAACCAACGAGAGGTACAGTTTCTCACGTGTATGCTCATCACCTGTAATGTGACCACACCCACGTGCAGTGCAAGTGATTCATGATATTCATCCACGTAAGCCACGCTAAACTGTAAATGCCCACCACCTCAATAAACAACGCATCAAGCTTCATCATTTCTCTGCTTTTCATAGAGTTTGGAAGATGCGCTGTGAGGAATAAGCCTTGAATTTTCCTCAGAAGAAGAAGAATATGATTGATCCAGCAGAGGTAAGTAATTTATTCTCACTTACATTAGTTAATGTGTTATTGTTACATAAACTTCACATTGTACTAGTCAAACTATTGCCAGAATGTGTGAAATCGATGGAAACATGTTGAAATATGAAATATTGCAGTCAGAATTTTCCTTGTAAATGCTTTGCGAAAGCATCATTTATGTAATTTGGAATTCAGTGGGTTTATATATTAAAAATATGAAACTCACTGACAGAAGGCTACTTTCATTTTCAAATGATCACGTGCGCTTTGTGAAGAGTGCTCGTGCATGCAACTGTGTGTGACTCCCAGTAAGTGGTTAAATGTACTTGCATCTCAAAATTTTATAAACAAAGTCTGTTATATATTAAGGGATTAAACAGACAGGACAAAACAAATCTTATATTTCTAAAGAGATCTGTGCATTAGTGTGAATGCAGCTTATTAGATCCCCTGCTGTCTATGATGTCATCAGTAATGATCAAACAACAGTAAAGCTGAGAAAGAGAAAAATCACTTACAGCTCTTGAATGGAAAACATTCAGATGCTCTGAAATACTGAAAGCACTCTTTGTTTTTTCCTTGTAAAACATTTTTTTTCCCTCATTATTTCCTAGGCCTACTTGCTTTTATGTTTTGAAGCTATAGTTTATATGTTTAAAACTCATAACATACAATTGTTTTAATTTCATTTTTAACTTGTAATTAAACCACATAGTGGTTGCCATGATTATTGGATAGGCAATCCCCTAGTTCTGAAGTGGTAACATTGTGTGTGTGTAAAATGTGTGTGTAAAATCATTCCCAAATAATTATATTACAGGCTATCTAAACAAAATTTGATGACAATCCACCATACTGAAAGAATGGACGGAGTCCACAAACATGCACAGATTTAATAACGACTTAAAATATGAAATCAATGCAAATTCTGTAACAGCCCTAAGCCTGACCAGACACAACAAGCTTTTCCATGTTAATCATAGTTTTTTTTTTTTTTTTTTGTACTAACCAGCCACAAAGGTGATTCGCCACCATTCTATTTTACAAACAATTTCTATTTCTGCAGTGCTGCGTCTGGAACAGCATATGTGCTTTAGACCTATTTAATGTAAAAAGAATTTAATGTGAGTTTGAATATCATTCTTCGTGAGCTATTTAGACATACTGAAAGCAACAATAGTTATTCACCTCAGATCTTGAGAATAAATAAAAAGAAAAAACAATGTTCAAACTCTCAACTCAAGGTGAACAAACAAGTGTATTCTATGATAAAAAAAACATTGTTTCAGTCACTCAGTATGTATTTTTTATCATGTTTAAATAGTGTTGCGAATGCAGTGCACTTACAGAGAGAGCCCGCCCACATGCTCTTCTGATTGGCTATGATTTTTGTTTGATTTTGAAGCGTCTCGAGTCGAGTCTGGTTTGAACAGATAACGTTAAATTGCTCGCCACTGGAAATCTTATCGCATACATTTATTTATATATTCCATTATTATACAAAAGGCAGGCAAGCAAACAAAACATAACATTAACAAGACTGGACAACTGAACACTGAAAACACAGGAACTTAAGTAGTAAGGCAAATAAGGTTAATTAACGATACACAGCTGAACTGAATAACGAATCATATCTGTAACCATAGTAACTAAAGACTGCCGGGAATCTAAAACAAGGGAACTGAAAAGAAACAAACTGAAAGTCCAAAATAACTAAATAAATGTTACACTTTCATTATTATTATTATTATTATTATTATTATTATTATTATTTAAAAAAATAAAGGTACACTGCAGTGAAAGTAATGCTAAACCAAGTGCTCCAAAAGTATGTAGAAAATCCGAGCTATTATATTAATGAATTTACAGCTCATATGACAGAAAAAATACTTTACATAGATTTGCACAATATAATGGTATTGAATTAGAAATTGTTCATCATTTGATTTTGAAATTGTATGAATTATTCTGATTTTACTCACCAGGGTTGACCTGTGACTTCACTGCTCCAACCAGAAGAAGGACAGTAAGGTATTGTCTCATTTGGAACATCTTACTGTGTGATTTTAAATCCTGTAAACAACATGAAAGTCGTTTAACAAACTAGTAGTTTAACATACTAGTGTAACTTTTTTACCAAATGTTGTTTCAGAATTGGGCGAATATGGGTTTATAATTATTTAATAATAATTAAAATTTAATAATAATAATAATAATAATAATTGTAATTATAATGAGATTACATTATGCTGAAATTTATTTGCATTACAATAATCACATTCTTACATTTATAATACTTGAAAACAAGACTTTAAACCAACAAGATGAGGAACAAAACGGCTCTTGTAGGTGCTTTTGCCCTCAGGTCAGCAAGTTCTCCCTGTATACAAAGTCCACTATGTACGTGGTGTTTATTTATGTTGCGTACGGCTCCAGTCAGCTGCCTGTGGGAGAGCAGTACTGTATGTACAGTCATGTGGAGGGGTGACCAAGAGAATCTTACTCCTTATGGAGCACAACCGTCTTCTACAATTGTAAACAGCAATGTGTGCAAAACTCTTCTCTATATAAGCATTATTTTACTGAATTAATTTGTCCAGAATTTAAAGTACAGTTAAATTCATTCAAAAATTTTAGATGACAGAAATTTACCTAACAAATGTAGGTTTAAAAATACTGTAATTTATTTTTACTCATGGAAAACAGTTTATTAAAAAAAAAATAATAATTTTTGATAAACGTTTTCCAATCACTGTCCAGAATTATTGGTATTAATTAAAAAGAATTACCAGCAAAGATGCCAAATTATGGCTGTTTTGTTGGGCATATGAAACAAACTCATAATCTAATCTAATGAATCAAATGAAACATCCTACAAAACACAAGTGACACTCACCACTCTCTCCAGTCATAAACTCAAAGATCACTGCCTCTTAGTATTAGCCTCTAAGCAAAATATAATCCTCCTTGTATTCATGACCCATCCTGAGGGAAAATGAGAGGCTGGGGCAAGTGACCCTCATACAAGAGCAGAAATAAACAGAGAGAGAGAGAGAGAGAGAGAGAGAGAGAGAGATACAGTTAGCACCATTCTGGGGAAAGTCCAAAATAGCCTAGATTTCATCCTGAGAAACAGAAGGTTTTAATTATAGAGTGCAGGATCCTTTCACATAATAGTTCACTGTTTTTTTTACAGTAAACAATATAAGGGTTATTTTAGTATTGATATGCTATTATATTGTTTGTTATTATTTTATTTATTATATTTTAATATTACTATTTTATTTTCTGTTTTCATTTTAATTTTGGTTAAAGCTGCAGTCTGTAACTTTTTTTTGGTTAAAAATGATCCAAAACGTGTTCAAAACTATCTCTTTACCTTAGCCCGATTCACAACGGTAAGCTTGTAATAATGTTTTCTAATTCAGGTGGTACTTGTGTTTTTCCACAGGAAATTTGAGCATGCTTCCGTTCGTCTTTGCGTCATTACGTCACGTCTGTTTACATAAAGAACGAGTTCCAGCTAGTAGGCTATATGGCATGTGAGGATGCTGCAAGCGGCAGATCATTTATAGCCTTTTCTCACAGCAGCTGCAATAATTAAACACCATTTTGATGGCAGATTTGTAATCCAGAAAGGTCCAAATGACATTCATCAATGACAATTCACCCGTAGTCAAAAGCAAAATACTTCGGACTTTGGAGTGGCTACAGAAATGCGTCCATCCAGGAACGATCCCTAACAAGTGAAGGAGGCGTCTGTGATTTCAGAGTTATGATGACAGTATGCCCCCAGCATGGGACCTCAGGCAAAAATCTGGGATCTTTTCCACATAGAAAGGGTATGGATAAATCTGCGCATAACCCTTTTCATTTTGGAGGTTGCACAATGGATGTAACCCTCCGCTCCTGAGCCACAACTGACATGGTCTCATGTACAGCAGCCCCAAAGTTATCACATAAGACCTAACAGCCTTAAAGGGTTAGTTCACCCAAAAATGAAAATTCTGTCATTAATTACTCACCCTCATTTCGTTTCACAACTGTAAGTGCTTTGTTCTTTTTTGATGAAATCCTAGAGCTGTCTGACTTTCAGCATTTCCAGGTTCTACGTCAGAATGCCGGCTCAGTATTGGCCAACGCTGTTCACGTGAGCAGCACAATGCATGTATGTGATGCTGACACAGTCGGCCAATAATGAGGCTGCATTCTGGCATAGAACCTGGAAACACTGAATGTGAACAGCGTAGGAGAATGATACAGAAGAGAAGATATTGTTGAATAAAGACGTTATTTTTGTTTTGTTTTTGCGCACAAAAAGTATTCTCATCACTTCATAAAATTAAGGTTGAAGCACTGCAGTAATGTGGACTATTTTAACAATGTCTTTAGTACCTTTCTGGACCTTGAAAGTGGTGGTTAAATTCTATGTCTATGGAGGAGTCAGACACCTCTCGGATTTCATCAAAAATATCTTAATTTGTGTTCCGAAGATGAACGAAGGTCTTACGGGTGTGGAACAACATGAGAGTGAGTAATTAATGACATAATTTTAATTTTTGGGTGAACTAACCTTTTAATGCCTGTATATGGTGTCGACCCGAGCAGGAGGCAAAAGTGCCTGCATGGAGGTCGAGTCCCACACCACTGCAAGAAAAGCTGTCCTCTGACTCAGAGAGAGCACTTTGGATGCCATTTTACTCATTCAAATGAACAGGGTGGACAAACACTATCTTTCTTTCTTTCCACACATACAGTACACTCAAACACGTGGATTCCTGAAGACAAAGAAGCTGATGACGTTTATTTCAGATGCATATTTATGGTCTTGATGGCACTCATACGCCATCTCCCTGACCACGTTCCGACATCAGCTCACGCAGAACATTTCCCATAGCGTCAACGTCATGATGTATTGAGTTCCCTCAAAAGGGAGCACTTTATGATCAATCAAATTAATTTTTTTTATTAAATTTCATTCATTCCTAAGGACAAAATTAACGAAGATCCACAACTCTTGAATATATGAGTTTATTTAAAAGAAAATTAATGCTACAATGCAGCAGCCTTTAGTTTAGACAATACTTGAGCACAAAATACACAGTGTTAGTATTACTTGCTACACTCTTCCCAATAAATAAACAGAAAAGATAGAATGCTGTTATACCATTTGAGAAATTATGTAATATTGCACAAATAATTTCACTTTATATTAACATTGGTATCAGTGTTTAGTGTGTAACAGTTCGAGCTGCTCCGCTGCAAAATTGACAGTGAAGATCAACATGCTTCACACATGGAATTTAACATATTGACAGAACTATTCTCTCTCTTTAGCATTGCTGCACAAAATTGTATAGTCAAGCCAGCCACATTAAAAACACTGGCAAAAAAAAAAAAAAAAAAAAAAAAACATCATGAAATGCCCACAAAGACAACTTTGCATTTTGCTTGAACGTAATAAAACAAGCAATAAAAAATATTTAAATAAAAATGGCATTAAATATATGGCTGTCCATATATCCCTTTAAAAATAAACAAAGCCATAGTCTAGATTCAGAGCTGAACAACTACATAGCCCATCAATGAAATAAAAGATATAAAGGGGAATGAAATGCTTCTTGAGACTCATGTTAACTGACCATGTATCACTGTAGACATTTAGCTTTAAAGGGATAAAAAGACTTAAGATTTAAAGACTTTCTTTTGTGGAACACAACAGGAGATTTTTTGGGAGAGCATCATTAGTCCAGGATCCTTCAGAAGTCATTGTAATGCTGATTTGCTGCTCAAGAAAAAATTCTTATTATTATCAATGTTGAAAACAGTTGTACTGCTTAAAGTTTTTGTGGAAACCGTGATGTATTTTTTAAGGATCCTTTGATGAATAGAAAGTGAAAAACAAACAAACAAACAAAAACATTTATTTGAAATAGAAATATTATAACATTATAAACATCTTTGTCACTTTACTGATCAATTTAATTCATCCTTTTGAAATAAAAGTATTAACTTCTTCTAAAAAAAAATCTTACTGACCCCAAAATGTCTGAACTATGGAAGAGGATTAGGGCCAAGCAACAATAAAAAAATAAAACCATCTCGAGATTAAAGTTGTTAAATTTCGAGAAAAAAATCGTTAAATTTCGAGAAAAAAGTCGAAATAAAATTTTGAGAATAAAGTCATTAAATTACGAGAAAAAAGTCGTTACATTTCGAGAAAAAAGTCTAGATAAAATGTTGAGAATAAAGTCATTAAATTACGAGAAAAAAGTCGTTAAATCATGAGAACAAATTCGTAATCTCAATCTCATAATTTAACGTATTTGTTCTCATAATCTAACGACTTTTTTCTCGTAATTTAATGACTTTATTCTCAACATTTTATCTCGACTTTTTTCTTGAAATTTAACAAGTTTTTTCTCGTAATTTAATGAGTTTATTCTCAACATTTTATTTTGACTTTTTTCTCGAAATTTAACAGCTTTAATCTCGAGATGGTTTTATTTTTTTATTATTGCTTGGCCCTAATCCTCTTCCGTACTGAACAGTAATTGTTAAAAATGTTTTAAGTGTTTTTTTTTTTTTGTCCAAGCGATGAAGGTCACTGGGGCCCAAAACAACATTGATTGAACTCCATTGACTTTTATTATATGGAAAAAACAGGTCTGCAAACAGGTTTGGAATGACATGAGGGTTAGTAAATAATGGCAGAATTTAAATTTTTGGGTGAACTATGTTTTTACAATTAGACATTGTTTGGCTGATTTTTAGTAGAACAACCTGAACACACATTGGCTGGGATTTTCATAAATACGTACAGTGGGATGTTTAACATCTTTCAGTTTTTTTTTTCTTAAACAAGCACATAATATACTTTTTTCTTTTCTTTTTTTTTTTCTTTTTTTTACAATTTTATTCTGACAGGCAGTGTTGGAGGTAACTCATTACAAGTAACTTGAGTTACATAATCAAATTACTTTTCAAGTAACTAGTAAAGTAACGCATTACTTTTTCAATTTACAACAAACTAAGTTATTTTTTCAAATAAGTTATAAATACTTTTTCACATTTATTGACTGAGGGTCAAGACTCACACTAGGCACGACTGCCTTGAACCGAGCCCAAGCGCGATTGTCCCCCCTCCCCACTCCCCCGCTGGCCTGCACTCACACTTGCACTTAACGATCCAGGCCGAAGCACGCTTACGTCATATACAATGCAACTTTTTGAATGAAAAAAAAAAACAGGAAGAAATGCACTTTCGCTAAGATACTGCCTAATATACAGGCTATTTATAATTTATGCCGCGCAGCGATTTTCAATAGCATGTATCAGAGGATTATTACGAAGGCAGCTGACGTTAATGGAGGAATTTGCAGCTTTACTCACAAACTACAATTCCTGTTCATCAATAAGGTGAGAATCAGATCCGTTATAAACCCAAATACACTCGAATTAATTAAACGAATTGATAAGTGTACTATCAAAGTAGTAATAAAGATGTTTGCCGCCATAATGATGACAGTAGCGCACACAAAAGTATTAACAGTTCCGTGCTCTGGCACCGTTAGCACTCATACCACGCTCGAGCCCAAACGAACCGCGCTCTGGCCCACCTCTTCCAAGCAGGCCAGGGCCAGTGTTATTACCCCCCCCTGCCAAATTATTACCCCCCCCCCCCATTGAAGTCGCTACCTGACTGCCTAATCCTAACTCCACGCCTAATAATAACACCTCCCCCACACCTAATCCTATACCTACCAATACTAGGAGGGGTAATAATTTGGAGGGGGTCAGAATTCGGCATAACACCGGCTAAACGAACCGCGCCCGGGCACGGAACGGAGCAATCACCAATGTCTTTGCTGCTGACTTTCAATTATCTAATTCAACCATACTAATAAGCAAAAATTACTTTAAATTAGATTTAGAAATAAGAGTGTTGAACTTCCTTCTCCAGTATCCTATTCTTCTTTAATCCAGAATGGCAGCATAGCTGAAAGGTTTGTTTGAGCTGCGCCCTCTACTGTACAGGTGTAAATATGCATTTCCTTCAGCCTAAGGCTTAGGCCCTGTCCACACGGAGACGCATTTCTGTGAATATGCACAAATTTTTTATCGGACAGGCGTTTCATCCACACGGATCCAGCATTTTCGAAAGGTGAAACCGCTATTTTTTGAAACCGGGTCCCAGAGTGGATCAATTTGAAAACTGCGTCTTTGCGTTTTCGTGTGGACAGGGCAATCCATATATTTTCTGAAACTATGACATCATCATCCCATGTGTCGACCCTAGTCAGACGGCGCTAACACCACAAAACAGCACCAACAACAGCAATAGCAGACTGTAGATGCTTGTGTTCATGCTGCAGATGATACTGAGCCAAAATAAAGCGTTATTTCTAAGCTTTACTATAGTTTGTATTCAGCGCGGAAGGTTTATGCACATGCTCCAAGTCTTCTTCGCTGCTTTAAGTGCATTTCTGTGACAGAATTACAGTGCCACTTAATGGTCTGGCATGTATACTACATCATTTTGAGTTGCTTCAGTGGTTTCGTGTGGACGCAGATTTTTTGAGACAAGGAAAAAAAAAAGATCGGTTTAGGGTAAGCTCCGGCTTCGTGTGGACGGAGCCTTAGTCATTTCACTTTTGGTGTGAAAGGGCTTTAACATTTGCCAAAAACAGAACTTTTTTTGTTGTTATTAAAAAACAAACAAGAAAGCCCAACCCAGGTGAGAAAAAGTAATGCAAAAGTAATGTAACACATTACTTTTCATAAAAGGTCATGCAATTAGTTACTTTTTTAGGGAGTAACGTAATATTGTAATGCATTACTTTTAAAAGTAACTTTCCCCAACACTGCTGACAGGTGATCATTCTGACAGCTGCAGCTGTAATGCAAAACTCTCTCCACAAAGCTAAAGTGCTTAGCTGCTACCCCTGCTGGTGTGAGCTGTATTTTTTTTTTTTTTTAAGCAGGAACAGTCTCTCTAACACACAGATGCACAGAGTTACTGGCCCCAGCTGTCCCGGTCATCACTCTCATCCGTGTTAGACTCATAACCGGATGCGATACCCGACTCTCTGAATCCAGGTGTGTTCAGTGCACTGAGGAACTGGTTCCCTGGAGGAGAGGAACCAACCGACTGATCTTCATCCTGACCCTGACCTGAGTCACGGTCCTGCTCTGGCTTCTTCTCCTGGTCTGGAGATTCTGTGAAGAAATGAAAGCTATCCAGTCGAACCAGGCTGTTTGAGAGAGGGAAGCCCCCTCGAGCACTTGAGGGGGGATTTGGGATGGGGTCACGTGATACAGCTGGCATGTTGGCACGCAGGGCGATTTCCAGAAGGCTGTCTTGAGATCCCACTTCATAGAGGAAATGACATAATGGCATAGTAAGTAAGAGAATAACAGAGAGGTGTCATTACAATTACCTTATTTGACAATGACAGTTTGATTCTATTCTAATGCAGATTTCTGATGCAGTATTCAACTTGTTTTAAAGGATTCTGTCACTTTAAAGGGGCTCTATGTAGGAATGACAGTCTGTACAGTACTGCAGTCCAAATTCAAAATATTGTTTGCCCCGCCCCCTCGTTCAAAGACGCGGGTGGCCAGCTTGAGGACACGCAACAAGAGGGAGCGCAACCAAATTATTCCCAGTCCCAGCCTGACCTCAATAGTTTCTGTAGGTATTGGTTTGTAACATTTACACATACATTTTTGTGCATGTATGGATATACCTTAAACGTACAATAGGAATGTGCTGACAGCATTTAACGTTAAAGTTTTTTGTATGCTTTAGTAAAAAAAACTTTACAAATCCTTTATATTATAAATATATATTTTTAGTGTGTAGTTAAATTTTAGTATTTTATACAATATCATTCAAAAGTTTGTGGTCAGTAAGATTTTTTGGAAGGAAATTAAAACTTTAATTCATCAAAGGTGACAGTAAAAGCATTTATAATGTTACAAAAGATTTCTATTTCAAATAAATCTCTTAGACTTGCACACTGTAAGCTGATGAGTTGATTTATCTGTTTTAATATGCTGTTGTTCATGGAGATTTTTTGATGGATTCAGAGGCTTTTTAGGTCAGGTAGAATCTGCAATTCTCTGACCCAGTTTGTTTGCTGGTTTCCATGGCTGCAATACGTGGTGTTTTCCACCAACTGGCAACCTGTGATGTCGAAATACTATTGGATAAACTGCAGCACGTGGTTTCGCACAGACCAAAACAAAGACAGACATTCCGCCCGGAACGCACATTTCAAAGTAGAATATCTGGCTGTAGCATTGTTTTTTTGAGGAACAAGTAGGTGAACTTAGCATGTTTCCTAAATATCTGCAAACATATTGGGGTATTTTTAAGCTTTATTAAAGTAAACCTCTTACATATAGCCCCTTTAAAAAAATGTTAAAATCAAAAATTTTGTAATGAAAATATCTACACTACCTCTCAATAATTTGAGGTCGGTAAGATTTTTAATGATTATAAAAGAAGTCTCTTATCCTTCCTCTGCATTTATTTGATCAAAAATACAGTAAAAACAGTAATGTTGTGAAATATTACTACAATTTAAAATAACTTTACTATTTAATGTTTTTAATTGTCATTTATTCCTGTGATGTCAAAGCTGAATTTTCAGCATCCTTATACTTCAGTGTCACATGATCCTTCAGAAATCTAATTCTAATATGCTGATTTTCAGAATTTCTTTATGAATAGAAAGTTCAAAAAGACAACATTTATTTGAAATAGAAATCTTTTGTAACATTATAAATGCTTTTACTGTCACCTTTGATGAATTAAAGTTTTAATTTCCTTCCAAAAAATCTTACTGACCACAAACTTTTGAATGATATTGTATATAATACTAAAATCTAACTACACACTAAAATATATATATATTTATAATATAAAGGATTTGTAAAGTTTTTTTTCATTACTAAAGCATACAAAAAACTTTAACATTAAATGCTGTCAGCACATTCCTATTGTACATTTAAGGTATATCCATACATACACAAAAATGTATGTGTAAATGTTACAAACCAATAACTAGAGATACTATTGAGGTCAGGCTGGGACTGGGAATAATTTGGTGCTATCATAGTCTTTCATTACTTAGAAAAGAGCAGTAAGAACTTTTAATTCTTTAAAATAATTTCTTTTGCAATCAGTGGAAAGAAGGAAGTCGAGAAAGACTTGTAACAACAAAATCATGAGTAAATGACAGGATTTTAATTTTAGGGTGAACTATTCTTTATCATTACTGAGACAAACATACTGAATTATCCTTTAGCCTGGCACACATGGAGGAAACAAGAGCTCTTGAAGCCATATGACTTGAGACTCACAGGGAGAGTCTCTTGTGTTCTTGTGTGGTTGAGTGCGAAGCTCCAGCTCTTGCACATGTTTGACCAGAAGCGAGAGATGCTGCAGGAGTTCAGTGTTCTGTTGCAGGAGCTGCTGGACTCTCGCCTGAGCCTCCGTCCTGGCGCTGGTCTCCACCGACAGCTGCTGCTGCAGCAGAACCACCTACAGAACAACAATTAGGTTTTTTACACTTCTGTAAGAAGAATGGTGCTTACCTGTGCAAAACCTGCCACTTTGATGATTGGATATTCTGAGTGTTTTTTTTAGAATTTTTGTTTTATAAATTGATTTAGACAAAATAGAATAAAATTGTAAAAATGTCTATTTAAAGGTTATTGGCCAAAATCAATATAATGAAAATGATTATTTGCTTATCGTATCAGCCAGAATAAAAAAATAAAATAAAAAAAATAAAAATAAATTCACTGTCAGTACAGCCAGCATGAGAAAGCATTTAGACATGTGATGTGACCTGTGCTGAGGCGGCTTGACTCCTCTGCTCCTGCTGCTGTAGTTGCCTCTGCAGGAGCTGCACCTGATGGCTCACAGTTAGAGGGCTGGAGAGAGGAGATGCCAGCCTGGATGACTCCACCAGCACTGGTGCTTCACACACCTGCATGGAGAAAGTAGAAGATACACACTGTTTATTACCTTTAAGTTGGCATTTTGCTTTGCAGATGAGGATCAATAAAGCAAATTAGTACCTAATAATTAACCATGTGCAATTATTACAATTGGTACTTAGATCTATTAGCTCTTTTGAAATGTATCACACAATGAGAATAGTTTATTTGTTAAGGTTGATAGGAATGACTGTTTTGTTTCTACCAACTAATCATATTCGAGAACAATAGGATGTCATCACCATTGCTATGCCATCCTGGAATATGGAACAAGTTATGCACTTACAATATACTTATCACAGTGACAACCCTTCCTAGAATGGTCTGGGGTGTTACTTAAAATCACAGTAGTTTAGTTCCAGAATTTAGTTCTAACCCTGCTCCAACACACATACCTGTAGCAAAGAGTACAGAACTCAAGAGGCGACACTCTGATACTTTTTGGGCAACAGCCACTAGATGGCGCTCCGGTAGCACGGCCACCATTATGGGGTGAAAATACTAACTGGACCATAGAATCCTTCACATCTTGCGCACCCAAAATTGGCGAAAATTTTCGCCAAAAAGAATGAAATCATCAGTAAATTTTATGGCACCTACAGTAAATGTTGTATTGTCTTATATATGTTTATTTTACAAGTTGTGGAATCCAACCATTCATCCATCTGAGGTAACGTAGTTAGCCTACTTTTTGAGTATTTCCATTTTATGCAACTTTACACATTTATTAATAGTAAATTAATAATTAATACATTTAAGATCATCATGTTTGCAGTGAACAATATATTTCAGACCTAGAGGAGCAATAGTACTAATAGTATCACTCCACTAGGTCTGAATTGAAATAGGCTATATTGTACGTTTTAATGGATCACGCTACGAACATAATGATCTTATAATTCATGGTGCATTGCTGTGTCTGTTATTGCATAATTTCCACTTTTGGACACTTTTGCTTTAACAGACATGAGACAACAATGCAAAATCAAGCTGTTATATTCATATATTTATTGTCCAACATTCCCAATTTTTCTGATGCATGTCCTTAATTTAATTTCATATGTCGGTATTAATTCAGTGTTTATAAGCCTAATGCTAATACTAGATCTTTTAAAGAATTTTAACCCAAACTGACTGGATTTCTAGAAAGCAAAAAAGTTTTGTGAAAAAAGTGGAAGACACACAAAGTCTGTAAAATAAACTGTTAAAAGGATTGATGATCACTAGTGATAGTATTTTATTCTGTGTTGTCATCATTCAGGTTGGATTTAAGCTTTAAAGGGTTAGTTCACCCAAAAATGTCATTTATTACTTACCCTCGTGCCGTTCCACACCCGTAAGACCTTCCTTAATCTTCAGAACACAAATTAAGATATTTTTGTTGAAATCTGATGGCTCCGTGAGGCCTGCATAGGGAGCAATGACATTTCCTCTCTCAAGATCCATAAAGGTACTTGTTTTTTTTTGGCGCACCAAAAATATTCTCATCGCTTTATAATACTAATATTGAACCACTGTACTCACATGAACTGATTTAAATATGTTTTTAGTACATTAATGGATCTTGAGAGCGGAAATGTCATTGCTGGCTATGGAGGCCTTGCTGAGCCATCAGATTTCAACAAAAATATCTTACTTTGTGTCCCGAAGATGAACAAAGGTCTTACGGGTGTGGAACAGCATGAGGGTGAGTAATAAATGACAAAATTTTTGGGTGAACTAACCCTTTAATGTACATCTTTTTTTTTTTTAACAAAGCAGCTGATATTGCCATAGAAACTAGTGGACTGCCGCTTTCAAGCCAAAATGGCGGAAATGCAGGGCTGCTGCTGGGCGCCGGTGTTGCAATGGAACATTCTATTGAGTGTCGCTTCTTGTTAGTGTATATTCTTTGCCTGTAGTTTTTTAAATAAGCCTTAGGGACTTGATGAGCTGGATCAGGTTCGTTTAATTAGGGTTGAAGCTAAACTTTGCAGAGCTGTGGCCCTACAGGAACTGAGTTTGACACCCCTGCTTCAGTAAGTTTGAACCCAAAACCTTTTAATTGCCTGCTTAGATATTGAACCACTACTCTAGAGTCTTTAAGGTAATTTAAAGTCAGCCTGAAACTGAAGTTGCGATAGTCTGTTCTTCCCCATTGTGATATACAGGTGCTGGTAATATAATTAGAATATCATCAAAAAGTTGATTTATTTCACTAATTCCATTCAAAAAGTGAAACTTGTATTTTATATTCATTCATTACACACAGACGGATATATTTCAAATGTTTATTTCTTTTAATTTTGATTATTATAACTGACAACTAAGGAAAATCCCAAATTCAGTATCTCAGAAAATTAGAATATTGTGAAAAGGTTCAATACTGAAGACTCCTGGTGCCACACTCTAATCAGCTAATTAACTCAAAACACCTGCAAAGGCCTTTAAATGGTCTCTCAGTCTAGTTCTGTAGGCTACACAATTATGGGGAAGACTGCTGACTTGACAGTTGTCCAAAAGATGACCATTGACACCTTGCACAAGGAGGGCAAGACACAAAAGGTCATTGCAAAAGAGGCTGGCTGTTCACAGAGCTCTGTGTCCAAACACATTAATAGAGAGGCGAAGGGCAAGCAATAGGGATAACCCCACCCTGGAGAGGACTGTGAAACAAAACCCATTCAAAAATGTGGGGGAGATTCACAAAGAGTGGACTGCAGACATGGGTTTCAGCTGTCGCATTCCTTGTGTCAAGCCACTCTTGAACAACAGACAGCGTCAGAAGCGTTTCACTTGGGCTAAAGACAAAAAGGACTGGACTGCTGCTGAGTGGTCCAAAGTTATGTTCTCTGATGAAAGTAAATTTTGCATTTCCTTTGGAAATCAGGGTCCCAGAGTCTGGAGGAAGAGAGGAGAGGCACACAATCCACGTTGCTTGAGGTCCAGTGTAAAGTTTTCCAACAGGACTTGGCACCTGCACACAGTGCCAAAGCTACCAGTACCTGGTTTAAGGACCATGGTATCCCTGTTCTTAATTGGCCAGCAAACTTGCCTGACCTTAACCCCATAGAAAATCTATAGGGTATTGTGAAGAGGAAGATGCAATATGCCAGACCCAACAATGCAGAAGAGCTGAAGGCCACTATCATAGCAGCCTGGGCTCTCATAACACCTGAGCAGTGCCACAGACTGATCGACTCCATGCCACGCCGCATTGCTGCAGTAATTCAGGCAAAAGGAGCCCCAACTAAGTATTGAGTGCTGTACATGCTCATACTTTCATGTTCATACTTTTCAGTTGGCCAAGATTTCTAAAAATCCTAGCCTGGGTGCCAGCCCGAACCCCGCCCACAACATTTTTTGGATGGGAAGTTCGGTCTGGACTCGATCCATTGTGGAGTAATTATGCTCGGCTCCCAGAAGGCTGAGCCAATCAAATTGCCAGGGCGGGCTTTAATCGATGATGGACAGGCTATCTGCGGTTACGTAACCACCCACGTCATCAAAGAGCGCTTGGGTTGAATTGGTTTTCACCAACGATGACTGCAGCTGGAGAAGTAAGATGTTTAGATTCCGCTATCACATCTGTAATAAAAGAAATCGACAGCGCATTAATTTTAAAAGACGAACAAAGAACCGCAATCAAGGCATTTGTCGATGGGAAAGATGTGTTTGCCGTCCTTCCAACGGGATTCGGCAAAAGTTTAAGTACAAGTTCAACATACGTCACTTACTGCGTTGCTCTGATTGGTTGTAGGTCTATCCAATTGAGTGCAGAGTTTTTTTTTTTTTACTGGTTCGGTTAAGACACGCCCCTAATTCAAGTGCAATGGAGCTGTATCAGACTCACATTCTGCCTAGAATATGAGTATGACGAAGTCAGGCTATAAAAATCCTTTCTTTGTATTGGTCTTAAGTAATATTCTAATTTTCTGAGATACTGAATTTGGGATTTTCCTTAGTTGTCAGTTATAATCATCAAAATTAAAAGAAATAAACATTTGAAATATATCAGTCTGTGTGTAATGAATGAATATAATATACAAGTTTCACTTTTTGAATGGAATTAGTGAAATAAATCAACTTTTTGATGATATTCTAATTGTGTAATGGCTTTTCAAATAAAAAAATATGTATGACAGGACTTAATTTTGCCCATGGGGAATTGACTGTATGGTTGTGGTTTGCTATTGCTGTGGTGTCATATGAGTGACACGTCATTAGAGAAGAGAAGAGATGAGCTGCAAGAGGGAGGGGAAGTTACTTTGATTATAGATTATGAGGTTAAGTGAATCTAAAAAAAAAATAATGTGCATGGATACATTTATAATAAATACCCCAATATTTCATAAAAAACAAGGATTTTCAATTTCATGTTGGCAAAACAAAACAAAATCCACTCGCAAATTAGGTTTGTTTACAGTGAAAAATACAGCACCACCATGAAACTTAGGCCTAAAGGAACTTTAAAAAAGAAAAGAAAAACACTGGTCTAATATCCATGCTCTTATGATTGCTGTAAGTGAAAGAAGATTAGCAGATTCACAGATCACAGAACTTCTGCTGTATCAAAGTCATTTTGCAAACCATTACATGAAAGTACATGAAAGCTTTAAACTCCCAAAAACTCCCCAGTGATCTAATATGTGTCAGCATGGAAAGCTTTCATATCTTATTCATTAGAGTAAAGCTAAAATTCTAGAAGTGTTTAATATGTGTATCCTTAAATATATAATTCATAAATTAGCCCCTTTATAGCTGGAAAGTTGGCATGTCAATAAACAAGACTTATTTAAAACTACCATAAATTTATCTAAAATTCACTTTCAAGGAACTAAAATGATTTTGACAAAGTGTTATCAAAACAATATTTGAACTAAACTTTAGAAACCAGCAAGTAATTATCCATCTTTTAGCCCTACTTTTGATTATGGCCCAATTTCTGCCCTAAATAACATGTGGGATGAGCAAACTGTAGCATCTATAAATAACAGAAAACAGGCAAAACTTGAGCTATATTTAAAAAGATAACACTTCAGGCATCTTATTTCTAATTTCTTCTAAAAAAGCAAGGCTTTCTTTTGGTAAACATTTTGTTGAGTCAATGTGAAAAAATAAATATTAAAATTAAGACAATTGAACACATATTTATTCTCGATATTCTGCTGGCTGAGGGAACTTGTTCAAACTGTATATCAACCTTATAGTCAGGCAGAGGACTTTACCTTGTCATCTTTCTCCAGGCCAGCATTGTCTGATTCCTCAGTGGTGCTGCCAGAAACCAGAGTTTCATCTCTGCTTCTCTCCTCCTCTCCTTTTACAAGCCATGCTGCCAATTCAGATTAATCAAATAATTTAGAATACAAAATAATCAATGGCCAGTTTCACAGGTAGAGATTGGTGAACAAAAAAAAAACAAAACAAGGGAGAGCTGGATCCAAATGCAGTTATTTTATTAACAAAACAAACAAACAAAAAATAAACAAATCAAACATGAGAACCAGGAACAGAATGAGCACACCAAACATACTGCCATGAATGAAGACTTGACAAGGAACACAAGAAACATTGGGGTAATTGGGGTACACAAGGGGTAATTGAAACAAGACACACCTGGGAACAATCAAAGAACTAATCAACAAGAATTGTTGAGTAGATTCCAAATGCTAAGGTCTAGGAGGATGATGGAGTGGAGGCCATGCTAAGGTCTAGGAGGATGGTAGAGTAGAAGATGGAGTAGAAGGCCAGGCCCTTTGGGGCAGAAGTGTGACTGGAAACTAGGGGCGGATTGGGGAGCCAAGGCAGAGCAGTCAGAACGGGGCACCAGGCCCAAGCAGGCGGGACTGAAGACCATCTCAGTGGAGCTGTAGTCCACCAAGGTGAAGCAGATGTCCACCACAGTCGAAAAGATGGGACCGTAGACCCCCACGGTGGAGCAGAAGACCACCACAGCAGAGCAGATGGGACTGAAGATTCCAACGGTGGAGCAGAAAACCACCACAGCAGAGTAGATGGAACTGAATGTCCCCATGGCAGAGCAGAAAACCACCACAGCAGAGTACAAGGGATTAAAGATCCCCACTGCAGAGCAGATGACCACCAAGGCATAGCAGAGGACCACCGCGGCGGTGCAGAAGACCACCAGGGCAGTTCAAGCAAAACTGGGTACCGACATGGCAAATCAGGCAGAGCTGGATCAGAAAACACAGAGAGGTTCGAAACAGAGAGTTCATAGACGACCTCCGTGGTCATGTCAGGACAGGCAGGAAGTTCAGGGATGACCTCCGTGGTCGTGTCAGGGCAGACAAAGAGTTCCTTGATGACCACCGTGGTCATATCAGGGTAGACAGGAAGTTCAGGGAAGAATTCTGTTTTTGTATCTGGGCAGACATAAAATATTTAGGGGAAGGGTCCTCCTCTGCCCCCACAGTGAAGGGGAAACCACTTAACATAAGTGCGTAGTCCAGAAACTCACTCAGTGATCCTCGAGGACCATTACGGATCAGTGTGGATTTTAATGGGTTGTTTAGTCAATAAGAAATCAATAAAAGCAAAATCGAGTAGGTCAGTTAGATAAGCAATGACCGGGAAGTCCGAACGTGGTTCTCGAGCAAGACAATTTCTTGGTGAAGCCGAACTAATGCAACTGCTGGATCCATGCTTTGACGAGTCTTTTGTAATGATTCGTGAACTCAAAAAAACGAGGGAGAGCTGAATCCAAAAGCAGTTATTTTATTAACAAAAATAAACAAATCAAACATGAAAAGCAGAAGATGGTTATGATTTTAATGACTGATTTTAATTTTTCTCCAATGAAAATGACAAAACAATAACACTTCAGATGAAATGTGGTTCATGTTTGATTAAATAAAATGTAAGTTAAGGTCAATATCTTCTCACCGTCAGCATTGTCTAGACTCTGTTTATGACACACCTCAAACGCCTGACCCACGGTCCGCACTATCCTCATGGCTTGGCTCTGAAACACAGACAGTAGATCTTTAAGAAACCAAGGTTTATTGAACATGTCAAACTTGCTTTTCCACATGCAGGTAAACATCTGTAGATTTTTGTTTGAAATGGGACAAAAAAGCTGTACTGGGAGAGACTTAAGAATTAATTCACCTTCGAGAAAGGATTTATAGAAGAGAACAACAGATATAAGAGAAAGAGAAGGAGTGAGTGAGAGAGGGAGAACATTACATCCATAAGTCAATTCCAAATTATAGTGAGGTGCTGTCAAAGTGATGGATTAGTTCATTTTAGATGGAGCCTGGTGCTTTGAGAAAAAAAAGCATGCCAAAGAGGCACTTATCAAGCAACATCAGTTTCTTTTTCCAGAGAAAACGACTAACCTGTTGCTGGTTAAACATATCCCACAAGACTAAATTTTACAACATAATTACTTAGAATAGTCTTAAATAGAATTGTTTTGATTATATCAAAATCAAAAGAATTTTTTCTGAATTTAGAGGAACTTTATTATGTGTGTGTAGAAAACATCTCGGTTATGTATATAACCTTAGTTCCCTGAATAGGGAACGAGACGCTGCGTTAGCCGCTATGGGAACGCCTCTGCGTGATGTCGTCGTGAAGCACGTATGAAATCTGTCCAATCAGGAGACGGAACGTCATAGGTGGATGATGTCACTGACCAGGAACCATAAAGCCAGCCCGAAAACACTCTCATTCAGCTTCTGAAAAGTCTGAAGCAAGTCGCTTACGAGCATGCAGGGAGTATGGCAGGGCGACGCAGCATCTCGTTCCCTATTCAGGAAACTAAGGTTATATACATAACCGAGACGTTCCCTTTCAAGGGAACTCGCGCTGCGTTAGCCGCTATGGGAACGCTAATCCCAACGTCGCCATATGAGCAAGTGACCGATCGTGTGAAGCCGAAGCGCACAACTCACAGTAACACCTGTGCCCCTGGAGTGGAGCCGAGGTCAAGTTTATAGAACCTCACAAATGTGTGCGGTGAGGACCAGCCTGCTGCATCACAAATGTCATGAAGGGAAACCCCTGAAATCAAAGCCTTAGAGGCAGCCATACTCCGGGTCGAATGAGCCCTGACAGCCAATGGTGAAGGCTGTCCAACGGACTCATAAGCAAGTGAGATGGCCTCGACCACCCACTTGCTCATCCTCTGCTTAGATGCCGGTAGACCTTTCCTAGGTGCACCAAAACATACAAATAGCTGATCAGCTTTTCTCCACATGGCAGCTCTGTGGACATACGCATCTAGTGCCCTAACTGGACACAACGAATTAAGCTTTTCCTGGTCCGATGACGTGAAAGGAGGAGGACAGAAGGCCTGCAGTACAATAGGTCTCGCAGTATTAGTGAGAACCTTAGGGACGTATCCCGGCCTGGGATGGAGGAACGCCTTTACATTACCAGGGGCAAATTCAAGGCACGATGGAGAAACCGACAGGGCTTGAATGTCTCCAATTCTTTTGAGAGACGTAATAATCAGAAGAAACACTGTTTTTAGTGTTAAAAACGTTTTTGACACTTCTTCGATAGGTTCGAAGGGAGCCATAGAAAGGCCTTGAAGGACAATGGCCAAATCCCAAGTCGGAACTCTCGTTCGTACTGCAGGTCTAAGCCTCAAAGTGCCACGGAGGAAACGAGTAATAAGCGGGTGTCTCCCCAAAGATACCCCACTTAAAGAAGCGTGGTAAGCAGCTAAGGCCACCACGTACACCTTCAGCGTGGAGGGGGATAACCCTGAAGAAAATCTGTCCTGCAGGAACTCCAGTACCGCACTAACCGGGCAGTTAACTGGATCCCACTGGTGATCTTCACACCAAGAAGTGAATAATCTCCACTTCAAAGCATAGAGTTTCCTCGTGGAGGGAGCTCTGGACTGGAGTATGGTCTCAACAACCTCAGTTGAGAGACCGGAATCTATGAGACGTGCCCCCTCAGAGGCCACGCCCACGGTTTCCATAACTCCGGGCGGGGATGCAGTATTAGACCGCCCGAGAGAGAAGGTCCTCCCTGATCGGAATCTCCATCGGAGACCCGTCGAGGAGAGATACCAGGTCCGAGAACCATACTCGGGCTGGCCAGAATGGGGCTACTAATATGAGACTGGCCCCGTCCCGGCGAACTTTCTCCAGAACTCCCAGGAGCAGAACAATCGGGGGAAATGCGTACAGCAGTAGCCTCGGCCACGGCTGTACCATAGCATCCAGCCCAAGAGGTGCTGGGTTTGACATCGAGAACCACAGTGGACAGTGAGTCGTCTCTCGAGACGCAAACAGATCCACTTGGGCTTCGCCATAGTTCTCCCATAAGAGCTTCACCACCTCGGGGTGAAGTCTCCATTCCCCGGGCCTCGACCCCTGCCTCGACAGGATGTCTGCCCCCACATTCAGGTACCCTGGGATGTAAACTGCTCTGAGGGACAGCAGTTTCCCTTGGGACCACAGGAGAATCTGATTCGCCAGTTTGTAAAGCGGGCGTGATTTCAGACCCCCCTGATGATTTATGTACGAGACTACTGATGTGTTGTCTGTACGGACTAACGCATGCTGGTCTCTGAGATCTGGGAGGAAATATTTCAGTGCAAGAAATACTGCCATCATTTCCAGACAATTTATGTGCCAAGTGAGATGATGGTCCTGCCACAGACCTCAAGTTGAGCGACCACTCATGATCGCCCCCCAACCCGTGAGGGATGCATCTGTCGTTAGCGTGACGCGACGACTGAGAGCCCCCAACACAGGTCCCTGGGATAGAAACCAAGGTTGCTTCCATATGACTAGAGCACGTAAGCAACGCCGCGTGACTCTGATCATACGAAACGGATTCCCCCTCGGTGAGAACCCCTTGGTTTTGAGCCACCACTGAAGTGGTCTCATGTTCAGCAGGCCAAAAGGTATCACGTTGGATGCTGCTGCCATAAGACCTAACAGTCTCTGGAACTGTTTGACAGTGAGTGACTGGCCTAGCCTTATGCTTGAGACGGTAGTGAGGATTGATGATATACGAGCCGGAGATAAATGGGCGCGCATAGTCACCGAGTCCCATACCACACCTAGATAAGTGGTCCTCTGAGCTGGAGAAAGCACACTTTTCTTTGCGTTTAGTCTCAACCCCAACTTTTTCATTTGAGCGAGAACAACATCTCGATGTTGAACCGCCATCTGCTCTGATTGAGCTAGAATCAACCAGTCGTCTATGTAGTTTAAAATGCGGATGCCTTGCATACGCGAGGGCGTCAGAGCCGCGTCCACACATTTGGTGAAGGTGCGGGGTGACAATGCTAGGTCGAAAGGAAGAACCCGTTATTGGAATGCTTCGCCCCCGAAGTCCCGGTCTGAGTGTGCATCGCAACACGCACCTGGTTCCGTGGTTGGGCAGAGGGTGCATGAGAAGGCTTGGTTGTGTCCTCGAACCACCCACTGCTGCCCGCTGGCGACAGAGAAGGATAAGAGTGGTCCGGTTCTGCACCGTCCACTGCTCTCCGTTCCCCCTTGGGACCCAGAGAGGAAGGAAACTGCTTTTTTTTTTTGACAAAGTGGGCCAGCTGCGTAACAAAAAGAAAAGGAAACTGAAGATTTTCCACCCAGCCCTCCTCCGGGGAAAGGAGTGGTGCTGTCACCATCTACGGAAATCAGTCCCATCCGGGACTCCCATTTCTGGGTCACCCGTCTTAAGGCCTCTTACCCTTGCGCTTGCCAGCCTGCCAATTGTGACCACCCTCGTGTGGGTCTTTCAGTGCTTTGGCTTGGTGAATCTGCAGTAGCGTGCAGGGCAGAGGCGGCCTCTCCACAAGCTTTGTAAGCCTTGCTGGTTAGACTTAATGAGTGCTTACAGGACCGGGAGGGGAGACACAGTTCCCCCTATGAGGTGGAGTTAGGGCATAGTTGTATAGCAACTGACTGTTCCACAGGGGAAATATGCGTGTATCCCTTGGCCACCTCACCATTGAGGGTGAGTTTGCCATCCAAGACCTAGTGAGCTCCTTATGCTCCTCTGGGAAGAAAGGAACCAGGCGGGGTGCTGAGAACCAGCACGGGCCGCCCTGAGAAACCAATCATCCAGCCTCGAGGGTTCAAGACACGGTGGAGGGTCACTCAAGCCTGACTATCTCAGCGGCCCCGGAAAGCATAGCCGTCATCTCTGGGTCTGACTCAGACAATGCTACCACACCCGAAGGGGGTAGCACAGCTGAATCATCATATAGCTTGAAGAACAAACAAATGCTCGGCTCCGAAGCAAAAAGCTGAAGTATGCGTTGCACCTGCTGCTCGTTAAATATCATCGATCTGTTGATCGAATACCATTGATCTTTTGCCTGGTACCTCTCCACCTTGTGGACTCTTATACCCCTTGGTGGAACCTGAGGTTAAAGTCAGGAGGAGTACATTGCTGAGGCTCTGGAGAAAGGCTTAACCCAACACTCTACTTCCCCTGCCTTCCCTGGCTTCTTTTTTATGGGTAAGAAGAGTGGAGGACTCCTTCTGTGAATTGACTACTGAGGTTTAAATTCTATCACTATGAAGTATCACTGTCCCTTACCCTTGTTCTTGCAGCCCTAGAACAGCTGAAGATCTGCAAAGATTTCCTAAATTGGATCTCAGCAACGCCTACAACATGATCTCACCATGTAAGGGAGACAAGTGGAAAATGGCCTTTTCCACTCACACGGGGCACTATGAATATCTAGTGATGTCGTTAGGTCTGTCCAACAGTCCATCGGTCTTCCAAGACTTCATCAATTATGTTTTCAGAGAATTCTTGGGCAAATGGGTCATAATCTATATCAACATCCTGATTTATTCCTCCTACCTATAAGAGCATGTTCAGCACGTCAGAGACGTCCTTCAATGCCTCATTGAACATCAACTTTATGCCAAGATGGGAAAGTGTGAATTCCCCAAGACCACAATCTCCTTTCTGGGCTATATAATTTCTCTAAAGAGGGTATCCATGGACCCCTCTGAGCTTCAAGCTGTCCTGGACTGGCAATTGCCTGCATCAGTCAAAGAGCTGCACCGTTTCCTCACATTCGCAAACTTCTATAGATGCTTCGTCTGGGGTTTCAGTTCAGTGGCCACCCCGCTGTCACGGTTCATGAATCCGCTGTCTCATCCTGGTGTCTGTGTGTTTGTGTGGGTGTGTTGCCTGATTGTTTTGTGTGGGCGTCGCCGCTGATTGTTTGATCAGCGGCAGCTGTGCGCAATTCCACCTGCCTATTTAACGCCTTGTCTTTCGCCTCATGTTTGTCAGATCGTTGTTTGGAGTCCTGTGGTTAGTGTCCTGTGCCTTCTCGTGTGTGTTGTTCCCTGGATTGGATTTCTCGTCATTGTTTCCTGTTTCCTGTTCTTCGTTGGATTTCACCTTGGATTACTCGTCACGGGCTCACGGACTCTCTACACCACCACTCTTCACCTACGGACTCACGTTGCCCATCGAAGTCCCTGCGTCACCAATCCTCTGCTGTGTTTTTCTGTGACTGACCTACTTGTGTGTGAAGCTCTAATAAAAGAGATAAACTTGCATCTGCATCCGTCGTTCTTTCTGTGACAGAACGATCTGACCAGCCATGGATGCAGCAAGTTCAGCAGCTTTAACGGAGTTCATCAACCACAGCATTTCTCGTATGGACCAGCAGCAGGAAAGTATATCTTTCACCGAACGCGCGGTTCGAACGCTGGTGACGCAGGTGTCCGAGCTCTCCCAGCAGCTTCAACAACTCCGCGCTCCCACTGCGCCGCCCACACCGCCGATTCCCCCCACACCGCTGGAGCGGTTGGATTCACCGGAGCCACGCCTCCCGGTTCCTCAGACCTACGCTGGTGAGCCAAACTTCTGTAGAGCGTTTCTGACTAGATGTTCCATGCATTTCCAGAGATGTTCCAGAGCGTTTCGGCTCCCATTCTCATTGCCCCTGATCCTTCACGTCAGTTCGTGGTGGAGGTCGACGCGTCAGAGGTGGGGGTAGGTGCAGTGCTATCTCAGCGTTCTCCCACAGACGATAAGATGCACCCTTGCGCGTATTTTTCTCATCGTTTATCCCCCGCTGAACGCAATTATGACATTGGTAACAGGGAGTTGTTGGCAGTCAAATTAGCATTGGAAGAATGGCGACATTGGTTGGAGGGTTCGGGGGTTCCCTTTATCGTTTGGACAGATCACAAGAATCTAGAGTATATTCGATCGGCCAAAAGACTTAACTCCAGGCAGGCTCGGTGGGCACTTTTTTTCGGACGTTTTGATTTTTCTCTCTCGTACCGCCCGGGCTCCAAAAACATCAAGCCCGACTCTTTATCTCGCATTTTTGACCCTTCCGAACGCCCGTCTACTCCTGAGTGTATTCTTCCCGAGACATTAGTGGTCTCCACTCTTACATGGGAGGTCGAATCGAAGGTCCTGTCGGCCTTAGAAGGGGTAACGCCTCCGCCCGGATGCCCACTGAATCGTTTGTTTGTGCCGGAGAGGTTAAGGTCCTGCGTTATCAAATGGGGTCATTGTTCCAACGTAGCTTGTCATCCAGGGGTTAATCGGACCAGGTTTTTGGTTAAGCAACGATTCTGGTGGCCTGCCATGGCTCATGACATTCGCAGTTTTGTTTTGGCTTGCTCGGTTTGTGCCACTGGTAAGACATCCAATCGACCTCCAGATGGGTTACTCAAACCGCTGTCTGTCCCTTCGAGACCCTGGTCCCACATTGCGCTAGATTTTGTTACCGCCCTCCCATCCTCCCAGGGGTACACGGTCGTTTTGACCGTTGTGGACCGGTTCTCGAAGGCGACTCGTTTTATTCCCTTAACCAAATTACCCTCTGCTAAGGAGACAGCGGTAACTGTCGTGGACCACATCTTTCGGTTACATGGCCTCCTGGTAGATGTGGTGTCCGACAGGGCTCCCCAATTTGTGTCTAAATTTTGGCAAGAGTTTTGTAGATTGCTGGGGGCGACTGACAGTCTTTCTTCTGGGTTCCATCCCCAGACCAATGAACAAACCGAGAGAGCCAACCAGGATTTGGAGAGAATGTTGCGATGTTTGGCTTCCAAGAATCTTTCCTCCTGGAGCCAACAACTCTCTATGATTGAGTACGCACATAATTCGTTACCAGTGTCTTCCACGGGACTCTCTCCGTTTGAATGTAGCGTAGGTTACCAGCCACCTGTTTTCCCAGTCTGGAGTCCGAGGTCACGGTCCCCTCTGCTCACGCCTTTGTCCAGAGGTGCCACCGCACTTGGAGTAGAGCCCGTGAGACTCTGCTGCAAGTGAGGGCGCGCACCAAGGCCAAGACTGATCGCCACCGGTCAAAGCCTCCCGTATACGTCGTGGGTCAAAAAGTGTGGCTTTCTACTAAGAATATTCCGCTCCGTTTCTAATAAGTTAGCTCCCAAATTCATCGGCCCATTCCCTGTCACCAAAATCATTAGTCCGGTGGCAGTCCGACTCAAATTACCTCCAGCGTACAGGAGAATTCATTCCGCCTTTCATGTCTCTAAAATTAAACCCGTTTTTCATTCCCATCTTAATCCGCCTACCCCGGTTCCCCCACCGCCGCGACTCGTAGATGGGGAGCCTACGTATTCGGTCAATCGTATTGTGGACTCTAGGCGGAGGGGACGCGGATTCCAGTACTTGGTGGACTGGGAAGGTTAAGGTCCGGAGGAGAGAAGTTGGGTTCCTGCTAGGGACATTCTGGATCACTCCCTTATCGATGATTACAATCGACAGGTAAGGGGTCCTGGGAACGCCGTGAGGCGTTCCTAGGAGGGAGGGTACTGTCACGGTTCATGAATCCGCTGTCTCATCCTGGTGTCTGTGTGTTTTGTGTGGGTGTGTTGCCTGATTGTTTCGTGTGGGCGTCGCCGCTGATTGTTTGATCAGCGGCAGCTGTGCGCAATTCCACCTGCCTATTTAACGCCTTGACTTTCGCCTCATGTTTGTCAGATCGTTGTTTGGAGTCCTGTGGTTAGTGTCCTGTGCCTTCTTGTGTGTGTTGTTCCCTGGATTGGATTTCTCGTCATTGTTTCCTGTTTCCTGTTCTTCGTTGGATTTCACCTTGGATTTATCCTTGGATTACTCGTCACGGGCTCACGGACTCTCTACACCACCACTCTTCACCTACGGACTCACATTGCCCATCGAAGTCCCTGCGTCACCAATCCTCTGCTGTGTTTTTCTGTGACTGACCTACTTGTGTGTGAAGCTCTAATAAAAGAGATAAACTTGCATCTGCATCCGTCGTTCTTTCCGTGACACCCGCTGCTCACCTCCCTGCTTCAAGGTAAGTACAGGAAGCCGTTTTAGATGCCTGCCGCTCATTAGGATTTTGAGAATCTCAAACTATGCTTTACCAGCGCACCCATCCTGGCCCTGCTCTCCACGTCGTGCTTAAGGTTGATGCTTTCAAAGAATGGAGACACTGGCTTCAGGGTGCACGTCTACCTTTCTGGGTCATTACAGATCACCGCAACTTGCAGTATCTTCAAACTGCCAAATGCCTAAACCCTTGTTGGCCAAATGGTCCATGTTTTTCTCTTGCTTTGACTTCACTATCACATAGCTCTGGACCAGCTCACTGCTCAACCAGCTCTGGACATCCAGGAATCAAAGCAAGTAGCAGGCTAGTTCAGAACCGGTTTTAGTGGAAGTCTCTTGCCATAGATGTCACCACCTATGTTAGAAACTGCGACATCACGTGAACTGTGACAACTCAGACTCCTTCAAACACTGCTGGCCCCACATCATTCATAGTCTCATATTTCAGTGGATTTTGTTACAGACCTACCCTGCTCATATGGCTTCACCACAATTTTGACAGTTTAGACTGCTTCTCTAAAGCCTGTCGACTCATCTCGCTTGCCAAACTCCCATCATCCTTAGAATGTGCAGAATGTCTGTTTCAGTTCATCTTCCACTTCTATGGGCTACCAAATGACATTGTTTCAGGTCGATGACCCTAATTCACTTTCCGTGTGTGGTCAGCAGTGTTGGGAGTAACACATTACAAAAGTAATGCATTACAGTAACATATTACTTTTTGCTGTAACGCAGAAGTGTAAGGCATTACTAATCAATTTTCAGTAATATTTTACTTGGTACATGTTCAGTAACGCTTCCGTGACAACACACTTTTAACCCAAAATTTAATCATTCAAAAAACAAAAACAAACCAAAAACAAGAAAAAAAAAAAAAAGACTGTGTAATAAAAATAAAATGTAATCAAAATGTCCTGATAATTTACTCACCCCTATGTCATCCAGGATGTCAATGTCCTTCTTTCTTCAGTCGAAAAGAAATTAAGGTTTTTGATGAAAACATTCCAGGGTTATTCTCCTTATAGTGGATTTCAATTGGCCCTAAACGGTTGAAGGTCAAAATTACAGTTTCAGTGCATCGAGCAAAACGATCATTTTCTTTAAAAAATATAAATGTATATGCTTTATAGACTCAAATGATCGCATCACAAGTGCTTCCACCAGACCGCGATTCCGTATTCTTCAAAAAGCTTACACTGAATGTCCTACACCTTCCCTATTAAACTTATGGAAAAAACAGAACTGGTGCTGCACTAGTTCCGTAAGTTGAATAGGCAAGGTGTAGGACATACAGCGTAAGCTTTATGAAGAATATGACAGATCATTTCGCTAGATAAACCACCTTGAATCTGCACTTAAACTGTAATTTTGACCATCAACCGTTTGGGGCCAATTGAAGTTAAATTGACATGGACATCTTGGACTTGGACTTTAACGAATGAAAAATGCTGCAAGTAAGTTCTATTACCTGTTCCTGGTCAGTCAATAACCGCGTATGGTGTCCAAGTTTGCAAATAAAGACAAAATGACAGCTTCTGATATATTTGTTTAGCTGGTGTAACTTTGTATTGTGTGACGTAGTACAGTGAAGGCGTTACAAGTTTGGAAGTAACTTGCACAACACTGGAGGTCAGCATTCTTTAAACTGCTCATTGTCAATGTAAGCCTAATATCTGGCTATCATCCTCAATACAATGGACAAACTGAATGCCTAAACCAATATCTGGGCAAATTCCTCTGCGCTTGCTGCCAACTGAACCAGACAGACGCACAGAATGCTCTGTTCAAACCAGCTACCAGGACCACTCCCTTCAACTGTATCCTGGGCTATCAGCCTCCACTCTTCCCCTGGTCTGGAGAGCCATCTGATGTCCCTGCAGTCAACTAATGGATGCAATGCAATGAAAATGTGGCCCACGTCCATTTGCAACATGCCCTTCAGTGACACAAGGAGGAAGCTGTTTGTCATCGTCGACCAAGTCCCGGTTACAGAGGGTGTGGTTGTCCACCAGAGATCTCCGTCTGCGAATTCCGTGCAAGAGATTGATCATTGATGGCGAGGAGGCCTTCAGGGTCCACCAGCAACTAAATTCTTGACACCGGGTACCTGGTCAACCTGGTCAGCATTCATGGGTAAACTCTGAGGACATCTTAAAGGAACACTCCACTTTTTTTGAAAATAGGCTAATTTTCCAACTCCCCTAGAGTTAAACGGTTGAGTTTTACTGTTTTCGAATCCATTCAGCCGATCTCCGGGTCTGGCGGTACCACTTTTAGCATAGCTTAGCATAGTTCATTGAATCTGATTAGACCATTAGCATCTCGCTCAAAAATGACCAAAGAGGGGGTCTGTTTGCCTGTTGTTTTTGACTACTCTCCCTCCTGGATTGTATTTGTTTGCCAGTTGGACTGAACTTTGTGTACCGAACCCCCGCCTGTTTCTTGTACTAAGTTTTTGCTATTACTTATTAACTGCATATGGATCCTAACGACCCTGCCTCGGCCTCTTCATAACAATGTGATTGTTGGGCTGGGCTCAGCTTTTTTTTTTTGATAACCATTTGTCAGCCATCTAGACAGCATTAACAATTCTGCTGATTTGTTATTAAGATGAATTGTCATCTTAATAACATCTTAATATGAACTGTCACAAAGATAATATATATAGACATAAGATAAACATAAGATAAATGTTTAAGTCTGCAGGGCACAAAAATGTATGGACAATATGAACTAATATTTTCAGTGGCAAGACAGCACTGACCCGAATGGGTGAGTGACTGTTCAATCAGCCAACCCAAAACTCTCTCACATTAGTCCTGGACCAGCAGGCCAGCCTTGTTGCTGATACATGTTACTCATCTGATGAATAAGGTGACAGCTAAATAATTGATGTTCAGCGGAATTAATCTACCACTAAGGCATCCCATTTTGCCATTTTTATTCCAATCAATAATAACCAATCAATATTATTAAGATATTTGTGCCAAATGGAATGCTATCAGATGTCTAGAGGATTCCCAGCATAATAGTGATGTGTTTACCTTTCTTTTGGATTTGAAGACATTGCAGCGGAACACATTGCTTTTCTTGTCTCTTGCTATATAACTGAATATCTTCAGGTCCTGTGAGTCATGTGAGACATAAAATATTCTGAAAAAAAAAAAAAAAAAGACAAATGAGCTGCAGCAATTGACCTTAAAACTGTCTCATTGCCATGGCAACAACAAGGCTAACATGCTCTCATTGACTTGGTCCCTTTGACATATCATGAAGTATTACAGGAATACATTAAATGTGCTCAATACATTGTGAAATAACAACATGTTTTGGAAATATCACAGTAAACATTACATTATATTAATGTCAAGCTAATATTCTATAAATGGATCCATTTCAGAACGTTGGTATTGACTGGTATTGTTTTAATGCAATAAAACTAAAGTAGACTGACACTAGTCAACACTATTGATGTTACTGCTAAAAAAATTGCTTATGTGCACTGGAGACTTCTTGTTGCTATGGGGATTTCAAAGACATTCTGCTTTTTGTTGCAACTCATGGAGCCAAGTGATTTTGATGTGACATGTGCATGCACAATGATAAAGGTCACCAATCCCCCACAGGCCATGTCACTCCAGTCATGAGCAAAATTAGTAATCAACTATCTATGGAAATAAAATGTGGTAAAATTACCTGAAAATGGGGTCTTGGGCCAGTGTCATTTGGCTTTCATCCCAGCTATATTCATATTTCTAACACAAATATTTATCACATTTTAGTAAAGAATTATGTTAATAATTTATCATAATTGTTTGTATATCCATAATTGTACAACATTAATAATTGTACAGAATTAATATTTATAATAAAAACATGAGACAGAAACACTAAAAGAGCTCACCTTTTTCTTTTTCCGCAAAACTACCTTGACACCATCCACTGACACAATAAGACTGACTTTCTTCTTCTTGATGTTCTTAATTTTAAACTCATACTGAAAATACATAAAAATAATGATAAACTAAATAAATTGAAACATGAATTGAAACAATCTGTGTACATGTATCTTCTGTACCACCACTTACATATACTCTAGATGATGATATAGTCATATAATGTCCAAGCAAAATAAATCTAACTCTAAGACCATTGTGAAAACCTTTAGGTAAAGTTTCTTTTCATGTACAATATAAATAGGAGAGTTCTGTAAATTTTCTGTTACATTTAAGTCTATACGGGTCATTTTTGACCCGAACATAACAGGTGGCATTTTTCTAACAACCTACATATAACTCAGTAAACAGTGAGAGACATATGAAACAAATTAATTCATCACTACTAAGCCTTTAAGTAAGACATATAACAAGTTTTCAGAGTAACTGGTTAACAAGTAAACTCAAAGTTGCATTTTGATAAAGTCACCACGTAAAAATGTGGATTATAACACATACAGTAGCTTATATCACAAATAAAATAGATTCTCAGTGTCTAGGAGAGGAAAATTTGACCAACCTTCACTGATAAGATGAGATATATCAAGATATCAACCACCAATGAAGATGCTATTGCTTTTTGGAAGACTTGCAGTCATTGGAAAACTGCATGAGTATTCAAAGACTAGGAAATAATCAGGAGATCCACAGGGGTCGGATTAAAGGAGATGCACTAGGCATACTAAAATGTATCTGGGTTGTAAGAACACTCTTTCATCCGAAGCTTAATTGATTATAGCTAAAATGGATAAAAAGAAAGGCAAGCTTATTTTAAAGAAGCATGACTGCCCTGCTCAGTTCTCCTCAAATACATGAAAAAAAAAAAAACTATGAAAGCTATGAAATACTACTGACTCAATTAACTGATCAACAGGAAAAGTTCCCTGAAGAGAAATCTTGTGCAAACATGTCTAAACATTGCAAAAACATATTCTCTTTGATGGAGCAAAGTTGATTAAACTAAACCACGCTGCTGCTGCCAGCACACTGGTGCAATCTCATATCCATAAATACAGCCACTCTGGGCCCCTGAGCAAAGACACTAACAAACAATGCACCATCTTTACACCGGTCCCATATTAACAGAATAAACAAATTCCATGACAATAAAAGGGATTATTCATAATTTCAGAGTGTGAGTCCATAAAGTTGACCTATCAGGACCAGTTTTTCAGAGCAAACTGTTCAATCATTAAGAGCTTTGAAAAACCCTTTGGAATGTTACATGTTTACAAAGACATGCTTTAATGCAAAATGAAGAAGAAATATTTAAGGTTTTGCACTATTTCTAGGTCACAAATTGAAATACATTTGTGACATTGACAAGTACATTTTTAGTTATTGTTGTCGTTATTAATATTACTGTTCATGATTGATAATGATAATAATAATATAATTATTATTGCTGGCATTTATATTATTGTTCTTGACTAATAATAATAGTAATTATTATTATTATAATTAATACACCCATGAGACATGGACAAGCAGTTTGGAAAATGAATGTATTATCATATTAATACTACATAATGTTAATTACCAGTAATATCATCATTCTTAAGCTTGTTAATCAGTCATTTGTGCATGAGATATGTTATTCACACATCATTCTTTCAAAAAGGTCAACTGTCTGCATCTTTATGAAGATAATTTTCCTATCCTTCATCTGACAAATTCAGGAATGCTTACCCGTATTCGTCTCATAGCGGCCAATATTTCAATCCTGCTTTTAGGTCGCACAATATCCAGGCTCCCTATGAACTGTGGCAGAAAAGGTTAAAACAAGTAACAAGTAAATATGATAAAATGTATATTCTCTGAAAAAGTCAATGAATTGCATTTATGCCAGTGCAACAGGTGAAGTACAGTTAGCCACATAATGGTAAAACCTTACATTACAGTGTCTATAACATATTTACATAATTACACATTAACAATTACAGCAACACTGAGCTGATACAATCCCTTCAACATGATAATTACATACTTACACAAGTCACACTCACACTTCAATCACATGGTAACAAGTACACTAATCTAAATTGTAAGCCATTTTATAAACAAGCGCATTTTTGTTTCTTAATATTTACCTTCACCTCGAATGTGAGCCCATGCTGGAAATGCCCTTCATTATCAGCAGGAATCCTCTGATCCATTGAGTCGTCTACTAAATTATATTTACTCTTCTCCAGCATTGTGTTATGCAATGGAAATATCGTTCGATGCCTTTATTTACTCAAAACATGCTGAAGCCTCTTGGCCGCACTGATTTCTGAGGGTTTTCTCATAGAAATATGACGGCAGTCCTGACAATGTCCAAAGGCAGAGAGGGATTCGGCATCATTTAGAGTAAATATGATCTTAGTGTTTGTTTAATAGCCAAGAAGAAGGTTCAAATCGCGTACGCCGCCTGTTAGTACGCTGGATTTCCAGCATGATGATAAATATCACACCTGTCTCCGCTGGCGCAGACGGTCCCTTTAACTTGAATTTACTATGGAGAATGCTTGCCTGTTAATATTCAGCAGACAAGCCATCACCGCTGGAAGGTTATATCAAGCAAATATTAGCGCGACCTAAGTAATATTCATGAGACAAACATTACCTAAGGATTCCAAGCAAAGTCTGCATGATATTAATATTCATCAGCCAACCTTCAGCGTAGTAGCATTCGTAATTTATCGTCCATGATTTCAAAAAGGTTTGTGTGAACCCACCTTCACTGTCAGGCTGTGAAATATTGGACTTTAGAAATACTTATAAAGTGCTGACATCTTGTGGTTAAACAGGTGAACAAGACGAGTGAATGTACCGTGCATGGTAGAAAAAAAAAGTCATATGTAACATGGGGAAGATTCCCCCCTCAAGAACAATGAGTATTTACTATTAAATTGTAACATATTTACATATAAGTTTAGCATGTGCAGGATGATGTTGCATCAGTCAGTGTGTTATTATAGGAAATAAATAGAAACATTTGCTAATTCAGTTGTTATAGCATGAAATGTCAAATATTGAAAGAGTGGTAAGATGGCCCGTATAGCTACCCATACCCCCCACCCCCGGATAAACGTTTAAAGAATGTATAAATTACTTTTGAGATAGTTCTTAGTAATTTTTTATGTATTTTTTAAAAATGTCATTAATGTAATAATAATAAATAAACTATTGAATTTAAATTTCTATTTTGACAATGTAGTTCATAATTGAATAACCGATGACAGACAAAGCAGAATCCAAGTAAAAGAGATTTATCTGAAAGGTAAAAATATTCTATGACTTATATATATAGGCAAATAAATATTTACATAGGCCTATTTAATTAAAACCATACAATTTCATTTAAAACCATGCACTGCGACTTAAACCAAAAGTTAAGATTTATAGTTCATAGTAGGACACTGTGTCATAGGCCTGACATGGTGTCGTATGACCTGTAAATATTAACTTTTGGTTTAAGTTGCAGTGCATGTATTCAATTTATATATGGTCTGATATAAGCATATATATATTCTGCCATCAAAAGTTTGTAATAATTAAGATTTTTTTTAAGCACTCAGTTTTATCAGTCCTTTGTTTGATAATGTCTTTAGCAGATACAAAGCTATTGCGTTTCTTTCCCACATGTTCTGTTTTTTCTAATATATTAATTGTTATTTTTAGGAAATAAAAGTAATTCAGCTGACTCAAAAAAAAAAAAAAAAAAAAAGGAATTCAGGTGCATTAAGATCCATCTCCCCTATAACTTGCCTGCCAAGCCATAACACACTTCTTACACACTTCCTCCCTATAGTAGCCTAAATTCAGTGTTGTTAGTAATCAAATACTCTGTAAAAAAAAAAAAAAAAGTTAAAGGTAATTTGCAACGTTTTGCTACGGTTTCCTGGTTGAACTACATGTTTCCTGGAAACGATGTGCAACGATGTGCAACAGGGTTTGGGATATATTTCTCTTGTTTGGTGGGTGTGTCAAAAATGTCAGCCCAATCAGCAGCAACATGTATATAAAGTACGCGGTATTAAAGAGACAGCTTGCACAATAGGTCCAAGTAAAGTCGTTTACAAATGTGTCCATCGCAGCTTGGTATACGCAACAATTTAGATATTAAAAGACTCATGTTTGTTGTAAGAGTTTTATAGTCAAGTCAAGTCAAGTCAAGTCACCTTTATTTATATAGTGCTTTTTACAATGCCGATTGTATCAAAGCAGCTTAACATTGATAACTGGTACATAGTTTTTGCTGCACAGCAGCTCTTCAAGAATAGTGTAAATATAGGCAGATCAAAGCACTGTTGAATAAATGTCAAGAATACTGTTGAATATCAAATGTCAAGTCAAATGTCAAGTGTCCCCAACTAAGCAAGCCAAAGGCGACAGCGGCAAGGAACCCAAACTCCAACAGGTGTTGGACAGTGGATGATCTAGTCGACTCGATCTCTGCTGATACTTCAGGGCTGCGTTGTGGTCGTGTCCAATTGAGGATCGTATTCATCACGCCGGTATGGTCGGTTTGTTGAGGAACTGTGGCACTGGCTGTCATGTTGATGATGTCTAAAATATAGCAAAAATATAGCATATCAATTCTTCAAAAAGAACACAAAGAATGGCCTTCTCTGCTACCATAGTTGCAACTCTTGTGTCATCAGAACAGGGTGTTCAACGCACCACTGTTTCTGTTTAAAAAACATTTTGCAACGATTTGTCCGGGCTGAACGCAGCCCTGGCTCCACCATCACTCAACAATCTCAGTGCTAAAATCTCACTCAGGGGCCGTTTACACGACACTGTTTTCAACTAAAAACAGAAAACTTTTTATGCGTTTTGGCTGCCTTGAAAACGCACACTTTTGAAAAAGGGTTTCAAAGTGTACGTTTTTGAAAACAGTCTCCGTGTAAACAACAAAAACGCACATCTGTGAAAACGATGACGTCATGTTTAGTCTATAGTGTTTGTAAAAAAGGCCCCCTTGTGGCCGCTAAGCATCAGACACTTTACTGTGACTCTCTCTCTCCTACTGGAAGACGCCTCGCTTCACCTGGACTTTTAGCCAATCACAAGTTGACTCAGGATCGCTGCACGCTGGTAGCATTCTGTCTGAGACTTTTGCCAGTAGTGTACGCTAACTGCACGGGCTTACAACCCGCCTTGATACAACTGCTTTATTCTGTGTGCGTCTTTACAAGTAAGAATCGGTATTTTGTTGTTCTTTTTACTGTAATTGCTAAGGCTATATGGGTAGTATTTTGTATGTTTAGTGTTGCTAAATGTAAGCTCAGGCTTTTCTGTCCAGTTAGGCCTCGTATCGTGATGCTTCTTTCTATCGATGTATAGGTTGTCACTTTGGCATCATTCTTTGGTTACACATTGTAGAATACCATTTAAGCACCCTCTGCACATAGTTTGTAAGCTATCGCGATGATATTCGCCTTCAATCCAGTTAATCGGTTATAGGGCACGCACCTCCCGCATGTACACTGGTTGTCACGTGACACCTCTCGGAGCGGCCTGGTGTAGTTATTTATGTGACCAGCAGAGGGAGCCATTGTATTGCGAATGGTTTATCCTTTCTCATTGTTATAGTTGTAGCTGCTTAGACACAGCACAGCCGTTTTCATTCTTTAATGCCAGTTTCGGCCATGTTAAAATATCATTGTATTTTATTTCTGCTGTATTGTTAGAATAGGATACAGTTAATACAAATAGAGATTTGTTGCATGATAATCATTCATTTGCATTCAAATAATTGTTTGTTTTATTCCTTTATTTGTTTCAGAACCACACCCATCACTGTACATATTCAATCATGCAGTTGTAAATTCAATAAATACTACCAATGAAGAAATCTTGCGTGATTCTGACCGATCACCCGCTGTGAGCTCTACCTAACGATCCACAAACTATCTAAATCAAAGAAGCCAGTCCTCTTCTGAACAAAGTGGTCCTTCGAGCCGGAGCCAGAGCCTGCAGCGGAGCAAGATGTCTACCACCTCAGACTTAGAGTCTAGTGCACGACCCAGGAGGCGGCGGTCCCTCCCTAACTACTTGCAAGATTATGACTTGTCTGATCTCCCGACCAGATCTCAAACCAAGAAGCCTTCTGAGTCACAGTCCAGAGAGCAGCTAGACGAAGAGGACCACAGCAGACCCGATTCACGCTCTGCACCCCCAGAAGGTCAGCTGCACCACAGCCCAGCGCGATGGTCAGTCACTGATAGATGGGAATCTTCTGCAGAAGAGTGGAGAAGGGAGTGCCGCATACTAGAGCGTGAAAGGGAAGATCTCCTAGCATCAATGGAGGAATTAAAAATACAGAACGAGCAGCTCAGAGCCAGAGCGGAGCCCAGCAATTCCCGTTCAGAGCCACGTACTGTAGCTGCCAGAGATAGACTTTACAGAGAAGGGCTGGATTATGGAGGTGCTTCAACCCAGTACAGATCAGTCTACTTCCGGGAAAGGGAGACACCACCACAATGGTCTTCTGACAGGCGTCATGACTACAGTAGAGAGACAAAGGACTACAGAGAATTAACCAGGTATGACTCTCCCTCACCTAAGCGCTCTCCCGAGCCAGTACGCACCAAGCACCAGGCCTCGCGACGAATCGATGAGTCCAGAGAAGGGTGCTACAGTTCTCAATATAATTATGAGCAGTGCAGCCACCGCCGCTCACCTGAGCACTACGCCAGCTACAGAGACCCTAGTTATTCCTTCAGAGAATACAGAGAACCATCATGCCGAGGTGACTACTCTCCTGCACGCCACTGCAGCTACTCTCCAGACCAGCGTGAGAGACGTAGTCCCCCTTCACCTTGGCACGAGCCCAGACGCCGACGCTCAGTGACTCCCCCTGGTGGACAGGAAAGAACATACAGAGGGCCCACTCCTACAATCCCGAACTTCAATCGTCCTAACCCAAGAGACTTTGCAAGACTCCGTATTGCCCTAGACAATCTCCTTCCTAGAGATGCCACTGAACGTTTCAAGTTCCAGATATTAGTGGATCATCTGAAGCTGGAGGAAGCATTGCTGGTGGCAGATTCTTACAGCAATTCTGACTTTCCCTTTACTGACACTATGGCAGCTTTAAACCAGCAGTACGGGCAGCCACACCAACTCGCCCTTCAGCGTATTGCCGAACTGATGGACGGCCCCAACATTCAGAGTGGAGACATCAAGTCATTCAGGTTGTTCGCCCTGAACGTCAGATCCCTGGTGAGCATGTTGGAGCAGCTCGGTTTAAAGGGGCAAGTTGAGCTGGACTGTGGTTCTCATGTCACCCGTCTACTGGGCAAGCTACCTCATGACCTGAGGTCCAGTTTCAGGCGCTACATCCACCCACTCCGCATTCCTATCCCCACTCTTCTGGACCTAGCAGATTGGTTGGAATACGAGCTCCAGATCCAGGAGGATATAGCACAATATCGCTTGAGAAAGGACACTGGATCTAAGCCCAAAGACTCCAAGAGTACTGTCAAGTCGTCACCTAAGGCTTCAGTCCTCATGCTGGGGGCTGAACCCAAACCGGTTAGGGAGCCAGCCAGATCCACTCCTCCAACCAGTCTAGATGCAAAGAAGTTCTGCCCATTCTGTGAGAACTACAAGCACACTCTGAATAATTGTGCAAATTTCAAACTGCTCAGCGCAACCCAGAAACGTAACTGGATTCAGGACAACAACCGATGTTGGCGATGCGGCAGAGAACACAGATCAGCTGAATGTGATTTGAAGATGTGCTGTAAAACATGCAACAGCAGACACCTGCTTGCTCTGCACGATGTCAGCGAGAGAAATTTAGCCAAGACTGACAAAGCTGAGAGAAGGCCTGACCAGGTGAAGTCCAGTGAGAGCAATCCTTTGTCCGTACCAAGTGCAGACCAAGTGCTATACATTGGCAAGCCACCGCAGGGCCATCGTGTGCTTCTCAAGGTCAGTAAAGTTATCCTCCGCCATGGTGACCAAACTCTAGAGACATATGCTGTGCTAGACGACGGCTCCGAACGCACCCTGCTCCTCCAACCGGCTGTCCAACAACTGGGACTTGAAGGCCAGCCTGAGGATTTGCCCCTGCGTACAGTTAGACAGGAGCTGCAGACGCTTCACGGGGCGGCTGTCTCATTTAGCATCTCTCCAGCCTGTTCTCCAGCCATGGTATACAATATCCAAGGAGCCTTTACCGCACCTAAGCTCGGGCTAGGCCAGCACACGTATCCCGTCAAAGCACTGCAGAGCAAATACAGACATTTGAAGAAGCTTTCTATCCCTGCATTCAAGGACATTGTCCCGCTACTGCTCATTGGCTCAGACCACCCTCACTTGGTGACTCCAGTTGAGCCGTCATCTTTGGTCCCCCTGGTGCACCGGTTGCTGTCCGCACCCGTCTCGGATGGACGCTGCAAGGTCCGACCAACAATCTAAAGCAGTACCTTATCGAACAACGCTGTCTTTTCACCACCTTCGGGGCTCCTCCAGCTGACATCTATCAGCATGTCGAAAGGCTTTGGCAGCTGGACGTCCTCCCATGGCGCAGCGAAAAGGCCAGTACGAGGTCACGACAGGACAAGGAGGCCCTTGAATGCTTGGATAAACAGACGGTGCGAGTACATGTTAATGGTGTCCACCGCTATGCCACTCCTCTTCTCCGCGTGAAGAACTTTCCCCAGCTCTGCGCACCAAAGGAGGCAGTACTTCCTCAGCTCCGGAATACGGAAAGGCGGCTAGCGAAGAACCCTGAGATGGCCCAAGTCTACAACGCAGAGATCCAGAGACTTGAACAGGCTGGTTATGTGGCGAAACTACCCCCTGGCTCAGAGAACACCTCAAGTAGCTGGTACATCCCTCACCATCTTGTCGAACACAGTGGCAAGCACAGAGTGGTTTTTAATTGCTCTTTCCAGTACAGCGCCACTGACTTGAACAAACTCCTGCTCCCTGGTCCAACCCTTGGTCCACCACTCCTTTCAGTTCTCCTGCGATTCAGAGAACATTGTGTGGCCTTCAGCAGTGACATACGGGGGATGTTTCATCAGGTCAGGCTCCTTCCAGAGGATGAGCCTCTCCTTCGCTTCCTCTGGAGGGAGCTCAAGCGTGATGAACAACCTACAGTCTACCAGTGGAAGGTGCTTCCCTTCGGCACTACCTGTAGCCCCTGCTGTGCTACATATGCCCTACAGAAGCATGTCACCGACCATACTCATCCAGCTGATGCAGTGAGAGACTCTGTGTTAAGACATTTCTACGTGGATAACTGTCTACAAAGCGTGCCTACGGTTGAAGATGCCAAGCCCATCATTGACAAGCTGCAGACTCTCCTTGCCGAGGGAGGCTTTGAGCTACGCCAGTGGGCCAGTACACATCCAGACACCATCCGTCACCTCCCTGCTGAGGCAAGATCGGCTAGTGCTGAAAAGTGGATCGCCCAAGGTCACCCAGGTCAAGAAGAATCAGCCCTGGGCCTGCAGTGGGACTGTCGAGAGGACACCCTGTCCTTTAAGTGTCGAGAGTCTGTAGCCACTGAAGAAGTTGTCACTATGCGCTCCATCTATAAAGTGGTGGCAAGCCAATACGACCCCCTTGGCTTTCTAGTACCTTACACCACCAGGGCCAAAGTTGTCATCCAACACCTGTGGGACAAAACGCGTGACTGGGATGACCCTGCTCTGCCAGATCACCTGCTAGCCGCATGGAGAGAGTGGGAGGACGAGTTACCTCACCTACAGAGCATAGCACTTCCAAGGTGTTACACTGGCCGTGAGTTAGACAATCCCACCTGTGAGCGCGAGATCCACGTGTTCTGTGATGCCTCGGAGCGAGCCTATGGCTCTGTGGCATACCTCCGAACGGAGAATCCTCATGGAGTCGTCCAAGTAGCTTTCATCACCGCAAGATCCAGAGTTGCTCCAAAAAAGCAGCAGTCAATCCCACGGCTGGAGTTATGCGCTGCACTGACCGGAGCACAAATGGCTCGGATCCTCAAATCTGAACTCACACTGCCCATCCAGCGGGTGGTGCTCTGGTCGGACTCTACTACCGTGCTCAAGTGGCTGCAGTCGGAGTCATGCCGATTCAAAGTGTTTGTTGGTACACGCGTGGCAGAGATTCAAGATCTCACCGAGGGCGACACATGGCGGTACGTGGACTCTGCACAAAACCCTGCCGAACGACATAACGCGTGGCAAACCTCTCGACACATTGACACCAGACAGCCGCTGGGGTCAAGGCCCAAGCTTCTTGTGGTGTGACCCAGACAAATGGCCACAAAGTCCTCAGATTCAGACAGATGCAGATCAGGGTGAAGAGCTCAAGAAAACCACAGTTCTGCGGCCTCACTACTACCACGCCAAGTCATCTCCCGGATGCTAAGCAGTTCTCTTCCTTCAGAGACCTCCTGACTGCCACAACGAAGACTCTACATGGGGCGGCCCCAGGCAACGTCACAGCCTACAGGCAAGCCCAGCTGGCTCTGCTACAACAGGTCCAACAAGAGAGTTTTCCCATTGACTATGCCCAGCTGCAGTCAGGGAAACCAGTTGCCAAGAGCAGCAGACTTCTCAAACTTGCACTAGCGTTCGACCACAGTGTCAAGCTCATCCGTGTTGGTGGACGTCTGCGCCATAGTGACCAGCTGGAACTGGATACTGTTCACCCGGTGGTGCTGGATGCCAAACACCCAGTCACGCAGCTGCTCATCCAAGAGTATGATTACCGTCTGCACCATCCAGGCCCAGAGAGGGTCTTTTCAGAGATGCGCCGCAAGTATTGGCTACCAAGAGGGCGAGAGGCTATCCGCCTGCTTTCAGCGCAAGTGCCAAGAGTGTCAGAAATGGCGCGGAAAGCCACAAATCCCAAAAATGGCAGACTTGCCTCCATCCAGAGTCCTGACTTTTCAAGCCAGCATTTTACTCAACAGGAGTAGATTGCTTCGGGCCATACTTGGTAGCGATTGGAAGGAGGAGTGAAAAGCGCTGGGGAATAATTTTTAAATGCATGACCACCAGAGCGGTGCATATCGACATGCTCTCCAGTTTGAATGCAGACTCATTCCTCATGGCCCTGAGACGGTTCATCGCCGCCGAGGAAAGCCGTTCGAGCTGATTTCAGACCAGGGGACTAACTTCAGAGGTGGTGATCGAGAGCTCCGGGAAGCATTCGCCGACCTTGCTCCAGACATCAAAGCTCAACTTGCCTCTCAGCAAATCGACTGGAAGTTTAATCCACCTAACGCCCCCCACTTCGGCGGCTGCTGGGAGCGCGAGATACGCTCAGTAAAACAAGCTCTGCAAGTAACCCTTGGAGCCCAGCTTGTGACAGATGAGGTAATGAGAACCCTACTAGTTGAGATTGAAGGGATTCTCAACTCCAAACCATTAGGCTACACATCGGCAGACATCGCTGACCCTGATCCAGTAACTCCCAACTCACTGCTCATTGGGCGGCCAGATGCCTCTCTACCGCAGGTGGTGTATCCTGACTCCGAGCTCCTGGGCAGTAGGCGTTGGCGCCATAGCCAGCTGTTGGCTGACCACTTCTGGAAGCATTTTATCCGTTCCTATCTGCCCAGCCTCCAGGCCCGACAGAAGTGGAATGCTGAAAACCCAGACCTGCACATCGGCAAGACGGTCCTCATCATTGACCCGCAGTTACCTCGCTCACTGTGGCCAGTGGGTACAGTGACCAGCGTATTTCCCGGCCTCGACGGAAAAGTACGATCTGCTGAGGTGAATGTAGGAGACCGGGCGTACACCCGCCCTGTGGCTAGACTCATCCAGCTTCCAGAGTTGTCAGACTAAACACTACCGGTCAAGTGGGCGCCTTTTCTTCTTCTACAGATTCCCTTCAGTAATCTGGGGGCGGCTGTAAAAAAGGCCCCCTTGTGGCCGCTAAGCATCAGACACTTTACTGTGACTCTCTCTCTCCTACTGGAAGACGCCTCGCTTCACCTGGAATTTTAGCCAATCACAAGTTGACTCAGGATCGCTGCACGCTGGTAGCATTCTGTCTGAGACTTTTGCCAGTAGTGTACGCTAACTGCACGGGCTTACAACCCGCCTTGATACAACTGCTTTATTCTGTGTGCGTCTTTACAAGTAAGAATCGGTATTTTGTTGTTCTTTTTACTGTAATTGCTAAGGCTATATGGGTAGTATTTTGTATGTTTAGTGTTGCTAAATGTAAGCTCAGGCTTTTCTGTCCAGTTAGGCCTCGTATCGTGATGCTTCTTTCTATCGATGTATAGGTTGTCACTTTGACATCATTCTTTGGTTACACATTGTAGAATACCATTTAAGCACCCTCTGCACATAGTTTGTAAGCTATCGCGATGATATTCGCCTTCAATCCAGTTAATCGGTTATAGGGCACGCACCTCCCGCATGTACACTGGTTGTCACGTGACACCTCTCGGAGCGGCCTGGTGTAGTTATTTATGCGACCAGCAGAGGGAGCCATTGTATTGCGAATGGTTTATCCTTTCTCATTGTTATAGTTGTAGCTGCTTAGACACAGCACAGCCGTTTTCATTCTTTAATGCCAGTTTCGGCCATGTTAAAATATCATTGTATTTTATTTCTGCTGTATTGTTAGAATAGGATGCAGTTAATACAAATAGAGATTTGTTGCATGATAATCATTCATTTGCATTCAAATAATTGTTTGTTTTATTCCTTTATTGTTTCAGAACCACACCCATCACTGTACATATTCAATCATGCAGTTGTAAATTCAATAAATACTACCAATGAAGAAATCTTGCGTGATTCTGACCGATCACCCGCTGTGAGCTCTACCTAACGATCCACAAACTATCTAAATCAAAGAAGCCAGTCCTCTTCTGAACAGTGTTTCATCGCCATCTAATGGCCTGCCAGCAGAATACAGCGTTTTTAGTCATTTTCACGGATTCGTATGAACGGGGATCGTTTTGACAGTGGTATCCTCTGTACGCGGAAAACTCAAAAGAAAAACTTCTTCATTTTAACCATATTGTTGTCGTGTAAACGTACCCTTAATCTCACTCAAACCTACACTGTAAAAAAGCCTACCTTCTATTTACAGTTAAAAACTGTAAATTGTTTAATTGCATTATTTATGTAATTTTACATATTGTCACAGATTTACTAGGCTCCTCCGTCACTCCTTCACAACAATCTCACTCGCCTGAATACTTAGGCATATCACCTGCCCCTGCTCCTCGTCAGCACACACCTTATCCTGCATAAAAGCACACACCTCACTTTCATTCAGTGTCTGGTCTCATCATTGGACAAAGGACTGCTTACCTAATCAACTTACCTCTAATTTCTCCTGGTGTTACTCCTTCATGCTCCTAGTGATTCCCGCAGTGTTCTCCTAATGTATCCTCTCCCTGAGATCCTCCTAGTGTTTCTGTGAGTCAAACCTGAAAGATATATACTCACCTGGATACCCACTCCCTTCAAAAGCAACGAGGTGTGTGCTTCACTCCGGTCCCCAATCCATCTTCACAATCTCCTGTTCACACTGGAAAAACAGTATAGACTCACTCAGTTATTCCACTCATCCATTATCCAAACCCCCACAATATATCCGATTAACTCACCTGCATGTATTTTTTAACCTCTTGAGCACTGGCCACACCCTAGGACCCACCGGTGGGTCCGCGGGAGGGTCATGATATTATTTTTTAAAAATCTATAAACTGTGAAGCACAAAACTAGTCATACATGGTATTTTTTGAAAGCGTAGAACCTCTGCTTTCTTGCAAGTCCCATGATATTTGCATTAATTTTACATAAAAGAAAATAATAAGGTCTAAATTCGTTCTTCCGCAACAACGCCCCCTTGAGAAAATCAGATGAATAATGTTCATATTTCATATTTCTAGCACACAAACTCACCAAACCTAGACAAGTCACACATCAAATGAAAGCTCTCACTCTCAGGAATGTTACTGTGTACTTTACTTCACAGATCTTATACATTATAGTGACATAACAAAGAATAATTTTCAAAAGAATCACGAAAACTGAAATGACTCCTGTGAACAAGCAAACTTATGCATCATTTCTGCGCTGATAACTACATCTGTGCTCACATACTAGCCTAAAATATCCTATATCAGCTTTTACTTTAGGTTGTTTTCTTCAAAATGAGACCATTCTCGTGTGTCTGTGAGCATGCATGGCTAAACGGCACTATAATATGTCTCAGATGCGCAGATCAAAACACGCGATGGAGCGTAAAACATTTATGACCAGTATTTGACTCTCTTTGATTTCTGTCGACTTGCAATGACGTCATCACGCAGTGCGTCCTATGTCATGAAAGCTGACGACCCCCCCTCTCCATAGACACATCGATCAAGCTTCTAGACCATTCAGAGCCCGAGTCTTTCCTTTCCAAAGTTGAGGAGGTGGGACTAAAGAACATGAATCGCATGCGCGCCATCAAACGGGATTTGATTGGAAGTTGGTTTGTGATTTTGGATGGCGTTTTTAGCGAATTATTGCGTGCTTTTATTATCTTGCACTTGTGTTAATCTTCTGAGAGTTTTCTGTAAAATAAGACCATTTTTATCAATTTATTCAAAAGTATGTGGGTAGGGCTGTCTTTTAAGTTCAGGTATGCCTACTGGTTTCAGAAATCAAAAATGGTGACTGTAAAAGTATACTTGGAGAGTCTAACGCCTCCTTTCGATTAAAGCTAAATAACTTTTGCTTAGAAGATGTTATCAAAAAAATTCATTTTTCTCCTGTTTATTGCCACCTAGTGGAATCAAAAGAGATTATCTGAAGCGACATAGACCAAACATGTCCTAAATTACAGACTCTTAAATAAAAACTTAATAAAAAAAAAATAAAAATCTGACTTTTTGTTAGTGTTTATCACAGTATTGTAAACATATAAAATCCAAAATATGCAATATTTTACCCATGTTTTAAAATTCAGAGAGTTTTCTGTAAAATGAGACCATTTTTATCTATTTATTCCAAAGTATGCGAGTAGGGCTCTCTTTTAAATTCTGGTATGCCTAATTCTGTAAAAAATTCAAAATATGCTGCAGAGCTCTGCTGTGTTTACCACTAACTTCTGTCTCTGAGTCTGGTGTTCTCTGACACATAGGCTAATTGCATTACATAATTTTACTATTAAATACTGTGAAATATTGTATTTATTATTTGTGGAACTTTTTTCCTGAAACTTTTTAATTTTTTTTTTTTTTTTAAAGGTGCCGTAGAACGTCTTTTTAAAAAATGTAATATAAGTCTAAGGTGTCCCCTGAATGTGTCTGTGAAGTTTCAGCTCAAAATACCCCATTTTTTTTAAGTAATTTTTTTAACTGCCTATTTTGGGGCATCATTAAATATGAGCCAATTTAGGCTGCGGCCCCTTTAAATGCTCACGCTCCCCGCCCACGGAGCTCATGCTTGCCTTAAACAGTGCATAAATAAAGTTCACACAGCTAATATAACCCTCAAAATGGATCTTTACAAAGTGTTCGTCATGCAGCATGTCTAATCGCGTAAGTATGGTATTTATTTGGATGTTTACATTTGATTCTGAATGAGTTTGATAGTGCTCCGTGGCTAACGGCTAACATTACACACTGTTGGAGAGATTTATAAAGAATGAAGATGTGTTTATGCATTATACAGTCTGCAAGTGTTTAAAAATGAAAATAGTGAAGACTCTTGTCTCCGTGAATACAGTAAGAAACGATGGTAACTTTAACCACATTTAACAGTACATTAGCAACATGCTAACGAAACATTTAGAAAGACAATTTACAAATATCACTAAAAATATCATGTTATCATGCATCATGTCAGTTATTATCACTCCATCTGCCATTTTTCGCTATTGTTCTTGCTTGCTTAGTCTGATGATTCAGCTGTGCACAGATCCAGACGTTAATACTGGCTGCCCTTGTGTAATGCCTCGATCATGGGCTGGCATATGCAAATATTGTGTGCGTACACCCCGAATGTTACGTAACAGTTGGTGTTATGTTGAGATTCGCCTGTTCTTCGGAGGTCTTTTAAATAAATGAGATTTATAAGAAGGAGGAAACAATGGAGTTTGAGACTCACTGTATGTCATTTCCATGTACTGAACTCTTGTTATTCAACTGTGCCAAGGTAAATTCAATTTTCAATTCGATGGCACCTTTAACCATGCTAGGTTAAGTTCAGAGAACATTCAGAAATAACGTTTTCATAACTTAATGGGAATGTTAGCAAAATGTTAGATTATTTTCTAAAAATCACATGTTTTCAGACAAATCAAATTGTACAAAGTCATAAGAAACAGTTATATTCAATATTATAAATTCATACAGTCTATACATTTTCTGATGACCTGCTTACACTGCACTAAAGGTTTGGTTTAGGGGTGGACCTTTATTCTTTGAATTTTCTAAAAATCTTACATTTTCATACTAAAATGCCAACTAAAATAGTTGTGTTTTCTCTATATCTCTATCTCTAAATATGATTTGTTGGCCATGTTTTATGGACAGGTCACTTAACTGTAAGATGAACTTTGATTCATCAAGTGGCCCTAAGATTTTCCACCTGTATTATAATGGTGGCTCTAAATACATTTTAATTTGCAAAGCAGATTTTTGTAGTCATAGTGGCTTGGATATTACCATTAGGCTGTATCACTTGCTGTCTTTGCCATCAGTTAGCATTTTAATAGGCTGTGGCCTAACATGACGAAAGCCAGTCTGTCAGAACCTTCAACATTTATAGAGACAAGTATGACCTTAATGTTCTTTTTATGTTCTTTTGGCTTATGGGTCTACCTCTCGATGTGTTGAGAGGCTTGCGTCATCCCCCTGAACTTGATGTGACTATAAATAAGTGCACACAATAGCACTTCTTGACACACAATGTTTTTACAGTAACAGGTGAGGAAATTCTGTCTCAGAACACACAGTACCTACTGAGTTTTATCTTAATACTTTAGGGGTCTGTGAAGCTTGTTGTTCCACAGTTAATTTTTGTCAATTTGACCTCAAATCAGTGCAACAGCCTCTTTCTGAGCCGAAGAAAGAAAGAAGAGGGAGAAATGGAGTGAGAACACAGGAGAGACACAATATGAAGGATAAATATGAATGATTTCTTAAAGGATTAGTTCACTTTAAAATTTCCTGATAATTTACTCACCCCCATGTCATCCAAGATGTTCATGTCTTTCTTTCTTCAGTCGAAAAGAAATTAAGGTTTTTTATGAAAACATTCCAAGATTTTTCTCCATATAGTGGAGGTTGAAGGTCAAAATTATAGTTTCATTGCAGCTTCAAAACGTTCTACACAATCCCAGACGAGGAAAAAGGGTCTTATCTAGAGAAACCATCGGCCATTTTCTAAAAATGTTTTAAAAATTTTATACGTTTTAACCACAAATGCTCATCTTGAACTAGCTCTCTTCTTCTCTATTAGAATTCCAGCAGTGTTGTTATATTCTTGCACTATCATATTGTGTATGACAATTTAGTTCAAACTTTGACCTGTGGAGGGCAGTAATACACTTAGCAGTGTCTACACTGAAGAAATACAAATAGAGAAGATAGAGAAGATAGCTAGTTCGAGATGAGCATTTATGGTTAAAACGTATAAAATTTAAATAAAAAATTTAGAAAATGAGAGGTGGTTTCTCTAGATAAGACCCTTATTTCTCAACTGGGATCGCTGTAAACTGTCATTTTGACCTTCAACTGTTTGGGCTCCATTGAAGTCTACTTATATGGTGAAAAATCCTGGAATGTTTTCATCAAAAACCTTAATTTCTTTTCGACTGAAGAAAGAAAGACATGAACATCTTGGATGACATGGGGGTGAGTAAATTATCAGAAAATTTTAATTTGAAAGTGAACTAATCCTTTAAAATGTTAGTTTGACAACAGCAGGATCTAGATGCAGCTAAATGAAGCCAATGTTCAGTTATATCAGTTGTATGTTGCATTTTGACTGAAGATAATATACACATCATGTATTAGAGGCTTAAACTGGGAGATATTTACTTGTCTTTGAGAAATGAGTAGGTAATAAAATCAAATAAATATTTACAGTCTTAAAACAGCTTTGTATTATTATTGTTCTTCATTTTTATGCTTTAATGATTTTTTTTTTAATTTATTTATTTTTTACATTTGTTCAAATATTTATTTTAAATATTTTGTCATTGTCATTACAAAGCAATTTACAAAATCTTTTAATTATATTAATATAGAATAAAAAAAATCCACCCACCCATAGTTTGGTGTTTATATTTAAACAAACAATATCTGAGGGTAAAGTGAGGGATTAAGATGAAACAGTAGTTAAAAACCCCTAGCTCAGTACACCTTCCTGGCTGACGGATTTATGAAAACTTCCTCATCGTCAGCTCATAATGTGTTCAGGAATAAAGGCTACAATCCACAGTCATGTGGAACAATTGAGGCGGAAAACACTGGTCATTTCTGTGAAATCTGTCTATTCCAAATATATCGTTCCTCTTTTGTGTCTGCATGCTCATATCTGACTTCACCACCATGTTCCATGAATAGCCCTGAGTTATGAATATCTTGCGCGGGGTGGTGAGTGTAGGATATGTCACCCTAAACAGAGGCAGTGACTAAACATATAGCACCTATTTGCAGTAAATACTGATAAGTCAGTCTGTTGACATTGTTATTCATTTCGTCAGCACTTACAATAATTAAACTGCTAAAATAGCAACACATCCTCGGTTAAGTTTAGAAGAAGAAGGAAATGTCCTCTTACGGTAAAAGAAATGGCAAAAGATCCATTTAACAATGCCAGTGTGAACTCACTGTCTAGCAATCCTCAGGCCTCCAGTCCAGTGCTTTTATTATAACATTAAAATAAACAAACAAAAGGTGATACTTTTTTCAGGATTTTTTGATGAATACAAAGTTTAATGAACAGCATTTATTAAATGTATTTATTACATTTATTAAAGCATTTATTAAATAGAAATCTTTTGTAACATTTTAAATGTCTTCACTGTCACATTTGATTAATTTAATGCATCATTGATTAATAAAATTATTAATTTATCTCTTTTTTAATCTAACCACAAATGTTTGAATGGTATCAGAGTTTCCAAGCAGCAAAAACTGTTTTCAACACTGATAATAATAATAATAATAAATGTTTCTTGAGCATATTAGAATGATTTCTGAAGGATCATGTGACACCGAAGACGAGTAATGATGCTGAAAATTCAGCTTTGCCATCACAAGAATAAATTACTTTTTAAATGTATGTATTAAAATAGAAAACAATTATTTTAAATTGTAATTAATATTTCACAACATTTCAGTTTATATATATATATATATAGTCCCTGAATCAGGGAGCAGACATCCTGTCGTCGAGGCAGGGGCTGACGCTTAAGACTGTGGAGTTGATTTGGAAGAAGTCTGGCCAGGCGGAAGTGGATCTGTTTGCCTCTCATAATGAAACATCATACTGCCCACTTTTGGTTCTCATTGAAATATGTTTTCAGCTCATCAGCCATCTGGACCCCTTTGGTTTAATCAGCTATACTATGCCCTTCAATTTAAAAAATAAAGGTTTTTCTTGGTTATCTAGATGTTTGAATATATAATTACATTATAGGTCCTTCAGATCCATTTTTTTTTTCCACTTTCTGAGTTCTACAATATGTAGTTTTTTGCCACTAGAGGTCGCCTATTCAAAACAATGGTGTAGCTTGATGACACTGAGTTTGAGAGCGGATTCTTGGGAAAATGTCGTCTTCACCTCACAGTCAGTGGAAAAGAATCGGAACAGGACTCGAGCAGAAATCATGTTCATGGATGAATTTATTAAAGGGATAGTTCACCCAAAAATGAAAATTTGATGTTTATCTGCTTACCCCCAGCGCATCCAAGATGTAGGTGACTTTGTTTCTTCAGTAGAACACAAATGATGATTTTTAACTCCAACCGTCGTGGTCTGTCAGTCAAATAATGCGTAATAATAGTGATGTGATGTGATGTAATGAGTGAATGGGAACACAATTAATAAGAGTCGAAAAACTTGCAGAGACAAATCCAAATTAAACCCTGCAGCTCGTGACGACACATTGATGTCCTAAGACACAAAACGATCGGTTTGTGCGAGAAAACAAACAATATTTATATCATTTTTATAATACACTCTAATACACCACTATCACAACGGCAGTGATACCTCGCGCATTGACTTCAATGAGTGCTAGACATCACTGCCGTTGTCAGAGCACGATCAGACCTCACTAAGCGAATGCTGAATGCAGTTGGACATAGTGGCGTATTAGAGGTAAAAAAAATGATATAAATACTGTTCAGTTTCGTGTCTTAGGACATCAATGTGTCATCACAAGCCACAGGGTTTAATTTGGATTTGTCTAAGCAAGTTTTTTCGACTTTTATTGATTGTGTTCCCATTCACTCGCATTATTTGACTGACAGACCGCGACGGTTGGAGTTAAAAATCATCATTTGTGTTCTACTGAAGAAACAAAGTCACCTACATCTTGGATGCGCTGGGGGTATAAGCAGATAAACATCAAATTTTCATTTTTGGGTGAACTATCCCTTTAATGTTACTGTAGTATGAAGCAGCGCAGGGCTGAGTGATGTGGGAGCTGAACAAGGCCGCTGGAGAGATTACTAATGAGAGACGAACAGGACACATGAACATTTATTATTGCCACAGTTGCCACTTCCTCTTCTTCTGGTCAAGGGTATGAGGTAACACAGTGCTGTTTATCATATTAGAGACATATGACTGTGTTGAAAATGATGTTATAACGTTACTCTCTGCGTTCGCTCGGCGGCTGCTGTGAGACACTTGTTTGAGACACACTGCAAGATCGATTAAGCTAGATCTGAACTTGATGTGACTATAAATAAGTGCACACAATAGCACTTCTTGACACACAATGTTTTTACAGTAACAGGTGAGGAAATTCTGTCTCAGAACACACAGTACCTACTGAGTTTTATCTTAATACTTTAGGGGTCTGTGAAGCTTGTTGTTCCACAGTTAATTTTTGTCAATTCGACCTCAAATCAGTGCAACAGCCTCTTTCTGAGCCGAAGAAAGAAAGAAGAGGGAGAAATGGAGTGAGAACACAGGAGAGACACAATATGAAGGATAAATATGAATGATTTCTTAAAGGATTAGTTCACTTTAAAATTTCCTGATAATTTACTCACCCCCATGTCATCCAAGACATCCTAAGATAGATCGATTTTAGAATATCATATTAATAAATGCTGGATGGCTTGTGTTGATAAATGGCATGCAATAAATTTTAAAATGTATTGTATGATGGAGAAAATGCTTGACAAAATAGTATTTTTCTCTGAGGCATGGTAAAAGCATGGCAAAATCAAGAAAACTAGATTTAAACAATAAGACTAAACATGTTGAGCTATATAACAATAATTCCTTTTCTGTCTATAAATGTAACCAAACAGTTTTTCCCTTGTCTAATAAAACATATAATATATTAAAGCGTCATTGGTGTTTCCATGGTTTCTACAAAATAAAACCGGAAACCGAGGGTGACGCGGATATGACGCCATTGACAGGCGTTTGGGATATTGTAAGTACTCAGCTGAACAAAATATATAACCCTGGCCTAGTGGTTTTTGGATATTTTACTGCAAAAATCTTACACACTGTAGCTTTAAGACACTAGATGTTTATTTATTTATTTAAAAGAAATAGAGAATAAAAAGATCTCTTTAAACATTTTTAAAAAGGATTAAAATTATTGTTCATTTTCATTACTCTAAGAATATTATCTTTACTACAAGCAATATTGAACCCCTATTCATATCTTAATCATGAGAATGATTGCATCCACTGTGGTCTTCATAGAGTTTTAAAGGGCAGCATGAAGGGGGTGCAGAGCAGGTGACTCAGAGTGGGCCGCTGGAGCACCACTGTCTCTCAGTGCCATCACAACATAAGGTAAACAGGCTCCTGCAGAGGCGTGGAGTGGGTGAAATGAGTGGACCACGCGATCACCATGGAAACCAGCCTCATCGACACAGAGCTTTCCTGGAAAAAACACCTCTGGTTGACTGTATATTCCGGAAAAACTGAATGATCCTGTTGGCAGCAGTTAATTACGCATATGTATGTGAATAGAGTAGCTTTAAATTCTTTTTTATGAGGCTCACTGAGAAAGGTGCTATGTATTGTGTAGCAGAGGTGACTAAGAGCCTCCATTAACCCATTTGAGTGGGATGTGTGGGAAGAGGAAGTGCAGAGGGGGGATGTATCTGACGTATTTCATTATGACATTTCCTTTTAGCTGCACATAAATACAAAAAGCAAAATAGAATAAAATAAAATAGAAGCCAAAAAGTAAAGAAAAATAAAATAAAATTCTCTGTGGGAGAAAATGAGGGAAGAGAAAATGCAGAGTGGGGATGCCTCTTACATTTTTTATTATTTTAAACTATTCAATTACTTTTAACAGCATAAAATAAAATAAAATAAATCCAAAAGCAGGATAAAGTAAGGTCCAAAAGCAAAATCCAGTGAAATAAAACTATATAATATAACTATAATATATTCATATATTCTAAACTAAATTCAGTGTTTCATAATTCAAAAAGACACACGGCTAAAGACAAATGTTTGCATGTAAAAAATTTATTCGAGTGTTTTTCACTCAAAGTTCAATAAATAACCCACATTTGTTCATCAAATATAAATAATACTTTTTTTTCAATATAACTTTTCAATAAATACTCATAGGAAATACAAAAATACTCAAACACGCACAAAAAATCAAATAGTTTTACATATAAATGTGCAAAAGTGATTCTGCTTTCACAGTTATTATCCAGTGCTACAAACTTGATCTTCCCATGTACTCCAATGCTGTATTCATGGAATGGATTTCTCTGATGCCCAAGGCCTTCCAATCTGGCTTTGAGTCTGTTCAGTCCTCCTGAACCTCAAGAAACTGGTCCAGATCATTCACTGACCGTAAATGCCGTCACATAAATGCCATGTTTATCTGGGATGCAGTCCGCTGCTGCTGTCTTTAGAGTGGCCATGGGTAGTTTAACCCAAATGTTGTGTGATGAGTTCCTGGTAGACTGTTGATTTGAGGAAACGAGGGTAGCAGTCTTTCTCCATGAGGGTGTAAATTTTACTCTGGGCGAGGGTGAAGCAGGACTGGTTGGGTTGCTCCATATTCTTCAAGGTGATGGTTTTAGTTTCATGATCAAGATTAACCTGAAATATGGAGAGAAATGATTTGCCATTAGACTTTTTCATGAAATTTTCTATTAAGAGTCTTCTGCACTATTAATATTCTTAGGAAATTTACCTCTCTTGGTGAGTCAGAGCAGATGAACTCCTCATAGATTTTCTTGGCCTTGCAGCACAGCTTTGAGGAGTTCTTTGTGTTCCTGTAGTCCTCACAGGCCAAATAGAAAGCAATATTTTCTTCACTGAACTCAGATGACAGGAAAGCTGTGAAAGCGCACAGTCCCTCTGCAAAGAAACATGAAGAAAACATTAGACGACCCTGATAGCTTTCATCCTACAGCCTGAGAATGGTGTGCTTTTATATTGCTACAATGTAAAAAGTGGTAACCTTCAACTGTATACCTTAAAAAGCAATTTTGACCTTATCTAACCCATAGAATTAGTTTGGTTGGTGTAAATTATTGCATTTGGGTTGATTCAGTGATGCTAAATAATATTTTTTTTCATCTGAATAATTTAAATGTTACCATTTTTAGTTACCATTCTTATCAGTGCACTGTTCCCGCTGATATAAACTCACCTTTGTGAAGCAGGAGTTCATGGAAAGACTGGCTCCATTTTCGTCTGTTCTCCAGTGTTAACTTGTCAGTTTTTTGCGAGTGGCCCATGATATTAAGCTCTTGCTTTAGCAGAAAATTTCCAAACCGAGCCTTGAGCTCTTTTGCCCTGTAAGGAACAAAAATGTCCTTCATTTCATTTGAATAAAGTACTTATAAATGATTAAAAAAATTGAATTATCATTGGAAATATAATATATTTTTATTTAATATAAAAAAAAAAAGAAATATGAAACATACCTTTCCAGACAGGTGATTGGCAGATGCTCTAGTGCTCGGCACATGATAGCAGTTCCAAAGATTTCCTACTTGTGGCTGTCTAATAGTAAATGTTATCTGAGAGTTTTGATTCTGTCTCAATGTCAGCAATGCTGGGCTATTTATACAGTTTCACACTCCATGACATCACTTGACTCAGCCAATGAAATGCAAGCTGTGGAGGGAGGGGGTGTTTCAGCCCTTCACACAGTCTTCGGTCTTCAGTGAATCATTTCCACTGCCTTAAAGAATCACTTTCCCCCCCATGTGCTTAATAGTCTCCATATGTTGTATAAAACAATGCCAAATTTGACATATTTTAATCTTTTATAGGATAATACACACGAAAATATAATTTCTGTCATTATTACCCTTATGAATTTATGTGGAAAACCAAATAAGAAATTGATGTTTCAATGTTTTTTTGGATACACTGAAAGATAATGAGATCTATTGTTGTTTTTGGACCCATTGACTTTCATTGTATGGACAAAAACAGTTCTTTAAAATATCTTCTTTTGTTTTCCACGAGGGTGAGTAAATGATGTCAGAATTTTCCTTTTTGGGTGAGCAAACCCTCAAAGGCATTTTGTGTGAAACCACAATATTTATTGACTTTGCATGTTTTATTAGTTGGTTAAATACTGTAACTATTATTATTAATTTGTATTGATGCAAATGTATAGGGTGCCTACATAAGGCATTTTTAAATAACTATAGGCTAATATTTCACGTGGAAATGCCAAGTGTGTGCGTAAATGGGACCATTTGTTTGCATATAGGAAGTGATGGGGGGATTTCAGTAGAAGTCCACCCACACGCCTTACAACCCCTGCTGATGTCACACACTCAGACTGAGTGAACCCGTCTGGCTTTCGAGCGGAGGGTCTTAAAAGCATTGTTGCAAACACAGGAAATAGAGATGCAAAATATGTGTCAGACGTCAGGGTAGTTGGAAATGAAAGTAGAAATCTTTTCAGGTGATGCGTTAATAATGATTTCCATTGTTCCAAAGTTTTTTTTTTTTTTTTTTTGTATCAAAGCAAAAGATGTAACCCCTTGTGATTTTTTTATGCTCTTTTGAGTTGCATGTAAATCAAATATTTATCCTGCTGGGATGAAATGCTTTTTTATTTCTTTTGATAAGCAATGAGTATTATCCCAGAGGTAAATGTAGCTCTGAGGTTGTTCTTTTATATACTGAAACAACAACAACAACAACAAAAAATAATCAGAAACCTTAAAAAGAATTCTAACTAAACATTTATTCAAATCAAAAAATATTATTTAATGTGAATAAATCAACTTGACTAGGTTAAACCATGAATGTTATTAAAGGGTTAGTTCACCCCAAAATAAATCAATTACTCACCCTCATGTTGTTCCGCACCCATAAGTCCTTCGTTTATCTTTGAAACACAAATTAAGATATTTTTCTACATCAGAACACGGGCTCAGTGTTGGCCAAAGACGCATGTGTGTGATGCTGACACAGGATCCGGCCAATAATGAGCCTGCGTTCTGACGTAGAACCTGGAAGCACTGAACGCAAACAGCGTATGAGAATGACACAGAAGAGAAGATATTGTTGAATAATGTTATTTTTGTTTTGTTTTTGCACACAAAAGTATTCTTGTCGCTTCATAAAATTAAGTTTGAACCACTGCAGTTACATTGACTTTTTAAACAATGTCTTTAGTACCTTTGTGGACCTTGAAAGTGGTGGTTAAATTGCTGTCTATGGACGAGTCATTCTTCTTGGATTTCATCAAAAATAACTTAATTTGTGTTCCGAAGATGAACAAAGGTCTCACGGGTGTGGAACGACATGATGGTAATTAATGACAGAATTAACCCTTTAAGTGTTAGACAAAGCAGAATTAGATCCTTGAGGTACTGTTGCAGGTTATCACTTTTTCCTGGTGTGGAATTAAAGTCATCATAAACGTAGACTTTTTCCCTTATTGTGACATATATCCAAGTGAAACGGCTTCTCAAACAAGAAAAAAAAATAAAAAATAAAAAAATTATTAATTGAATGGATGGTTATGGTTGTGATGTCATGTGATTGACAGGTTGTCCCACCCTCGCGCCAGTAAACATGTCATCAGAGAAGAGAGTAGATGAGCTGCAGAGGGAGGGGAAATTATTTTGATTAAAGTTTACAAAGGGCACATGAATTTTAAAAAAAATAATGATGTGCACAGATAAATCATTTATAACAAGCACTGCAATATTGCATAAAAAAAAAGAAATGTCAGTTTTCAGATTTCATGGTGGCCTTAAGCAAATGTCACAATTTTTTTCTCAATTTATTGCTTTTGAAACAATCATAATGGTACCCTGTAACCATCTCCATTAGCAATAACATGTTTTGTTCACTGGCTTTTGTATTGACTTCTCAGTGCCCCAGATTTGATTCCAGCAACTGTGAACTTTATTACATTAATTTAGAGGACAAAAATATGTTGTGCTCTGTTTACAAGCCCAATCAAAGGTCAGTGTTTTTGGGGACAGAGTGTTACAGCGTGTGTCTCAGGCCAGCTGTGGCATGTCTTATTGAGGCATGTCCCCATCTGTCCACTGCCACTTCAGTCTCGATGTAAACATGTTTTCATTGCTTGTGCCTAGGCAGAAAATAATATACACCGCGCAAAGTTATGATCTAAAAAATATTGTGGTTAAAAAATTAATTTGTAAAAAAAACCAAGATTTTCCAGAATGGTGTTTATAATTGTCATTATTAAATAGTCTTAAACTGTCACCATAAATGAGTTTCCTGTGGCAGTACATTCACTTCACTTGAGAGAAAGTAACTGTAATAATTTTATAATTGCAACTCTGTATCTAACAGTTGTGACTTTATTCATCATAATTGTGACTGTTTCTCATCATTTCTCACAAACGTGATATAATTGCTCATAACTGAAAATCTGTACCTCATGACTTCAGTTCTCATAATTACAACTTTGTCTCACAACTTTTTCTCCTCATAATTGTGACAATTTTTTTTTTTTTTTTTTTACTTTATATCTCACAATTTGATACATAATTGTGACTTAATTTCTTGCAGTGTGATTTATATCTCACATTGCGACTTTTTTCTCATATTTGCAACTTTGGCTCAGCAATGCTGCCTCACAGCAAGAAGGTCCCCGGTTCAAGTCCTGGCTGAGCCCGGGGTCCTTTCTGTGTGGAGCTCTCCCTGTGTCTGACTGAGTTTCTTCCAGGTGCTATGGCTTCCCCACAATCCAAAAACATGCAGTATAGTTGAATTGTAGGAGTGAACGTGTGTGTGTGAATCCCAAGCCATGTAATGGGGACGGTTGGGGAAAGACCTGGCAACTTACCTTGGAAAAATCATTGCCAAGAAAATTCATGGACAGTCTCTTGTGTATGGCAAGAGATGGCCATAGAATCACCAAGAGCTGGATATGACTGAAATGGTAATGGATCTCATAATTGTAGCTTTATTTCTCACAATGTGCATATATTTCTTGTTTTACACAATTACCTTTATTATTATTATTATTATTATTATTATTATTATAAATTGATTTTGGAACATAAATTTCTTTTTTTCTTCCAGTGTTCTTGGCAATTTACAGAAATTTGTATTTACTTTCATAGGTTCTTATTTAACTGTTCCTGAGCTGTTTAGCTGATTTTTTTTGGATCTCAGCCATGCATGCACATAACTAAACTTCTTGTGAACTGCTCCTGCCGGAAAGCTGCACATCCCTGGAGTCTGGTTTCCTGCTCTAAACAATAGAAATAATTAACAAGGAATTGTGAACCACAATGATGTTTCTGTTTAAAGTCGGCATGTATAGTTGGCTCATTAGGCTGATGGGAACAATTCAATTGCACAATATATAATAACGATAAGCGGACACTGATGTGAAGGTCACATCATATTGATTTTATGTTTTGCCCATTTCTAGGTTACAGGTTTTAAAATACTGATTATGACGTTACTTTTTGAATAGCTTATCAATTTTGAATGAAATATCTATTATATGAGCTGAAAAGGAGGTGACATATAATGCCAAACCAATGGTGCCAAAAAGAGTTCATTTTGCACAACTATAATTGGGTCACATGAAGATCAATATGAAATAAAGAATCCTTGTGTCATCATGATTTTTATGGTGCATGTCTTCTTCATAAGCCTGGCCCTGATAACTATAAATAAACCAATTCCAAACCATTTTCTAAACTATTCACATTATATCAATAACGTGTTGTATAATAGACATTTGGGTCAGTACAGTGTTCTGTATGAAGGCAGAAAAATCGATTTCATTAAATTCAGTAAAATAATAGGCCAGAGATATTCATAAAACACCTATTTTCTCTTTCATTTTACATGTTACTTTATTAATTCAAAAGCAATCTTGTCTGCATCTGTTATGAAAACACTGATTTGTGTCAGCTATAATGCTTTATAAATGTGTACCTTTGTAGCAAGGAAAATGTTATTTTCAACAGTCTGAACACAGGACAGTGTCAAGGTTTGTCTAAGTCTTAAATTCATTTTTGACTTTTTAAGAGTGAGAAGGCATTTATTTGGTCTTTCTGTATACTGTGATATATCTGATATGAAGGTAATGTGTAGGCCTAGTGTTTTACACAAACACTAGTCATTGTTTTAAGCACTTGTTGACTAAACAGATGATTAAACTCCCATGAACACATGATGCACATTGTTATTGTCATGATGGCAGATTCAACAGAATTTCCCTTGGGAAAATATAATCACCACTCATCTTCTGGCATTTCTTTTCATAACAGATGGCTGTTTAACGAATGGCTGCCAAATCTATGTGCTGTAGTGGCAAATGAACAGACCATTCATTAGCATGATCAGTTCTGTCTTTAATTGATTAAATGACAAATTCCTGAAAAATAACGATTTCTAAAATGAGCAATGCTTTCTTAATGTCTCTATATGTACAGATTTTCCATCTTGTCAGAATGACTTGCAAATGTATGATTGTGATGTTAGTTTTTTTGCAAGTGTGATATTGGTTTTATATAACAGTTTAATAAACAATCTGTTAATATTGAGTAGCTTAAATTAAACACAACATTGCTATTTACTTTGTCTATTTTTACTCTGAAAATAGTTTCTAACAGAGTTAAAACAGAACTGTTACACATTTCAGCACAACGCAGCAGTGCTGTTTCATTCCTGAATGAATCAGAGCTTTTGAATGAATCTGATGTCAAATTAACTAATAGTCACTTAACTCATAATCAAGAGACAAAGCACACTGTGAGAAATAAAGCTGCAATTACGAGAAACAAATACGCAGACAATTTTTTTGAATGAATAATTCAATGACTCATTCATAATGACAGTCACTTGTTGTCATCCCCAATATTTTGTTTTGACACATTTCCAAACTGACATCAGATAAAAAATTCCCTTCAGAATCCTTAAATGAGTTCAGTTAAAAAAAAATCTACATCAAATGTATGAATTCATATTCAAAATTTATGAATTACAGATTATGATTCACAGGATGTAGACAATGACATGTAACGGTACCACTGCGGGGATTGCCCATGCTCTTCAAGAGAATATTGGATTTGCCCAACATTTTGGATAACTGGAATAAGAACTGCAGACTTGTGGGAATACAGCTCTCTTGGATTTTCATGTCATCATAAACTGGCAATTGTCCCAGAAACTGCGGGCCTAAACAAATTTCAAATTTCCCTCAAGTCTGCCAAAAATATGAAGGTTCAAAGGGTCTTGTTGCTAAAAATAAGAATCTCCATTTGGGTAACTGGAGGAACAGTAACAGATCAGATTAGAGCAGGAACTCTGCTGTATAATCTGACTAAATTAACCTGACAAATTAGGTTACTTCACTGAAAGTAAAATTAATTTGCTAGTAGGAACAGATTTGTTGGGTAAAAAATGCAAGTTACCACTTTCTAATGTTTTTTTCTGCTTTCAGGAGTTGATAAAAAAAATATACATATATGTATATTTTTTTGAATGCTGTTTATCTTCCACCCAAAGCATATTTTCAGTATGCCATTTTATGGCAATAGAGATTGTAACTTGCATTCAAATTCATCTGACTCGTTTTCAGTGAAGAACAGCAGGTGTCTTTGAATAAACGGTGGTCTGCATTGAATGTATCAATCTTACTCAGTTTTCTCCAGAATCAAGCACAAGATACCTGGAAAGATAACAGGCCAACAAATGAAAATGGTCTCACCACAGGATGTTTTCACAAAACACTTAATTGGGAACATTGTAAAACTTGTGCCAGTTGAGCACTGATATATCTTTAAATGCTGAGATTGGCTTCAACACACACCATGACAGCAACCTCACATGTGACTCTCTGGCCAGTAAGGGCAAATGGGGGCATTGGGTTTATTCATGACACATTGCTCAGCAATTGTCTTTTTCTAGAGATCACATCACCTATGTAGGCAGTTTTATACCAACTTTTTTTCATTTTCTTCAAATTCATTCATTCTTCCAATCATGGGCATAGAATATGTAGGGAATGTGGTTGCACTTTTAATAAAATGTAAATTCGTCCCCCACACTTTTTTTTCGGGCAAGTGTGGTTTTCTTGGGCCAACGTGAATAATTCTAGATTTAAATTCAAAGAGACAAGATAGTCTACACTGAAACAAATTTCTGTAGTTTTCTCAGCATTTTTACTGTAAAATGAACAAATTCTTACTGTAGAACCTGTATACATCATGTTGCTGTAAATCTGCAAAGCGTCGTGGTTAAATTTCAATGGCGGATAAATTCGACAGTAAATATATTTTTTACTGTGAATCACAATGAAGAAATTGTGAGCAGGACATTTTCAGCAGCAGAAACAGAGGATATTCCACACTTTCTCTAGGATTTGACTTTTGCCATGTTTCCTCATGTAAATTTACTGTGTTTAGGAGTGTGCCAGGAGAGAGATGCAGAGAGCAGCACTATAAGCCATATCATTACAAAGATAACTGTTTACTCACATACATTTTATTTTATCTGTCAATATTTGATAATGTCATCAGTTTGGTGGAACATTGTTGGATAAAACTGGAACTCCATGCACATGCATGTGCATGTGTGTTAGCAAAGTGTGCTAGCCGTTTCTCGTTGTTGTTTTTTTTTTTCTCGAAGTGGGCTGAAGTGAAAGAAAATGCAGCAACCGGTAAGAATTTTAAACAGCACTAAATTTTTTACAGCATCATGTTTTTCTGAGCTTTTTTGCCGGACAAGCTACAGCAGCTACATAGATGCGTGCCGTTTTAAGTGAATTCCCGCCTTGTGGAAGCATAATATGGACATGCCATTGTACACGCATTAACAGTATTTTTTGTATTCAACAATTGTTCAAATGTTGCCAAAGACACAAGGTAGTATGGAAGAGGATTAGGGCCAAGCAATAATAAAAAAATAAAACCATCTCGAGATTAAAGTTGTTAAATTTCGAGAAAAAAACGTGTTACATTTCAAGAAAAAAGTCGAGATAAAATGTTGAGAATAAACTCGTTAAATTACGAGAAAAAACTCGTTAAATTTTGAGAAAAAAGTCGAGATAAAATGTTGAGAATAAAGTCATTAAATTACGAGAAAAAAGTCATTAAATTACGAGAACAAATTCGTTAAATTATGCGAAAAATGTCGTTAAAGTTTTGAGAAAAAAGTCGAGATAAAATGTTGAGAATAAACTCATTAAATTATGAGAATAAAGTCATTAAATTACGAGAAAAAAAATTTAATTATGAGAACAAATTCGTAATTTAACGACTTTGTTCTCGTAATTTAACAACTTTTTTTCTCGTAATTTAACGACTTTATTCTCAACATTTTATCTTGACTTTTTTCTCGAAATTTAACGAGTTTTTTTTCTCGTAATTTAACGAGTGTATTCTCGTAATTTAATGACTTTATTCTCAACATTTTATCTTGACTTTTTTCTCGAAATTTAACAACTTTAATCTCGAGATGGTTTTATTTTTTTATTATTGCTTGGCCTCTTCTGTAAGGTAGCCTATCTACATTGTGCGGAATATAATATAGTTGTCAAAATTATGTTTATTTGGTTTTGTCAACCTGTTTTATTTTTTTTTTTTTTTTTTTTTATAAATTTCCCGCTTCTCATTTGTTTCTATAGTAACTGTCATTAGTTCATGTGGTTTCAGCTGTGTTTGATTACTTAGTCTCATTTGTATTTACTACTTAAGTTGTGCCTTTGCCTTCATTTTCTGTTCAGTGCTACTCGTGATTATGTTCAAGGTGTGTTACTCTGTCTGTTTTGTGGATTATCTTGCCAGAATTTATTAAACTTCATATTGGATTTATATTCATCTGAGTTTTCTTGTGTCTGCCTGACTTGTGTGACTATAATATAATAAAATATAATATAATTGTTAAAATACGTGGTTAGGAAAGTCACAAAGATGAGGAAACATTCAAGGACAGACTTTAATGATGAATGCATTGAAAGCTAAATATTTGCTCGCTTTTTAACTAGCAAATATTTCAATGCACTGGAAGCATTCTGTGATCGAGACAGCCCTTAAAAGGGCTGACTCCCTGATCAGTGCCCAGACTACTGAACTAGGGAGCTGACTGAGGCCCACTCAAAGTCACACTAATTGTCACCATAATGTTGGCTGGATCATTTAATTTAGCCAGTCCAACTAGTATTCATTGTCATCAAGCCATCAGTCTTGCCTTCTTAGTCATCTACATTAATGACTAATTTCTTCCACCGCAGGAAACGACTCCAGCACAGAAGGAAGTTTCCCATTCAGGAATAAAGTCAGTATTAAGGATTTTGAAGCTTAAAATTCTACTGTTTTTGAAAAGTATTTACTTTCTGTTTTAATCATTCCCAATTGTATCTGAACATTTTAATTCAACTTCAACAAAGATGATGGATTTGTATGTTTAGGAGTGTTGTATACATAATAAAAATTTATAGCCTATAAATGTATATTATGTAAAATATTTTATGCCCATGTATTTTCAAATTTAAAATGTTTTAAATAAATGTCATGTTGTGACAAAAATCATATCTTCATTTTACAGTACACAATGAAAACAGTTTACAGCAATTGTATATTTGCTGTGATAAAAAATACAGCAGTAATAATAATAGAACATTGTGAAATGTACAGTAACTTGCTGGCAGCAATTAGCAAGTAAGTTGCTGTGTTTTATTCCACAGTATGCTTACTGTAAATTTAATCATGGTAACTATTTTCTTACTGTGTTTATTATTACAGTAATATTACTGTACAATAATAAACAGTAACAAAATAGTTACCGTTTGCCCATCATCTACTTTTATCACAGCACTTTTATCTGCTCTAGAAGGAGAATATGGTTACTACCCCTGAACTACCAGGAAAAGACAGATAAAGGTGTGAGGTTGTGGAATTGCCCATCTTTACTTTCTCTCTCCATATGAAATATGAAGGATACTAAATGGGTGATGGGTTACCACATTGCCTGTCCTGCACTAGGAAGGGCAGGAGGTAGAAGAGTGGGATGCGACAGCATTAGAGCCCAACTCTAAACCTGCAACACATCACACAAGGGAAGCATATCCAGGGCCATTTCTAGAGTTTGATCACTACTGGGGCACAGGTCCCACAAGAATTTTTGTATTTCACAAAAACAGCACCAAAGCATTCAATTCTGGTGACTCTGGCTGCAGTATTTATTTATTTAAGATATAAGTAAGTTGATGCTGTATATAATTTCATTAGTTCAGTTTTAGATTTTTATTTTTCTGTAAAGGGCTTAGCTTAAATCACCTGTAAACATTTTTCGGTATCAAAAGTAGATACAGTTTGGTAGATTAAAATTAAAATTACCTTGGAATTCTGGTTTACCATGGTCATTTTTAAACAATTACTAACAACATTAACTTCATCAGTGCAAGTTTACATTTTATTTGATACTTGACCATACATTATTATTATTATTATTATTAAACCAAATCTAAATGAATTTAAATAAACAAAAAATTAACAAAAAAATAAACAAATAAATAAAAATGTCTCAGGTTACAACTGTAACCATGGTTCCCTGAGAGGAAATGAGGCATCTATAGGCCTACTCTATACTATACTCACACCGCCATAGTACCAAGTGCCTGTTTGTGAAATCATAACACTTAACAAATAATATATTTTATATTTAATATTATTTGTGATAATATTATTTTTTAAAACATTTTTTTTTCTAAATGGTGGTGCATTGGATTTGAAAAGGAATGTGAATATATTGTTATCAATATTCCTCTGATTTTAGCCACTATTAATGAGCTGTAATGTAATGAGCAGGTCATTTTGATGACAGCACTGGGCATGATATTTTGTCTACACACTGCTTAGACATAATGAATTGTGAGAGGTTAAACAAAATATAAATCAGTTATATATAAAGAAATGGCTCAGTCAGAAGTAGTGATGTGAAATGATGGCCCATGCTGCTCCTGGAGAACCTTCACCTTTTGTTTGTGAAGACAAGAATCACTATGACTATATGCTATTTTATTTATATTGTGTTATACTGTATAACTCATCCTGCAAAGTTTATGCTACAAACATGAATAGTACCTCAAATCATGAAGTTTTTTTTTTTTTTTTTTTTTTTTTAATTAGCATTCACACTTGGTTCTTTCATCCTCTACTAATGCCCTAAATCACCCTAGCAACCACATATCAACACCCTAGCATCATGTTTATTATTACTAAATACTCTTGTTTAGCATGTTGTGTGTATATACAGTCAAACCAAAAATTATTCAGACATTTTTGATATATTTTTACTGGGTGCAGGACACCATAGTTCATTTATGTAAGTGAGGATAGCAAAATACAGTAAACTGTGACATATTATACCCAAAAATTCTTCATACAGTAGACTACCAGTCAGATTGATAAAAATTTGGGACTAAAAATTATTCAGACACTTCGACCTGACAATGTTTTGCTTAAGTGTTATCTGACATAATTAAGATTATTTTTTCTGACACAGTTTAACTCTGAGATCTAGTCATATTTTATTACCATTTTTTAAACTATAGTGAATAAACTATTAATGAATGAAATATTCAAGGTGTCTGAATAAATTTTGGTTTGACTGTATATATATATATATATATATATATATATATATATATATATACACCACACCACGCTCAACGACAGTGTTTAGGTAATAACACTCAGGAGACATCCAATGAAACACAGGAGAAACGCAAACCACATAACTGAAACGACATGGAACAATGAACTGAGGGCATTTATAACATAAAATTGGTAGTAGAAGAATCATACTGAAACCTGTAATGCATTCTTGATTAGAATGGGCGTTGTGGTGTAACAGTTAAAGATCTAGACTAATAATTAAAAGGTCATGTTCACCATTGCGATCTTGATCAAGACACTTAACCTCAGGTTACTCTAGAGGGACTATTCCTTAAATAAATGAACTTAACTGACCTTAGATGAATGCATCATCTAAATGACTAAGTCATTTTATAGTTTGGACATTGATTAGTTCAGTTTTAAAATACTTAATCTATATGAAATATATCCACTGTTATTGTATCCATGTGAAAAGGAGTTGTAAAATTGTTTAATTTGTTATAGTTTATTTTATTTTATTATTTTATCATAAGCTTGTTAAGGTTTTGCAAGCAATCCCATGTCTACCATAAATTGGTAGTTTAAATTATTCTATAAAGTGTGTGTCTTGGAATAAAATCATTATTGAGTGGAAAGTGAGAAGACAAACTTTGTGAAAAAGAAGTTCACTTAATTGTACTGAAAGTGCACTTGTAGTGTACATGAAATCCTAAACGTATATTTTTAAAAACTGTACTTGCAGATAATATTCACAAAATATAAGACGACTTAAGTGCACTTAAAAATACTTGAATGACTGTTTCTAAACACACTTAAAAATGTGCACTTTGTAATAATGTCAAATTAAATTTTTATAATTTTTGCATAGTTAGGTACAGTTATTTTGATGTGCTGACTAACATAATAAAGCACCTGTAAGATAAATGATTATAATTTTAACTGTGTTGTGCTATTTGATATTACATTTAAAATTGATATATTTTTGCTTAATTGCAGCTTCATCATTACACATTTAATAACAAAAAATATTTACATACATCAGTGGAAGTGACATACAAGTATATTTTAGTTTACCATAAAAGCTTGTCAGTACATTCACAATATACCATAACCATATTTCAAAGACAATAATTATAAAATTATATATAAAGATGTATACTTAAGTCCTATACTTAAGTGAGTCAAAAAGCACTCTAAAGTTCAGCTAATTGCATTTAATATAATTTTAAACTATAATAGATTTCCATTTGATTATAACTAACATGCAATTACGTGTCTGAAAACATTACAGTCAAGTAAATTTTTTTGAAGAATATTATTTTCATAATAAATACACTTTATTTAAAGTATGTTCTTTTTCACAAGGGAAGGCCCAATCTATCTTCAGAAAACAACAAAACAGGAAATTTTGCATCTTCTTAATGGTCCAACCCTTTGCCCTTCTTCTGTCCCTAAAGAGAACATTCTGGCCACATCCCCCTCTGTAAATTCCATATTGCAAAAGATGGGATGAAGTTAGTGCTCAGTCAAATAGAGCAACAGTTTAATGCAACGATCCCCTGTGAGATGCAGCCAGAGCGCTTTGACCCTATCTGATGAGTAATACGCGAGACTGAGACGGTGACAGACACCTTCCTGCCTACACTCTGTGTCATGTGTAACTCAGATCTCAAGGGATTTCCTGAACCAAGTTGTGTTTAACCAACAACAGTTGTCAAACTAGCAGAGATGATTAATTCAGTTGACAGATGACATCTAAACACAAAACAAACAGTTCACTGATAAGAGCCTTGACTGATGCCTAAACGGGTGTAAAAGAGTGGGCTTGTTGTTTCTGTGTGACATGTCACATCCTCTCTGTAGTTACTGAAACTCCTGGGCCGGGCTTATGCTTGAAGAGATTATATATAAAAAAAAGAGAGAGAGAGATGATAAGGATGTCAAATGTCAATGCTGTGTCTAATACTTACGGTTTTAAAAGACTTCATTGCAAAAGACAAACTTATGATGAAATGTCACTTTATTCTCAAGACGGATGTTGTCTAATTTACATTATTGTTAAAAGTTTTTTTTTTTTAGGTCTCTTATGTTCAAAAAGACTGCATTTATTTGATCATAAATACAGTAACATTGTCAAATATTATTACAGCTTAAAATAATTATTTTCTATTTGATGTATTTTAAAATGTAATTTATTCCTATGATGCAAAGCTGAATTTTTACTCCAGTCTTCAGTGTCACATAATCCTTTAGAAATCATTCTTATATGCTGATTTGCAGCTCAAGATACATGATACATTTTATTCAGGATTCTTTGATGAATAGAAAGTTCAAATGAACAGCATTTATGTGAAATATAAATCTTTTTTAACATTAGAAATGTTATATAAAACTGGAAATATATTATATAAAACTGCAAAATTAATAATTACAGTGTTTGTTGGCCATAATAATTTAATGACTTTTTAATGGCAGATTCTAAAATGACTTACCCTTTATTGTGAAAAAATGCCCATGTATTTAGCATTTTGAGTCAACCAAATACATACATACATATATATGTATATGTGTATATATATATATATATATATATATATACACACACACACATATATATATGTGTGTGTGTATGTGTGTGTGTGGCGTGCAGTGCTGTTCTGAAATGAAGCAAAGTCCTCACAGTTTGTTTGTTTATTTATTTAATTTATATAATTTAAATGCAAATTCATGTCCGTTACTCTTAACATTGTCACATTTTCCTCGTTAAATGAACATTACATCAAAAAAGAAAAAAAGAAACCAAATACAGTTCTATTTTGTATTTTTAAATTAACAATGTAATTAATGTTCTTTTTATTAAAACCAAGTCAATCTCATCAAGTTAGTGTTTTAAGCATTTTTACATTGATTCCAAAATAATAACTAAAAGCAGTAATAATTTAAACTATATATTTTATTTCTGTGTTGATTTTCAGCTGTTCTTTTTAATAGTCAACTTATTTTGGATCATCAGTCATAAAGCTCGGTAAACACTCTGTCACAGACGCAAAGATGTATCTTTAATTTCACCAAGCTGATTGATTACTAAATACCCCCACAGTCATGATGTTTTCAGGTCTTTTCAAGTTTAATTCAACGTGACATAAAACAGTGATATCTATGTGGCTGAGCTGTTTACTTACTTTTAATTGCACAAATCAATCATATCCAATCATAGTGCGATGGAGGCATTGCCTCCTCTCACGTGACTTTACCCCATTCATTCTCTATCCCCCCCCCCACTAAACCCACCGCATGCTTTAGGCCCAAATGGCACCCTAAATCCTCACGGTCTTCCTCTGTGTCCTCACTTTCATGAGTAATGCCGCTTTGACTGCCGGGTAAAGTCCTCTGCATAGCTCACAGACTTGTGGGCTCAGCTGAAGTGCACATTGAGCGTGCATAGCGGCCGCAAAGGGGGCGCTCAAGAGCACTGTTCTGAAACTTAAAATGATGATTGGGACACCCTACGGTCTCGTGGACTTAATGGACATGCGCACGCAGCAGCCATTGTAAGTCCACAAGACCGAAAGTGCACAGAAGTGTGCCATTTGGGATTCAGCCTTAGAGGCTCTGTTGATTCTCTGTGAGCTCAAGGGAGGCACAAGAGACGCAGACTCCCGTTGTAACTTCACCTGAGGGTGTCGCTGTTGGACAGTGTTCCTTTTGAAAAACAAATGACTTGTACACTTTTTACTGTCACATTTTGTAATATTTGCATTGTTTTATTTTTGTAATATGGATTATTTTCTCATCCTAATGTCAATAACGGCGGAAAAGCTCTATTACTGTACTTTAAAAGACCACAGCAGTGGGAATGGGGTGTTATTTAAGTCGTCATCAATGTTCATCAGTGTTTTTTTTTTTCTTTTCTTCAAACAAAAGTCCTGCTTGATCTGGTGCCTCTCATGTTGTTCAGTACACTCAGTGATAAGTTCAGCAAACACTACAGTACACCTGTCACCAAGAACAAATATATTTATAAGATGATCTTGGTAACTTATTGAAACCACTAGAGAGCAGCAGGATGCAACTAGATGATCTTAATAGCAATTTGTGCAAAAACTTACCTTCAGAATGACTTGGATTTCACTGAAATATGGTTTGAATTACATATGAACATTGGAAAAATAACATCAGGAACTTAAATATATGTAGCTTTCATACACTTAAACCCATGTCCCTCACTGACACAGATATCTTTAACACTTTAAGGCCTGGTTTCACAGACGGGGCTTAGCCTAAGCCAGGATTAGGCCTTAGTTCGATTAGGACATTTAAGTATTTTTTATAAGGGTACACTAGAAAAAAACATTACAGGTGTGCATCTTGAGACAAAACAATGACACTGACATATTTTAAGATATGTCAGCTTTCAGTTAAAACAACTCAAACATGCATTTTAGTCTAGGACTAGCTTAAGCCTTGTCTGTGAAACCAGGGGTAAATGTCAAATGTGGTTTTGCTTTAAGTAGAGAACAAGAACAAGAAAAAATATGAGATGGCATGAGTCAGAGAAATCCTTGATAATAAATGTAAGAAACTATATGTGAAATGTCTTGTTTATAAATGTGAGATGTCAGCTCAATTAATTTTAGTTTGATAGCTCCATTGCTTTATCTTCAGGGAAGGGCAATCTGATGTAAAGAGGAGCAGCGGGTTTACTGCTCATCTGAAAACTTGGATTTAATGATTGTATCAGTTACTTTATATTCATAGAGGTTCTCATATGATTGCTCATGTAGACACTACCCTTCATTAAGGGCCTTCATGCGATAGTGTCATTGGATAGTTGTTGGACAACCAATGAAGACAAAGTTGTTGGTGGTGGTAAATTTCAAAACACTAAAACAGATAATGCAGTGCCTTTAATAAGACTTTGCCATCCTTGCAAGATATCACAATAGATGGAAGCCCCTAGAGTGCGTGAATCTAATTTCTTCCAAATCAAAGAGTGATTCACCCTGCCTTGTTAATAGAAAAATAGAAAGCTAATAGAAGTAAACAATATAATTTTGGCAGAATAAACCACAGCAATAGCATATTATAACTCTAGTAAGGTATCTGAATATAAACACAGTGACCTTGGAAATAATTTATAGTATTTATATCCAATATTTTTTGAAGAAAATGTTTAATGGGGCTTGACCATGCAAAACTCATAGCCACAATACTAGAATGTTGTCTGGTGGTTGCTATGCATTTGATTTTCTTATAATTTGAGAGTGATTTTGTGCCTCTTTGGGATGGCACCATAAAGTGCCATTCACTTGCAGAATACAATCTTCTGGAGGGCACATAATTCTTAAGTAGTGAGTTTAGGTGTACTGGTGCAGAGTCAGTGGTTGTCTTGTAGGCAAACATCAGAACCTTGAATTTGATGCGAGTGCAGCCAGTGCAAACTGATGAAGAGTGGTGTGATGTGTGATTTCTTAAAAACCACTCTCACTGCCACATTCTGGATCAGTTGCAGGGGCTTGACAGTACATTTTGGAAGGCCTGCCTAGAGAGCATTACAATAGTCCAGTCTGGATAGAACAAGAGCTTCTACGAGGAGTTGTGTAGAATGCTCCGAAAAGAAGGGTCTAATCTTCCTAATGTTGTAAATGCAAATCTGCATTACTGGGCCATTGTATAAATATGGTATGTAAAGCTTAAATGATCATCAATCACAACTCCAAGGTTCCTGGCTGTCATGGAAGGAGTTATGGTATAGGAAAAACCATGTTTCCGAATGACATCAGTGATGACATGTAGATGGAGAAGAGAAGTGGTCCAAACACTGAGCCCTGAGTTACCCCTGGAGCAAGATATTACGAATTAGACTCCTCAGCCCTCCGAGACACCCTGAACGACCTACCTAAGGGGTAAGACCTGAACAACTGGAGTGTGGTTCCTGAGATGCCTGCTGTCATGAGGGTTGTCAGGAGGATCTGGTGGTTAACTATGTCAAAATGCACATGACTCATGTTGTATCACTAATATTCATCAAAAATATTTTTGGTAAAAATAAATACCACTAATGGCTATTCGAGTGAGGTGATTCAATCTCTGCTGGATTTTTAAATGGGCTGGCACAGAGGAAAACAGAAATAAGTACTGGTTATATAAGGGGATTTTCAGGGGTGTAAAGAGTACCTGAAAGCCATACTTGAGTAAAAGTTCTGATACCTTACATCAAAAATGACTCAATTACAAGTTACAAGTAACCAATTCCAATACAACTTGAGTAAAAGTCTTAAAGTATCTGATTTTAACAGTACTTAAAGGTGCTCTAAGTGATCCTGGTGGATGTAACTTCCTATTGACGTTCAAAGTGTTGTCAAACAAAACATAGGCTAGCTAGACCCTCCCTCCTCCTCCTCCTCCCCCTCCCCTCCGTGCTTCCTGAAACAGTCATGAACGCACATTTAAAATCATTCTTGTTGGTTATTGGCTGGAGCATGTTTATTATGATTCGTGGTCCAGGCTGCACCAGTTTGTTTTTATTGCCGTTTTCAGAGCTTGTGGCGACTACAGAGACTGCGTTTTTTTTACAGTGTGTTCAGGGGACAGGCAGCTAGCGGATAGTGAGGAGATGTTTGCGGTATGTGACAAAAAATGTTTTGGCCTAAAAACGCGTGACATCTCTTAGAGCACCTTTACGTATTTTACTCATGCTGAATGTAGGCTCAGAGATGCACTTGTCCTGAGGGACTGCCGGTGAAAATAAGAAACAATTGATTTGTAAGATGAGAAATCAAGTTTATTTTCTAAAATCAAAATAAAACTGAACACCTCAATGTTGCTATAAATCAAGGTCGACACAACAACCTTTTAAACGTCTACAAACTCTCAAGTCTCAGTTGAGCTCAATTGCACAGAAAGGCCATAAGTAAACCAATAACCTTTAAAACAGTCTTGTCAATATAGCGGATAAAAACAAAACAATGTAAAGTAAAATCAAATAGTCAAAGTCTACTGTATGTGCTGGTTTGAGCCTCATCACCAGCTGCAGTCATTTCCTCATCTAATAAATAAAACATCTGTGATCAGCAACTACCTGCTAATGCACTCACATTCACGTAAAGCCGAGTTCAGACATGCACGATTTTCAAAGTAGTCGGGTCACTGTTCTTTTCACACTGCATGACTATCTTGGCCAGCATTCAGTCGCTGCTATGTTCATACTGCACGATGGATCGGCGACAGAAGGTTTCACACTGCATGACTTTACAAAAGGAAGAATCGCCGACAGCTCTGTCTGGCACGCAAACTACGTTTCACAACCAAACACACGCAAGACATGACAAGGAAACAACGCGCGCAAGTCCAGAGTTCTCACGTGAGACTGGCCCTGTGTCTCAATCATCTCCCTAGCTCCCTAGGTCGTGAATCAGTATATAATGAAAGTGAATGTGGCTGATACCCTGATCAGTGCCCTGACTACTGAACTAGGGAGCTGATTGAGACACACGGTGGGATTATTATTAAAAATAGTAGCTCGCAAGAAGCTTGAAATACGAATTGCCTGTGCGCTGATTTACAGCGAAAACAACATAAAGAAAAGAAAAATATGGAGAAGGAAATGTTTGGGGAGACGCGAAGAACAAGGATTGTGTGTTCTGCAACGACAGTTGGAGCAAAATACATAACTTTTCAATGTGCTGCTGTTGATGGTCAAGCAAATGTTTGTGCTTTGCTTCTGTATGATAAAATTGTAATGTTTATCTGAAACGAAGCCATGCTTGCTGATATTTTGGTCTATAACTCCTCCCTGAACTCTCCGCTGCTCTGTATCTTGCTCTCTCATTGGCTGTCGGTCATTGCCGATGTAGTTTTCAGTCAGAAACACTTTTCACACTGCAGGATTTTGAATCGCCGACAGGTCCAGATATTTAGCATGCCAAATATCTCACGGGTGTCGGCGACTCGTCGGCGATTCTCTCAGATCACGTCTTTGCTCTTTCACACTGTGTGATTGTCACTCGCGTGAACGAGCACCGATTTGCCTGTGATTTCGGGCATTTGTCGGCGATTTCTCAAAACCTGTCGGCGAGCCAAAATCGGGGCTAAAATCGTGCAGTCTGAACTCGGCTTAAGGTAGCCTTGTTGACAAGTTTTAGGTGAGTAAAGGCAAAATGCACAAGATATAGTACCTTTCAGTGCCCTTAGATGGCAATATTGCTTCTTTATATAAGAAACAAACTGCTGCAGAAAAAGTTAGCTGCCATGAAAAATGTAATTTGTAACTGCATTATTCGTCACAAATGTAGTGGAGTAAAAAGTACATTTACTTGTTCAAAAATGTAATTAAGTAGAGAGTAAAAGTTGCCAATATCTTTGATACTCAATACAACTACAAAGTAGCCAAAAAGATACTTAAGTACAGTAACTAATTACATTTACTCAGGTATTTTACACCTCTGGGGATTTTATGGTACTAAATATTTAACCCTAATTATGAACCATTTATCATCTGTGTCATTTGTAATACAGTGTTTTAACCACTAGATGGCTGTATAGTCCTATTTGTAAATATATAAACATGGCAGTGTATTGTCTATTTGCAGGGAATATTGTTTTCAGACAATTTAATTGTATTACGTCTTGCATTTGGATATATAGGCTATTTAGTATGGATGTGACGAGACACTTAGCTGAAGAGACGAGACACATGATTGTGTCCACGAGAACAAGACAAGGCAAGATTTTTGCACAGTAAGAAATACTTAAAGGTGCCCTAGAATTAAAAATTGAATTTATCTTGGCATAGTTGAATAACAAGAGTTCAGTACATGGAAATGACATACAGTGAGTCTCAAACTCCATTGTTTTCTCCTTCTTATATAAATCTCATTTGTTTAAAAGACCTCCGAAGAACAGGCGAATCTCAACATAACACAGACTGTTACGTAACAGTCAGGGTGTACGCCCCAAATATTTGCATATGCCAGCTCATATTCAAGCCATTAGACAAGGATGTGCACAGCTGAATCATCAGACTAGGTAAGCAAGCAAGAACAATAGCGAAAAATGGCAGATGGAGCGATAATAACTGACATGATCCATGATTACATGATATTTTTAGTGATATTTGTAAACTGTCTTTCTAAATGTTTCGTTAGCATGTTGCTAATGTACTGTTAAATGTGGTTAAAGTTACCATCGTTTCTTACTGTATTCACGGAGACAAGACTGTCGTTATTTTCATTATTAAACACTTGCAGTCTATATAATTCATTAACACAACTTCATTCTTTATAAATCTCTCAAACAGTGCATTAGCCGTTAGTCACGGAGCAAAACATCAAACTCATTCAGAATCAAATGTAAACATCCAAATAAATACAATACTCACATAATCCGATGCATGCATGCAGCATGCATGACGAACACTTTGTAAAGATCCATTTTGAGGGTTATATTAGCTGTGTGAACTTAAATGCTGTTAAAGGTAAGTGCGAGCTCCGTGGGCGGGGGAGCGCCAGATTTAAAGGGGCATATATTTAATGATACCCCAAAATAGGCAGTTAAAAAAAATAATTAAAAAAATCTATGGGGTATTTTGAGCTGAAACATCACCGACACATTCAGGGGACACCTTAGACTTATATTACATCTTGTGAAAAAAAACGTTCGATGGCACCTTTAAATGACAAAATTCATGACTGGAAAAATAGTCTGCAGGTGCATTTTAAAAAAAAATGTTTTTTACTAATCAATGTCAGTTTAGTTCTACTTTCTGAGTATGAATTACAGTGGCGTGACTTTATTTTAAAAAGAGGGTGGGACATGAGTGTGTGTGTGTGTGTGTGTGTGTGTGTGTGTGTGATTGCTGCATTTCATTTTCAAGCGGCACATGAACCGATCATCTCTTTCTACTAGTAATAAACTGAATTAATATCAGTACACACAGTTTTTTAAGTTCACCGACCCCTCCCCTCATTAAAACAGCGTTCAGTGATAAAGCACTCTTCTGTGTGGACTGTGCACGAGTGCCAAGAGAGCACAGTTGCATGCCAGTGATAACAGCGGCAACATCAACGAATGCTCAGCATGATTTCAAAAACAACACATTCCAGTGCCAGATCACCTCTTATTTAACAAACGAATGAAATGAATGCTTTGCTTGTCAACTGGATTAGATACATCCATGCCACAAGATGTTTCAAAAGGTGGTAGGGACAATACCGACTGAAAAGTGGTGGGGACGTGTCCCACCCGCAAATTACTCCTATGATGAATTATCATATGCATCGACATACAACAATATATAAGCACTGTAAAAGGTTTTGCCACAAATTCAACTGACTGGCTTCTCTCCTGTATGATTTCACACAAGTCTCTTCAGACCGTACTGTACATGAATTATGAGCTTCCAAAACTTCTGATTGAGACTGTGTGTGACCTCTTAATTGAACTCAAATTAAGCATAGATATAATAACAGCATAAATAAGCAAAAAATAAATACTGTTTTTAACAGTATTATTAAGTGCAAACAATAAGTGGCATTCCCAGTGAAAACAATTGGAAAAATATGCTAGCCTCGGGGGGAAAAAACGCTTTGATGGGCACATGGCCTAACCACAGACTATAAAAAAGGAAGAAAAAAAAAATCCAGCCTCCAGGGGGCGATCAAAGAGCCCGCAGCTTCACTTTTCAGGACGTATGAGGCACACCCGGGCCTAACAGTACATGCTCTTGTAGAAGTACATGTTCCAAAGGAAGTAGTCCCTTTTAGCAATTTGTTAGCAACTGCCATTTTTAAGACACAGTAAAGGTTGGTGAAACTGAAATCACAAGCGGGTTATAACTGGTGTGTTTTATGTCATAGATCAAAACGTGAAAATATTTAGAGGCTTTGTTAACTACAGACCTTATTTCAGGCGATTTAGCAAAAACCCATTAAAAAAACCCATAGACTTTACGGCGTTGGAACCGGAAGCCCTAAAATGCTAACTCGCTTCCGGGTTTTGCCTACAAAAATGCGTCATCCCTGAGGTACTCTATAGGGCAGGCAAGGCAGGCAATTGCCTGGGGCCCCGCATTTGGAGGGGGCCCCTGAGGGCTGATCATTTAATCAATCTGAAATGTCAATATCAATATAACATGCAGTGATGTGGCAATGTCTCTGCATCCCCCTTAAGGGGCCCCTCTCGTTACGTTTGTTATGCTTTTGCCGCCTCTGCCGCATTTTTCAAACTGGCGCAGCGCAGTTACAGTAAAATGCCTAATTTCATTTATTAAACATGAAAAGGACATATCCGTCTGGCAGCCAGAAACGAAAAAGAAAGCAAGAAGATGAGGAAAAGAAGAAACAGGACAGCGGTAAGTGATGGAGATAATGATGACTGACGTAAGGATATTAATAACAGATATTTTACAAAATAGCATCACAATATTGTTTTCTTTTAAAAGCAGCTTTACAGAAAAGGCACGTTGTCTAAAGCACAATTTAGCAATTATTTGTTAATAACATTATTCACGAAACACCGTTGTGTGCTGTCGTTGTTTCATGAACAATTCGGCAGCTTTGAATGAATCGTAAGAGTCATTCATTCTATGATTCATTCATAAATACAGCTAGTTCCTTCCTACTGAATGAATAAATGACTCGCTCATTAACCCATTTTTGCCCACCGGCAACTATTCGGTTGTTAAGTCTGACGTCACGCGGCAGCGCTTCCGGGTCCAAACGCTCTATCTCATACCACAATAAAACAACAAACGGTGCTAATATACACACACGATGTGGTGTAATACTACCAAAAAATTATAATCATAACCTTTATCTCCATACCAAAATCCCTAGACAGTGATTCATCTTTTATAAATCGTTAAAATATTAATATCTGTAACGCTGTGAGCACGGAGACTGTTGTGTAGACTGTAAGTATTTTAAATGTTAAGCTTAAAATTGTTAAATGTTTATTATAAATAAATAGCGCTCATAAACAGCCGTCGATGGCATTCTCAAGTGAAACGAGTCGAGGCTTGGACCCGGAAACGGAGTTCCTTACGTGACTTAACAAGCAAATAGTTACCGCAGTGTATGTTTGTCATTTTCCTTTTGTAATTTTTTTTCTAGATGTTTTCCATGTTTTATGTCTCAATGACATGCAAGCAAACAACCAAATAAAGGATTTCAAGAACAAAAAAAAAAAAGGTATTCATTTCCTTCCTGTGACATGAGGCTGTCAACTTCCTACCCCTACTTCCAGGAAACATAGCGAAGGCGAACCCTCCCAAAGAAAAGTAATTTTCATGTTAATATTAAGAATTTTTTTGTTGACATATATATATATATATCTACATAATCATGAGGGTCTCCAGAATCATCCAAACAAAACAAATCTTACAAGAGATCTATAGTTTTTTGTATACTTGATCAAAAGTCCAAGCGGCAACTATAGTTGCCGGTGGGCAAATATTTACATTTGGCCGAGATACAACTATTGGAAAATCTGGAATCTGAGGTGCAAAAAAATCAAAATATAGAGAAAATCACCTTTAAAGTTGTCCAAATGAAGTCCTTAACAGCTCACTTATATATTTACGGTAGAAAATTTATAAAATATCTTCATGGAACATGATCTTTAGTTAATATCCTAATGATTTTTGCCATAAAAGATGTACTGTTGGCTATTGCTACAAATATACCCATGCGACTTCTGACTGGTTTTGTGGTCCAGGGTCACATATAGGAATAATTTTTTTCTAATGAACGATTTAATTTAACTTTTTAATTCACAATGCTCTGTTGGAGAAACTTAATGGCTGCACTTTGTTCTCCACTATGTTCCACCACTTTAAGACAAATGGACTTGTTGTTTGTTGTATTTTCATATTCAAGAAATTATATGCTAGATGCAACTTTTTTGTGTTCACATCGAATGTTCTTCAACTTTGATTGATCTGCTGATCTGTTGAAAGCAGTTATTTTGAGTTAGATGCATAAATGTTCTCCTCCTATTCAAATTTTATATTGAGGGGTGCATACAACATATTTGCCCACCAGCAACTATAGTTGCCGCACATTCAAACACGTTTTTTAAGAATAAAAACGAAAACCTGGGGAAAATAAATGCAGAACATGTTCACATAGGAAACTATTAAGACGACTATATGCATGAAACCGTTCAGAAAAATGTGGGCACAAATGGGTTAAGACTGTGACTTACCGCCACCTACTGACGGTTTTAAGTTAATATTTAAAAGTTTCACTATAAAGTATCAGTATCAATATATTTATATATTGTTTTTACCATCATTGCATATTTCTTTATTGATTTTTTAAACATTTATTTTATAAAGTTAAATGGAATCTTAGAAATAGATAGATAGATAGATAGATAGATAGATAGATAGATAGATAGATAGATAGATAGATAGATAGATAGATAGATAGATAGATAGATAGATAGATAGATAGATAGATAGATAGATAAGAAAATCAATTTAAGGGGCAAGCATCCACACATGAATATAAATAAATATCAGTACATTTACTTAGTTAATGTTATTTGATAATGTTATTTAATTAGTAGATTATCCAGCTCTTCTAATTAATTTTCACATAATTAGTTGAATAAAATAAAATAAAAAAGATTAAACTGCAATGCTCGTAACCATATATTTCTATATGTAGGAGCATTGTTTAAGTTCCTGTCACCACCATATCAGACAGAAGATTCCTCAGTTCCGCCTGACAGTGAAAATGGTAAGTTTAGTGTGTCAGATATAGTGCTAGTTTAGTACACTGATATGTGCTTTATGAAAGAATTTTGTGACTAAATTATCTTCTGTATGTTTTTTAGTACCATCCACCTTGTTGACATTGCAACAACAACTACCTGCTAATGATGAGGAAACACCACATGCAGCTGTATTGTTGAGTCTGACAAAGGCACACATTTCCTATTATCTGACGACCCTGCAAAATGGCCAAGGATTTTTAATGATTATGAGCGCTGTGAAATTGTGAAGAAAGGCCCAGTTCAAGTAACCGATGCAGTGTTTCCACAAAACAACTAAAAAGTTCCTCGACGATTCACAAAAGACAATTATGAGATTGCAATGAAAAATGGAGAGAAAATCAAGAGATTGTGGCTTGTATACTCTATCAGCACAGATACAGTATTCTGCTTTGCATGCAAACTGGCCTTTGAATACTCATGTTCTTTTAAATGACTGGCTATATTCTTCCATGTGCGAAATCCATCTTTTCGGAGAGCATGCTGATAATATGGAAAGCTGGCATAATCTTCTGAAGAGGTTGCTAACTGAAATAACCATTGATCAAGTCCATCAATATTTAATGCAGCTTGAAGTGCAACATTGGAAAGGTGTTGTAAGGAGAGTGATTGCCATCATCTGCCATCTATCTGAGCACAATCAGGCTTTGAGGGGCCACACAGATGTTTTATTTAACAGTTTCTTGTCACAAGTTGAGTTGATGACACAATTCGATCCCATTCTAAATGAACACATAAGGAGGATTCAAAACAAAGAGGTGAAGTTGCATTACCTCAGCAGTGCCATACAGAATGAGATCATAACTTTAATTGGTGACAAAATACTGCAGGAGATAGTTAGCAGGGCGAAAGTACTATTCTGTCATAATGGACTGTACTCCTGACGTCAGCCATAATGAACAACTTTCTGTTGTGTTGAGAACTGTGAATTGTGAATCTTCTGTTGGAGCCTTCATCACTTAACATTTCTGTGGATTCATTGATGTACAGGACACATCTGGAAAAGATCTATATGATACCCTTTTGGAAAAACTTGAGAAGCACAACTTAAAGACTTCAGATTGTCGTGGCCAATCCTATGACAATGGAAGCAACGTGATGGGCTGTAAACAAGGAGTTCAGACAAGGATCTTGCAGCTGAACAACAAGGCATGGTGTGTCCCATGCAGCAGTCACACTCTGAACCTGGTCTTGGTAGATGCAGCCAAGTCGTCTGTGGCATCTGTCTCATTCTTTGATGTTCTGCAGAGATTGTATAATCTCTTTAGCTCATCTGTGCAGCGCTGGGCAGTACTAAAGCAACATGTGAAGCATCTCACTGTGAAATCTTTGTCAACAAGACGGGAGGCTCGACTTGACAGCGTGAAGGTGGTACGTTACCAGCTGCCAGAGATTGTGGAAGCCACTCTCTGCCCTTCAGACATTTGCTGTGGAGAAGAAAGACTCAGAGACAGTGTCAATAGCAAGCAGCATATTGAGCTAATGACCTGGCATTTTGTCCTATGTGTGGTAATCTGGTACAATGTCTTGTATCAGATTAACCATGTGAGCAAAATTCTTCAGAGCCCAAGTGTTTCTCTAGAAACACTTAAATAGGAAACTCAGGGAGTGCAAGAATACCTGAATAATTTCAGGGAAAGTGGACTTGCTGCCTGCCAAACGGATGCAAGAGAAATAGCAGAAACTCTGGATATTGACATGACATTGCCTGAGAAACTCAAAATATCACGGCAATTCCTATATGAGGGCAGAGATCAGACACAATCCACTCCAGAAGAGTCATTCAGAAGAGAATTTTTTCTCCCTTTGGTTGACACAGCCATTGGCAGCCTCAATGATAGATTCTCTAAGCTGGAGGATTTTTATGCCCTGTATGGCTTTCTGTTCTCAAAAGACAACATGAGAGAAGCAATGCGCAATAGTGGACAACTTGAAGAGAACTGCAAAAAATTGGAAAGAGCCTTACATGACATACATTCAGAGGATTTGGTCATGGAGGTCAGGGCTGCTGTCCATACCTTCCCTGATCAGGCATCTACTTCTCCAAGAGTCATGTTAGATTACATCTACAAAGAGCAACTTCTAGATTTGTATGGAAACTTGAGCATTGCTCTTCATCTGCTTCTAACACTTCCAGTCACCATTGCCTCTGGTGAGAGAAGTTTTTCATCTTTAAAGCTTATTAAAACATATCTCAGATCAACAATGAACCAAGAGAGGCTCTCAGCACTGGCACTAATTTCCATTGAACGTTCCGTACGAAGGTCTTTGGATATGGAGGACATAGTGACAGCATTTGCTGTAGCTAAGGCTTGTAAGCATCATTTTTTGAGGTGACAATCCATGAAGATGAAAAAATATGAAGATGAGTTTACTGTATCTTGAAGATTGTATTGTTTTGTATCTTGATACAAATTGAACATTGAAGATGAAGATTCGATGATGAATTTTGTAAATTTAAAAATAAGCACTTTAATGTTGTAAACAATAAACAATTTATGTTCAGTTAGATGTGTTTTAACTACTTGTTGTATGTTGTATAGTTACATCACTAGGTAAAGAAGATATTTTAACAACAACAAAAAAAAATCTTTTAGAAGGGCCTCATTGATTAATTTTGCTGGGGCCCCCATTTAGTGTTGGTTCGCCTCTGCAAGCGCCAGTTTAGAAAACAAGCACTCACTGCTAGTATTGGTGACGGTGTGGTGTGAGTTTACAACTGAAACTGACATAGGGGGGAGTGATGTAACATTAATCCGTCATTAGTGCTGTGCGCTCATCATTTACTGGTTATTTTAAAGCCTCCGTCCTGCTGTAATTACTAGTACTGCAGAAATAGATTAGATCAGAAAACAGAGGCCCCCTTATCATGTGGGTCCTTAGGATACAGCCTAGGTTATCCTATGCATTAATAATCTGTAATTTAATCATCTGTAATTTTTGAATCATAAACATTTGCTAAAAGGACTTTGGGTCCTTTAGAATAACTCACGCTTGAAGCATTAGTGCATTAGTAAATGTTAATTCATCATTTATAAAACATTAATGCATTAGTAAGCATTTATAAATACAGCTATAAATGCTTTGTTCTTGATTAAGCATACTATAATGTTTAATAATTGTATTTTATTTTAAAGATCAATTTATCATTTCTAAATTATGTATTACATTATTCACAAACCAGTAATTTAGGAGTTGTCAGTGGTCATAAGATCATTTAGGAAATGTAAGTAAATGATTAATAAATATTTAAATGTACATTTATGCATCTTATTATTAGACATATAGTATTAGTACTCAGTGTGTTAATAAATGCTTTATTAACATATTCCAGTGTCAAAATACTCGGTACTAACTTTAAAACATTAGAGAACAGATCAGAAGATCACGAACCTTTGAATCTCATTTATAAAAGCTTTACAAAGCATAAATAGTCCCCTTTAGATAGCTCACAAAAATGTTAACTGACTACTTCTAAATGTTTTATAACTACCTGAATTAATCATGAATTGCAGTAGGAATATGTGTTAATAAAACATTTACTAACACACTAAGTAACTATTATATGTGTCTAAATAATAAGATGTATAAATGAATGTTTAAATAGTTTATTAATCATTTACTTACACTTACTAAAGAACTACTGACAACTCCTAAATAACTGGTTTGTAAATAATGTAATACTTAATTTAGAAATGATAAATTGATTATTAATAAAGTATGAAAATACAATTATTAAACACATTATAGATATGCTTATAAATCAAGAATAAAGCAATTATAGCTTATTTATAAACACTTCTAATGTCTATTAATGCTTTTAAGTGATGAATTAACTATTAACTAATGCTTCATAGTGTGCAGTTATTATAAAGTGTTACCGGACTTTGTAATTATACAAATGTTACTTCCTCAAAAGTACACTATTCGAATTGGCTAGAAATATACATCTATCACTACACATTTAGGCTAGAAATGCTCTTTCCTGATATATATAATAATTCACATATTAATCTAACAACCCATATCAAAAGCTATCATAACTATTCAAACTTAAACTGAAGTTGAGCTTTTTCTTTATTTATGCTTCTAATTTCTAGCAGAGTAATTTTTAATCCCAAACATGAAGGGTCAAGGCTTATCTTTAAGAATGTTGGGGAAAGGTCACTGGTTGAACTGATTCAGCATATGTCAAAATCAGCTGAAAACATATCATCATATAAGCATTTTAGCATGACAGCAAATTATTAGCAGGATAATGTGCCCTGCCACAAAGCAAAAATGGTTCAGGAATGGTTTGAGGAGCACAACAACGAGTTTGAGGTGTTGACTTGGCCCCCAAATTCCCCAGATCTCAGTCCAGTTGAGCATCTGTGGGATGTGCTGAACAAAGAAGTCCGATTCATGGAGGCCCCACCTCGCAACTTACAGGACTTAAAGGATCTGCTGCTAACATCTTGGTGCCAGATACCACAGCACACCTTCAGGGGTCTAGTGCCCTAGTGAAAAAAAGTATACTTTATTGTATTTTAAATACATTCCCTTTTTCTATAGTACATTGCAAATACACTAACAAAAATGTACTCTCTTTAAATATATAAAAAGTATATTAGCATCATATTTTCACAATACAACTTTTAACACACTTTTAAATAATTGTACTTTAGTATATTTTCTAAAAAAAATATATTTTAGAAAAATATACTTGAAGTGAACGTTCAGTTTATTTTTTAAAAGTGTATTTATTTGCACTTTATAAAAATATATTTGAGGTATATTTTAACTGTGTGCTGAAAATGATCATTGTAACAATGCACTGAAAGTATATTTAAAAAAATACATTATTTAATATCCTGAAGTTGTAGTGTATCTAAAGTTAAATTTGAGTATATTTTTTAAGTTTACTTATTCATCCTTGGAATTCATTTTATTACTTGTGCTTATTTATTTCAGTATGACTAATGCATTACAAGCCATTTAATATAGCCTACAATTTCCAAATATGTGTAAATATGTTTAATAAGTTTACACTGGCAGAATCATTTTACAATCGTACACACATATTACAAATCTATATAACACACCAAGCAGCACAAGTAACGTTACATGCGAAAAAAAAATATGTTGAGTGGTTAAACTTGAGACTTCGGAATTCAAATGTCTCTTCGACTTCGAGGTGGGACTCAAGGTAAGATCCATCTGCAGGCTTTATTAAACAGAGTTCGTAGTAAAACAGGCAATGGTCAAACAGTGGCAAACAGGTATGGCAGAGAGCAGGCAAAATCGTAGTCGAGGAACAGACAATGAATCAGGGCAGGCAGATATCGTTCACAAAACCAGGAAACAATAAACAATCCAAATGGTCCAAAGGGCAGGCGGCAGAGATACGAACACGGGGAACAGACAGGATCAAAAACAGGCAGACAGACAGGGTAAATAACGCTCAGAATTGTACACTGGGTGAAACAAGACCTCACAAAGTGTGTGAGGGTGCGTGTGGCTTAAATAGTCCAGAGAATGTGCTGCAACAGTATGTGGCAATTGGTAATTGGTGGAGAGAGTGCAGGTGATTGCCAGGGAGGATTGTGGGAAATGTAGTCCGGAAATGACTGGGAACGTGACAAATATACTTATAACACAAATTAAGTACACTTTAATATCACTAATCAAGCATGTAATTAGTCCCTACACAGGCATACACTTAAAGTGTACTAAGTATACTTGAAGTTGTTTCAATTTAGCACACAAAAAAACACTAAATATACTTAAAGTTGTGTTTTTATACAACTTAATTACAACTAAAATATACTTAGTACAAAATTAGTTGTTTCAAAATAGCACACTTTAAGTTAACTAATCATTAACACACTTGAAATATACTAGTAATTAGTATAAGTATACTTAGCATACTTATTTTTTCAATAGGGTGGAGTCCATGCCTCGACAGGTCAGGGCTGTTTTTGCAGCAAAGGGGGGACCAACACAATATTAGTAAGGTGGTCATAATGTCATGCCTAATAGGTATATAATAGGTGTATGTATATATATCATAAACATAATAAAGCTTTTACATTGCCTCAGGTAGTAAGTTATTAGGTCGTTCAGCACAAAAGCTTAGGTCATGGGCTTGATATTGCTGAACTGACCTCAGCTCTATAGCACCACCCTGACTTGAAATATTTGATAAAGAGCTGGATTCCTCAAGCAGATACTCCCTTTGAGTTTTGCAAGCATTTCTCAATCGTTTCCACACATTTTTGTTTAAACAAATATACAAAAGAGGATTTATGAAAACATGCATGAAAGCAATGCATTCTGTCACATGAATAGCAAAGTCAAAGTGTATGTTAGTGGTACATGAATAAAAAACATGAATGTCTTGCAAAGTATGCAAAAAAATTACAACACTATAAGGGAACCAGAGGAGAAAAAACATGACAGTGAATCCAATTTCATATCGAAACATCTGGAATGTGTTCCTCACGGCAGCAACACATGGTAGTCTGATGGAACAAAATAGGAGCACTAAAAATGGTATCACAAACCCAAGTATGTTCATCTGAAATCTTAAATAGATTTTCCAGCCAACTTTATTGTTGAAGTTGTAAGTGCAAATGTTCTGTTCATGGATCTTTTGAGTCTCAACAAAGTTGACATGAACAGCAGCAGCCAAAAACGATAAAAGCCACACCAAAATGCACAGAATAGTATTCCTCTTTAGACTGTTGAATATCCTGATGGTAGAAACAACATATACAATGTCCATAAATCTTTGCAAGCTCTGACTAGCAACAAATAGATTGCTGCTATACAAACTGACCATGTAAACCAATGTGATTGCCTTACAGCTTTGATCACCAAAGATCCATTCACTGCTGGCATACACTGCCCAGAACGGAAGGCTCAGTGTAAAAATAAAATCCGATATGACCATGTGCAGAGGCAACACCTTCCTCAGAGTTTTGTATTTGATGAACAATATTAGGAGGGTTAAATTAGCAATAATGCTCAGTGCACAGATAATGTAGTAGAATATAGGTAGGAACACATTGCTGAATTCCTTTACGTGTGTCTTCTTGCAGAGTCCATATTCCTCAAGTCCTTCTGCATTATAATAGTCCTCATAATTGCTGTTGTCTTCAGAGTTTAAAACATCCATGGTTTGGAATCAGCTCCAAGTCTTTGTTGCAAATCTTCGTTACTAACAGAAAAACAGTTCCCTTTCACTTAAGAATGTACTTTCACACAAGTACGGTACTCTAGGATACTTGCCCATAATCTTTTTTTCATTTAATTCTTCAGGAAGATCCCAGTTTCTTGGAAACACAGAACAAACAGTTATAAGCCATGGAAAATGTTAGCAAGCAGTTCACATCCTGGACTCTTTTATTTTTTTTTTTTCTCAGTAGGTCTAGATCAACAATAAGAGCGGAAATTTGCTTCACTGAGCATTGGGAGGAGGAGGAGGAAATGGGCATATCACTCACAAACACATTAAATGCTGTAGTCATTTTGTTTTTCTGGTGTGCCTAGCAACTTTGTATATCAAGGTTGTGACACAGAAACTTTAAACGTATCTAACACATCCTGCATTTGGTGTTGTTGTGACATGAAAACAGTAAACAGGATTAAGATAGGGATAGTTCACCCAAAAGTGAAAATGATCCCACAATTTATTCACCCTCAAGCCATAGGTGTATATGTCTTTCTTCTTTCAGCCAAACACAGTCAGTTATATTAAAAATTATTATATTAGAAAAAGTACTATTATTAGTGCTTCTGATCTCTGTCCACAAAAAAACAAAAAAAAACAAAACAAAAAAACGCTGTACTTGTAGATACATATAAAAATCCTGTCCACTGAGATCAAAGTTCTGACAAAGGTTCTGAAAGTTATCCAAATCCCTTAGATTTTAGATCCAATTTTACAAATGGCAGTAATGCCGTGAGAGATCCAGAGGCCTCATTTATCAACAGTGCGTAGAAAAGGTTCATTGTTGCAATCATTATAGATAAATATATCAAGCAATCATTGTTAATAAATCCCACATGTGCGTAAGTACCAAGCTCGTTCATGGTCATTAGCATTCGGAAACACTTCCCTTTAAAAATCACGTGATTGTGTTTTTTCCTCACTGCAATAATGGCAAAGAGAGCAAACAAGAGGAACTTCACAAACACAGAATTGGAGGTACCTACTTGTAGATGAAGTTGAATCCAACAAACAAATAAAGAGTTTTGTTCCAAAACACTATAATCCATTTTGATTAATTTGAGTAAAAATGTGTTTTCGGTAACACTTTACATTAAGGTTCCCTTTGTAAAGGGTTTATAAATGAGTAATAAGTCATTTACAACAAATGCATTATAAATCATTAATATACAGTTATAACTGCATGAATAAAAAGGCCACTTTAACACAAAACCTGCCAAATAGTGAGCCGTTTTTAACTCGCATGTCATAAATGCTTAATAAATGTATTTATAAACACTTATTTAACTCAAAACCAGATTCCTGGTTTATTTCATGATGCAGCAAAAATTGTCTATCATAATTAGACTGAAGGGTGTTGTATTTGTGGTTTTCTTATTAATATCTCATGACTGCCACTTTTCTTACTATGTTGCTTACCAGAAGTTTCTGTCTTACCCATGATACTCTCCAAAAAGGTCATGATGCCTATCCACAGCTTGTTTGTCAAGATGAAACTGAACCTTTTTTTAAATCAATATATTTATTATTTTTTACATGAACAATTTACAGAATCAGTTCAGTAAACTATTTTTTCTAAACACCCTCTCACCCCTGTCCACCCCTCAAGAGACAGAACACTTGCATGGATATTATTACAAGGCCTTGAGCTGATGTGTAAGATAAAAATTATAATAATAATAATAATAATAATAATAATAATAATAATAATAATAATAATAATAAAATAAATATATAAATAAAAAAAGTTAAAGTAAAGAAGGGTCACATTATCACATCAGCATTTTCAATCAATGTAATATCCAAATTATTCAAACATTCAAAAAATATTTTCGAGCCTTGATGATTATTTTTTTCAAATTATACATTATTTTTTCCACAGGCCCATAGGACAAAAGTTCTCTAAACCATACAGCATGACTGGGCAGTTCTTATGATTTCCAGTGTATAGCTATACATTTCTTTGCTGCTATCAGAGCCATCTTAACAAAACGTAAAATCTTCCTTTGATCAAATTGGAGGACCGAAAGTGAACCTTAATGTAAAGTGAACACATGTGAACCATTTATTAATGAGTTACAAACATTAATAACCTGTGAAAGTGAACCTTAATGTAATATGTTCATAACTCATTAATAAATGGTTCACAGGTTTCCACTTTACATTAAGGTTCACTTTTACAGGTTATTAATGTTTATAACTCATTAATAAATGGTTCACAGGTTTCCACTTTACATTAAGGTTCACTTTTACAGGTTATTAATGTTTATAACTCATGAATAAATGGTTCACAAGTGTTCACTTTACATTAAGGTTCCCTTTCACAGGTTATTAATATTTATAGCTCATGAATAAATGGTTCACAAGTGTCAAGGCGACCGTTATTTAGAACATATCACTTTATGGTTTCCATGGTGACGCGTCATTGCTTGTTACGTGACACACCGCAGCACTGTATGAATGATGATCTGCATTCATTTAATTTTTCCTTTTTTATTCAAAATATTCACAAATTTGTTAACTATAGCATGAAATATCTAATATTCTGATTGCCAAATATGTGCAAGTGGATGTGTTTTGCTATTTAAAGGTGCCCTAGATTCAAAAATTGAATTTACCTCAGCATAGTTAAATAACAAGAGTTCAGTACATAGAAAAGACATACAGTGAGTCTCAAACACCATTGTTTCCTCCTTCTTATATAAATCTCATTTGTTTAAAAGACCCCCGAAGAACAGGCGAATCTCAACATAACACCGACTGTTACGTAACAGTCAGGGTGTACGCCCCCAATATTTGCATATGCCAGCCCATGTTCCCAACATTATGAAAGGCATTAAACAATGGCAGCCAATAACGTCTGGATGTGCAGAGCTGAATCAACAGACTAGGTAAGCAAGCAAGGACAATAGCAAAAAATGGCAGATGAGGAATAATAACTGACATGATCCATGATTACATGATATTTTTAGTGATATTTGTGAATTGTCTTTCTAAATGTTTCGTTAGCATGTTGCTAATGTACTGTTAAATGTGGTTAAAGTTACCATCGTTTCTTACTGTATTCACAGAGACAAGAGAGCTGTCGCTATTTTCATTTTTAAACACTTGCAGTCTGTATAATGCATAAACACAACTTCATTCTTTATAAATCTCTCCAACAGTGTAGCATTAGCCGTTGGCCACGGAGCATAGCCTCAAACTTATTCAGAATCAATGTAAACATCAAAATAAACACTGTACTCAGGCGATTAGACATGCTGCATGATGAACACTTTGTAAAGATCCATTTTGAGGGTTATATTAGCTGTGTGAACTTTTTTTATGTTGTTTAAGGCAAGCGCGAGCTCTTGGGGCGTGGAGCACGAGAATTAAAGGGCCACACACCCTGAATCGACTAATTTCTAATTATGCCCCAAAATAGGCAGTTAAAAAAATCTATGGGGTATTTTGAGCTGAAACTTCACAGACACATTCAGGGGACACCTTAGACTTATATTACATCTTGTAAAAAAAAGTTCTAGGGCACCTTTAAACACCTTTATAATGATCGCGTTATTTGAGCCATATGCGCTATGGACGCCGCCATGTTAATTTGCGCCGCACAGAGAGTCGGATCTGTTGGATTTACAACCGGTGAATTTATCCACTTCTCCTGAAATACATGAAAGTAAGTGAGCCAGTGAACTGGGGAAGAATAGAGTAAGCTTTAAAGTTACTTTCACAATGTGAATCTGATATGAATTAAACGTGTTGTCTAATTATAATGGAAAGGGTTGTTATTTCCGCTTCTATAGACATCATTGTGTATTTTACAAACTCTAAATATATTGTTTTGCTAGTACTCATGTGTATTTAAATGTCTGAAACCTAAAATAAACATTATTTGATTGAAAACACTGCATATATGTAATATATGAAAAGCGCTGCGCACGTCCGTCTCTGGTTTAGCGCCAGCCAAAGCGCACACGCACATTTGAATTTAGCAGTTGATCACGTGATGCGCTGAATGTTCTAATCACACTGGTGTGATCATACGCTCCTGGGACCAGCCAAGACTGATCACACCGGTGTGATCGTACGTGTTAAAGGGTTAAGGTTCACAGTTAACTAATACTGGAATTAAATTTTTCATTATTAATATCTCATCAAGTTATGGTTATTATCTTAGGTTTTATTTTCAAAGTGAAAAATGGTATTTCATCTTAAAAAACAAGAAATCAGTTTTTATACACTGCTGTGTCAAGGACATGGGTAATCATGGGCAAGACAGAAACTTCTGGTAAGCAACATAGTAAGAAAAGTGGCAGTCATGAGATATTAATAAGAAAACCACAAATACAACACCCTTCAGTCTAATTATGATAGACAATTTTTGCTGCATCTTGAAATAAACCAGGAATCTGGTTTTGAGTTAAATAAGTATTAATAAATACATTTATTATTTATTTATAACATGTGAGTTAAAAACGGCTCAATATTTGGCAGGTATTGTGTTAAAGTTGCCTTTTTATTCATGCAGTTATAACTGCATTATTAATGATTTATAATGCATTTGTAAATGACTTATTATTCATTAACAAACACCTTTATAAACCCTTTACAAAGGGAACCTTAATGTAAAGTGTTACAGTGTTTTCTTTACCAAGAAAGTGGAAAGATGAAAACCACTATTTTCTGTTTCAAACTTTCACTTAGCATATTACCTAAATAATAACATTAAAAATTAAAATCCAGATTTATATTTTCAAAAAATTATTATAAAAACTGATTATTTTTTCCCCAAAATGCAATAAATCTGACACATTTTTTCTCCAAAATGCAATTAATTGAATCAATATAAAAGTTATTTTTAATATTGAAACTGTTGAAAATACACAACAAAGTAAGTTGATATGACAGCCTCTGAACTTGGTCAATACTAATGTTATATACAGATACAGGACTAAAAATACATTCAGTCATCACTCCCAAAATGAATTCAACAGGTCATCTTGTTAATGCTATAAATTAATTATGTCTCCGTTTGTCATTACCAATTAAAGAGTATCTGGTGCCACTGCACGATTAAAATAAAAACAACACATTTGCCGAGAACATTGGAATTGACTGCAACTACCCAGGGGTGTTGCTATACTGTAAACGTTCAAATATCAATCAATATCAAACCTAAAGGGTCAGCTGAGCAACATAACGAATGTATTGATTCAAATCAATGAGTCTCTGAAACAGATTGCCTCTTGCGTAAATACAATTGCTAATAAACCGTAAACTGCTGACTAATGTGATTTCAGTTATTTGTTCCCACCAAGCTGCAAAACACAAAATAAAATAAATCTCTGTAATGAGCTCGGCCAATGGCCAGACCAATGTCTGTATGATCCTGTCTTGTCTGAATGCCAACAGCATTAGGAAGTGGCAGGGGCACTGCATCGTGCATAGGGCCGTCTGGTCTGGGGGGTTCCTGCAGAGGGATGCCCTGTCTGATGGCACACTGCAAGCCATGATGATTTTGCACAATAATTCTCACTGATACTGCAGTGTCCCTCCCGTGCTTGACAGACACAGCCATCGTACTTTAAGCAGCCTATTGCGTGCTCAACTCTGCTCCTTGAGGGCGCATGGGCACAGTTGTAGGCTTGTTTCTGCTTAGTCCTCGGGTTGGTTAGGGTGGTCATTAGCCATGGCTTTAGCAGGTAACCTTGATCACCTAACTATGAGCTAGTTTTAAGTAATTGTACATAGCCCTGCAATAGCATTGTAAACATGTTGTAACCTTAAATTAAACAGCGCCTTCTTGGAGACGCACACCCTCAGAGCTGTTTTGCATAATGAATAAGTAGTGTGTTCCTCCAGGCCACCGTGCAACGATGATTAACAACAACAAATTTGCATCTCAAATGATTTGCACGTTAACAGGATGAAACCCTTTTCTATTTAAATAATTAAATTTTTTGGTTGATGGTGCTTTTATGGCGATGTGGGTGGATTGTTGAGGATTTCGGTAAGGGAACTGGATGTAGGTTGGGCCAAGGAAATAATTGCATCCAACACTGCCGGCATGATCCTACTCACTGATGGCTGGGACATACCACATATGTCTCCGACCTTACACTGAAATGTGCCAGTAGCTAAAAATCCAAGGGTGGACAGGAGTTGGATGTGCACAGGAATGGCTTTCTTGCAATTTGTTTCTCTCTCCAACATTGGTCCTAAATCACAACACAAATCCAGCAGTACATTTTTGGGAAAGCGGTACCTACTTAGAAGCCACTCTGTGCTTTTGCCATGCAGATCAGCACGATCTTGGAAAATTCACTCTCTGTGGAGCGCATTGTTTCCCAAGTCTTCGAATAATGCAAGATAAACCATTGCACTGAGACAAACATTTGTCACAGCTGTCTTTTATAGGATTTGACACCAATTACGCATTGTGTTTAAAACTACACAAATAATAAATTGAGTGTTTTATAATTAAAGGAAACACAAGACATATGTGGATTGCTTAATGCATACTGTGATATTCTTAAATGCTTTTTATGTGTAGTGTCGCTATTCTACCACTAGATTCTCTGAGTAAGCATGCTCAGAGGTGTGCTTATATTTATACACAGTACAAGTTGGTATATCCCACACTTTGCATAAAACTGTTCTTACACACTCACTACGCACAGATATGGGCATACGCACTGCTGATAAATGAGGCCCCAGGTCTTATATGTGCAGTCATGATGAACTGGAGCAATGTGCGGATCCTAGGCTGGCCAACCCAATACTTTTACCTCTCTGTGGAGCTTGAAGCATTTAACCACCTTCTTTCCAATAGAATGTCCCACACACTGATTCTGTTATATGAGATAGGTCTATCACCTGATTTACTGTTGTATATTTCACACAGTAATGAATTTCAGAGAGACTATAATCGGTCTGCACACTTTTATCTATCACATGTTAGCCTCCTTCTTCATGGCGTCTGTCTACCTTGTAGGCTACTGGTCTATTAGCGACACCTACAGTTTATATATGTGACCCGTCACGGAAACCAGGGACACAAGTCGGCAGCACTACTATTGAGCAAACTGAGAAAGAAGCGTTTTTTTTCAAAATTGGTGATTTTCGTTTTTTTGCAGAATCTGTTAGTTGAGATCACAAAGAAGCATCTCCGTGTTTTATATAGCAGTATTGGTATATTTTAAAGCGTACATTTTGAGGTTGAAATTGGCTTGTTTTTCTGGGATTCTATCTCGCAGTAGGGGCGTGTCATTGTCTGTTTGTACTTCCATACTGGAATCGGATAGGCTGGCTTTTGTTTCTTTTGTTATTGCCGCCGCCCTCCAAGGGAAGCATGGCTACTTATTTATGCAGCGCTCTGGCCGGCTCTAGCTGATATCAAAATTTAATGAAGATGGACGCCGCAAAGAATATTGCAGACGAGCTGAAACGTGGCCGTTACACCGAAAATGTTTTGAAGTACAACATACGGCTGGATTCTTTAGCTGCGGAAAAAAAGGGGGGCAGGACATGCGAATTATTGGACATTCAGAGGCAAACAGACGCATAGTGCAAACTTCGGAGATGGTTACATCCACAAAGAAGACCCCGACAAAGAGAAAGTGTGCCCGAACAACTTATTTCATTGGAGGCAACAAGATCTTTTCTGTTTCTTATGGGGTAAGTTTCCATAAACATCAAAGTTTGTCGTTTTGTGTTCATTCTAAGAACACGTAGGCTACACGTTATCTCATGTGTCTTTTGTTATTAGCTAGCTCAGGACTGTTGTTTTATTCGTTAGCATCGTATCACTTGCCAAAAAAACCCATTACTATAATGGGCTTTTTAGATGGTAATGTTATCATCTGCTATTAATTTGAATAACGCTTCAACTGCTTGAATTGACTGGTGTGAATGACTTAGCTGATATAAACCTTACTATTCTTGAATTGAATGTGACGCTAATAATTTTAGCTAGTTACTACTTCTTAACAAGGATTTACTAATGTAATAGTAAATGTATCAGATTAAATTCCTACATAAGTAAAAGTATCCGTAGCCATAAAATGTGTGTTATAAGTCAAAAGTAAAAGTATTTATTGAAGAGTTTAATGTACAGGATTTTTTTAATCCTTTGACTCAAACCAGGTCTAACCACTAACTGAGGTCTAAACCAGGACTATACGGTTATCACAGAATCCTGTTCAAAAAGTCCTAATGTCAAAAAAGATAAATTACTGACATTTACAATGCACATTATCCTTTATTATTAATAGTATTCGGTCCGATTTTTCCCGTTGCGTCTGTCGTTGCTTTGCAACCATGCAGCTTTACAGGGGGTATGGCTTATCTAAAGGAGATGTAAATGAGCCCTTTTGTCACTCCCAGCAGGTGAGAACAGGCGAGAACTGCAAAACTAGAAGTTATTTTTCTGCCCTTTGAGCTTTTTTGAGTGCCTACCTTCAAATGGCCACAACTTCTCCAAATATTATCAGATTTCCATGTGTTACACATCTTTGGAAAGCTTGGAGACTACACTTTCAGAATCTGTGAATAACTCAAAATGCCCCAGAACCGCCTTGTGTCCCTACTTTCCGTGACTGGTCACATATGTATTTCAATATGCCACATATTCCCCGTTTGTTGGAGAAAAAAGACTTGTATTATAACAAGAAAATAACAAAGCACAGAACACAAGACAAAAAAAAAAAAAAAAACATTCTGAATGTGAACAACATGCATAGCATTTTATCACTGAATATTCCAAAAAGAATGCAATTTTATAACTCAAATGTTTAACCTGCTTCCAGTCTGAGGAAAATGTGAACATTAATTTTCCTCTATCTCTCTTCTTTATGGAACATGAAAAAAAAAATATATATAACAACATAAATTTCAAATACCTTATCTAGACTATCATCACTTTTTCAATACATTGTATCTTCCTCCCCTGCTAAGTTACTGTGTATATCCCTTTATGTAACATAGTCCTTAGACCACACTGGGGCACAGCATACTCTACGAGGACATTTGAGACATTTGAGGTGTCTGGGGTGCTTGAAGAGGCTTAAAGGAGTCTTCTGCTAGAGAAGTTGTATCAGAAGTAGTGACACCAGATGCAGATGGAGCAAGGTGAATAGCATTCCAAGCTTTTCCATCTGAGAGGAGATATGTTGCAGGGCCCTTCTGGGCTACAGCCTTAAAAGGTCCTTTCTTGATGATTCCAGGCCTCCTAATGTGCACAAATGGACCAACTTGAATCTTTGGAGATTGTGCATTGTTTGTGATTGTTCAGCAGGTGACAGTTTTGTCACAGCATATGGAATTGCTCTGTATGTATGTAGAAACTCTGTCACAAAAGCTTTCCGACTCTTTACCTTCAATGCTAGCGGTCTGTAAACAGTCTTTGAACACTTGATTGAAGCATTCAATCTCATCATTTGTTTGTGAATAGACAGAGCTAGGTAGTGTTTAATACCTCTGCAAGGAATGCCTCAAACTCAGACGAAACGAATTGTGAGCCATTATCTGTTACAAGCTCAAGTGGATTTCCCTCATGGCTGAACACAGCAGACAGAAACTGCACAACAGTCACAGAAGTAACGTCAGGTGCAAATGCTGTATGTGCTACAAGGCCACCCCTTTCCAATGCAGGTCTTGCAGGTCCTGTTGAAGGACAGGACAGGCATCACAAGTAGACTTCAGCTCCTCTACTGTAACACCTGCAAATTCAGGAGACAGTACAGCCACCATCTCAGGCTCTTGGTATTGGCTGTAATCAGTTGCTGGAAGCAGAAGTCTGGACAAACAATCAGCTGTCACACTGTCTCGGCCAGGTTTGTATTCCACATTGTAATTAAAACACAGGAGGCACACAGACCATTGGGCAATTTTTTACACCTGCAACAGTGAACTGCGAGAATCATAACTCAGTCTTTCATCTGGATTGACTACATTGCTGCTCTCCTTGGTACAATCATCTTTTTACTCCAATTGCTCCCGTCCCAATGACTCAGGGACTATGTCCAATGATGCAGCACTATCAGGACTGCAGAACAACCTCTAAGGATCCTCAGAAGCTGCAGTCTTTTCCACCCAACTGGCAACTCAATCAGACAAAGAACACAACTCAGATGCAGGACCAACATCATCCATGGACACCCTCCTACTGCTGAGGACAGATCTGCCACTATCCTCAGATAATTCAGGTTCTCCCAACTCAAGTGGCAGGAAATTCACTTGTAACAACAAATTGCGGTAAAGAGTTTTCTCCTGACCCATTTTGGTGTTACGTATGTGGTAAATATGGCACTGGGGGTTCAACGCAACTACCCTATAATGCGTGGACTCCCACCTGTCTGCCAGTTTTCTCTTCCCACGTTCACCTTTGTTGGCTAGCAGAACTTGATCACCCAACTCAATGTTACGACCCATCATCCTTTGGTTGTACAACTTGGCCTGACGTTGCTGATTGGCGTCAATGTTCTTCTGAGCAACAGTAAGTGCCTCTTTCAGGTCATCTTTTAACCTCTTTACATATTTGTCATAATCAACAGTATCACAGTCTCTTACAATGTTGCCGAACATCACATCTATGGGTAGCTTCGGGATCCTACCAAACATTAAAGGTGCCGTAGAACGTGTTTTCAAAAGATGTAATATAAGTCTAAGGTGTCCCCTGAATGTGTCTGTGAAGTTTCAGCTCAAAATACCCCATAGATTTTTTTTATTCATTTTTTTAAGTGCCTATTTTGGGGCATCATTAAATATGCGCCGATTCAGGCTGCAGGCCCTTTAAATTCTCATGCTCCCCGCCCCCGGAGCTCGCGACTGCCTTAAACAGCATAAACAAAGTTCACATAGCTAATATAACCCTCAAAATGGATCTTTACAAAGTGTTCATCATGCAGCATGTCTAATCGCGTAAGTACAGTGTTTATTTGGATGTTTACATTTGATTCTGAATGAGTTTGAGGCTGTGCTCCATGGCTAAAGCTAACATTACACACTGTTGGAGAGATTTATAAAGAATGAAGATGTGTTTATGAATTATACAGACTGCAAGTGTTTAAAAAATCAAAATAACGACAGTCTTGTCTCCGTGAATACAGTAAGAAACGATGGTAACTTTAACCACATTTAACAGTACATTAGCAACATGCTAACAAAACATTTAGAAAGACAATTTACAAATATCACTAAAAATATCATGATATCATGGATCATGTCATTATTGCTCCATTTTTCGCTATTGTCCTTGCTTGCTTACCTAGTCTAATGATTCAGCTGTGCACCTCCAGACGTCCTGCCCTTGTGTAATGCCTTGAACATGGACTGGCATATGCAAATATTGGGGGCATACATATTAATGATCCCGACTGTTACGTAACAGTGTTATGTTAAGATTTAAACAATTGAGATTTATATAAGAAGGAGGAAACAATGGTGTTTGAGACTCACTGTATGTCATTTCCATGTACTGAACACTTGTTATTTAACTATGCCAAGGTAAATTCAATTTCTAATTCTAGGGCACCTTTAAGTAAAATGGAGCGTAGCCAGTGGACTCATGTGTGGTACAATTATACGTAAAGGTAAGTGTCTGAAGCAACTGTGACCTCTGAACTGTGACCTCAACTGTGACCTCTGTGAAGCGTTCAGCACTCCCATTTCCCATGGGATGATAAGTAGTTGTTTGGGACATTTTTACTCCAGCAACCTGCAGCAATTCTCGGACCAGCTGGCTCTCAAAGTTGGCATATTTTTTTTTCCGGTCCAAAAACAATGCATACTAGCTCCATTGGACTTGATGTTTTCATGCTCTCTAGTGGGGCTCTGCCTTCAGGTTTGGGCGTTTTACTGACGATGCAGCATTTGCAACACTTAATGTACCAGCGAAAGTCTTGTTCCAGCCCAACCCAAAAGAACCTTTGTCTGGCCATGTGAATAGTTTTACCTTGGCCCTGGTGCCCTGCTTTGTCATAAATGCCTGTCATCACCTTTATGACTAAAGAAGAAGGGACAACATACTGTAATAGTTTCTTTGCAGTCAGATTATCTTTGCTTACGCTATACAGTACACCACTGAGTAACTTTAACTTGTCCCACTGCTTCAAGACTCTGAGCACCTTATAGGTCTCATCAGCATGCTCTCGATGTGAGGCTCTCTTGCCCCTATTGACGTAAAACAGGATCCTGGACAGACAAGGATCATTTTGTTTCTGTCATTTCTGTCTCGAAGGTCGTCTAACGAAAAGAGTGATAATGGACATTGCCCAGGAGTCAACAGATGCTGGGTATCTTGGGTAATCCAGGAGATTGCTCTCGAGTCAACTCCTGATTCCCAGTCACTATGACAGTCACCTCTAACACAGTGGTCGCCAACCCATCGATTGTGATCGACTGGTCGATCTTTATCACTGTTCCAGTAGCTCGTGAAAATAACAGAAATGATTACAAAAATACATTACATTTCTCCAGTCTTTGTACTGTATTTTTGTATTTATTTTTATGTTATTTTCTGGAGCTACTGGGACAGACAGATAAAGGTAAATAGTCCACATTATGTCTGAGTCTGTAAACGGCCGTTAACAAGAGGCCAGAGACGCTGAAAGACGGACGCGAAGAGGAGAAAATTCTGTAGCAGGCAGAGCAGCTCACTGTTCACGATGCTCGAAATATAGGAAGAAAATACAAATATTGAATTGGGGATGAGGGATTATGAATTCAAAAGGAGATCAGTCTTCAGGAAGATTTCGATGGCAATGCCATTTTATTTTCCTCTTACCTCCGAATAAAGTAGCTAATTATTAGCGCATTTCAGCTTTGTTTACAGCGGTAACCAAGGAAACGCTGTATCACTGCTGCTCCATAAGCGCCACCTGCTGTCAGAGAGTGAATCTGCATCTCATTCAGCCTGCTGTTTTTGTTTCATGCTTTTTTTGTGTGTGTAGCATTTATAATTTCACAAAGATAAAGTCAGACCATTCTGTTTTTGCTTTAAATCTTGAAATTAAATCTAATTCAAATAAAAAACAACTGCTCATGTAACGTGCGTACTAGCATCTTTGTTTGGATTGTGATTAAAAAGCAGTGGTTCCCTCTAATTTGAAATGGCTATGTATTTTTGTTTATTATAAAAATATTAATAATAAATATCTGCAACCAGTATCAGAATCGGCCAATTTGCTTGTAAAAATAAATAAATAAATCAGAATCTACATTGACCACGAAAAAAAATACTAAATACAATCTGGGCTGTCTTTTTCTATCAAATAGATCTTGTCTTTCAAAAAGGTCGAGGTCAGGGATCTTGGGCTTAAAATGGTTGGTGATCACTGCTCTAACACCTCGGGACTGGAAAGTGGACAGTGGCTTGGTGTTACACAAGGAGGAAATTCAGCGCTCTGGATACCTGCACTAAGCCTGTACTGTGTCTTTCTGAAACTGCTCTGCTTTCTCAAGTAATGCACTGTAAGGCTCATTCAGCAACCTCTGACTGACCGGTTATGGACAAAGGGTTGACGACTTAACCTTCTGGGGTCTGAGGATTTTTGGGGCCCTGGAGAAGTTTTGACATGCCCTGACATTTGTGCTTTTTTCAGTTGTTCATAAACATATTAATCACAAAAGTGTCATTACACTGTATTCAGCACAAACTAGGCTACCATAATATGTGAGGAACATGTATGTACATGTTTGTGTTTTTGAAGGAATAACGTTTATGCGTGGTTATTGAAAAAACTTAAGTCACTGAAATAAGGCCAAAAATAAATAAATAAATAAATAAATAAAATAAATCTGTGTTCACAAGACTTCTGGGTATTTTTAGGTTGTAGACTAGAGTTTTTGCTTCAAAATGATGTTAAAATTATCCTGCCTACTCGTTCATATAAAACAATCGACAGATTTAAATTTTCTAAGATAGTTTTTGTCAAGAAACACAGTATGCGTGGAGGCATGAATCATCATGAATAATGCTGTAATTCACACCTGAGAAGACAAAAGATCCGCATAATAATGACCTGTAATGACCTGCATATTAATGAGCTTTTTCAGTCAGGTAGGCTGTGAAAAAACCCTCTGTGATCATGCTGATAACAGGATTAATGTCCACTCTTACAAAAAAACACATGATTTTTGTGATCTCATGCATGCACATATTATTGCACATGATGTGAAGAAAATTTTGTATAGGCCTATGTTAAATTATAGTACCAGTCAAAAGATTGGACACATGTTTTAAAATAAATCTTAAGTCTCTAACCAAATAATGGTTTTCTATTTTAATATACTTTAAAATATAATGTATTTCTGTGATGCAAAGCATCTGAACATTCCTACCTCTATGGCATTTCACGTAGGCTAATATATTTGTTATATTATATAGCCTAAATGTTAATGTGCACTTGACAAACTATACATCATTAAAAAGATCTAAACTCAAGCTTCACATTTTGACTCTTAAAATCTTATATTGACCATAATTTCTTAATATGCTTAAAAGCATGCACATTTGGAGAAATATTGATGGATTCTCATATGTTTATGTCAATTTTCTATACAGAGGAGTAATATTTATTCAATATGTATTGTCATCACTGTGAGCGCTGGATACAGTGTTTTCAATTCATACTTGCAGCCGGAGTATGAGCTAAATCACTCGTCTGACTTGTGTCTCTTTTCATACAGATTACATAAACAGAGAATTTTTGTTTTCAATTTGACTTACACCTGACATTTCAACGTTTTTTAGACATAAGTCTATTTTTTTTGTGATTAGTATTCACTAAGTTACACTTAATTTTCTGAGAACTATCAGATTGGACTTCCTTCAGAGGGAGACGACAGATCATGCATCATGTTTGTTTTCTTTATTTTACAAAAAGCACAACATTTTGTTTTTACTCTGAGAGTACACAAATAAAAGAAGATATTCCACAGATTAAAATGGTGTATAACTCTTAATTGTGTGTGCAACATTGACAGAGTATTTTGAGTGTCTTTCACACTGGTAAGAAAAAAAACGAGGTGGTATCGCTGGCGATATCTCAGACTCCAGAGTGTTAAAGCATCAGCCACTACGTGACACTAAATGACAGGACGCCGACTTGGAAACCCATCTTTTTCTCACACGCGTCAAGTTTAGGCTTTGTAAGGACGTAAGTTAAGGGATTGTTGTCCGTCCAAACAACAAATTTGTGGCCTTTCAGCCAGTGGCTGAATTTCTTGCAAACGGACCACTTCAAAGCCAAGAACTTGAAGCGGTGAGCAGGATACCTGGCCTGAGCGTGCGCAAAAGCAATCGGCCGGGCTCTAGTCTCACCCTCTGCTACCTGTGATAGAACAGCGCCCAATCCGTCCATGGATGCATCAGTGGACAAAATAAATGGGCGACCAAAATCAGGATGTGTGAGTACCACAGAATTGATCAGAGAAGCTTTTAATTGCTGGAAGGCCCTACAGTTCTCCTCCTTCCAGTCACCAGGACTCAACTTTCTGAATGCAGCAGCACCCTTCTCCAGAGGCTTCTTGCCCCTCAGTGTGGCTGTCAAAGCAAACAGGGGTTTTGCAATGGTGGAGAAATTTTGGATGAACCTGTGGTAATACAGCACCATCCCAAGGACCGATTTAATCTTTCTTTGAGATGGGGTTACCCCATCTTCCATTATCAAATCAAACTCAGTCACTTCTCCAATACCGCTGACCTTATCTTGGTCAGTTGCTACCCCTGAGCTGTCAATGACATGCCCTAAAAACCGCACACTCCTTCCGGAGGAAATTACATTTTCTGGGGCTAACTTTAGCCCGTGCTCTCCGAGCCTACTGAACAACACTCGAGCCTCTTGATGGCCTCACCCTCATCTGGTGCATATACAAGTAGGTCATCCACATAGCAAAGCAACGTCAAGAAATTTTGATCACCAAAGATGTTCGTCATTAGGCACATAAAACTGGTGGGGCTATTGCACAACTCTTGCGGAAAGCGATTAAACTCAAATAGCCCCATCGGCATTTTGAAGGCCTTAAGCTTTTTGTCCTCCTCCACCATTGAGATATTATAAAAACTGGAGGTGAGATCCGTTGCACTAAAGACCACGTTTCCACCCAAGGCTGCCAAGCAGTCTGCTTGGTTCAGGTAAGGGGTGAGCGTCCCTGATGGTCTGGGCATTAAGTCAGCGGTAATCAGCGCAAACACGAAGATCACCGTTTTCTTCCATACCAGGACCAGCGGGGATGCCCACTCACTACAAGACTTCTGGATAATCTCTTGCTCTTCCATCTCCGAGAGTACTTTTCTGTGTCTGATACTTATCTGGAGGAACACACCAATATGGAAGTCTAAACGTGTGGTTATCCATCAGGTGAATCCTGTGGACAAACTCTTTGGCCTTACCACAGTCTAGCTTATGTTTAGAAAACACATCCTGATGTCTTTGAACCAAATGCAGAAGCTGGTCTTTCCAATATGGAGTCACCTCGCAGGACTCAATGTCAAGATCACTGAGACCGAGCTTCTGCAGTGTGTCACAAATACCAGAGGGAGAACTAACCCCTGTGTCTGCACTAGAGGAGACAGATTGGCTCTGCACGTTCACAGTCTCCCCACGACTGTGTTCAGGCTGCACGCCCAGGTCTTCGACTGCTAAAACAGGATATACATCTGCTATTTTAGTGTTATGTCTCAAAGTTACCAGTTTAATGGATGGGTTAATCAACTTAACCGCCACCCATCTGTCACCAGGCAATGTGGCTATAACACGCCCAACAAAAACACCTTTCTTATGAGTTTGTGCCTTAGATGGCTCAACTAACACAGTACTACCCACAGGAATAGTGGAACTTGCCAAGAGTCTGCCCCACATGAGGTGTTCTTGCAGAGATAAAAGTGTAACAGCTTGAGTGAGCTCAAGAGTTGTGAAGAGTTGTGAATGTGAAGCAAGAGTTCAGTTACTTAGTTCAGTTCAATGTCCAGACACTGCCACTAGAACTTCAATGATGAAGATTTTTCATCCATTCTTTCAGAAGCAATGTGATCCCGTGTTGTCGAACCCCAGCAATCTTCTGCAGCAAATCTGGTGCACCTGGGTCAGGGCACCAAATTTATGTAGCGTGTCTGGACCGGTCACCCTCACACACACAAAGACCACACGACCACTCGTTGATGAGATTCAGCACTTTCCTTTAACCAATCTGTAACAGGAAGAAATAATCAGTGGATCGACAGGGCGACAGCTTCTCCTTCTCTGGCACACACACAGGATCATTCATGGGGAGAAGCGAAAAGCACATGCAGTCATCGGCCTCACACACAGGTAGACTCGCATGCCACGCAAGAGGAAGGCATTCACTAAATTCCAGGGTTTTCATCAAGTACAGGTCTCTGCAGGACAGTAATAGGAGTTACCAGATCAGTGGGCAAGGCCATAATCAGAGGGGCATTTTTGAGAGCGTTACTTGATTTGCCGACGTCAGACTGTGGGGTTCAGGGGTGGGGTCGTGTTGTATGTTAAAGGTGGTATTGTGTTTGTGCAGTAGGGGGTGGTGACGCATTGTGTGGTGGGCAGTAGCACTGTTAAAAGCTAAGAAGAGCACGTAGTGTGAATGCACTTGTGTGTTTGTTGTTTGTTGCTTGCTGCCAAGAAGGGTCTTCAATAAAGAAAGCCCATTAAGAAGTTCAGTTCTCTGGAGTTTTTTCTGTTGTATTCAAGATACAATATATGGCGACGAGGATAAAAGTCGGAATGGTGAGGAAGCTATTTCCTGAGTGCAAGTAAAAGAAACAGGACGCCGACTGGGTGAACTGAAGAAAGTTAATAGCTACCACCTAAAGTGCTGATTGAATTGAACGATGGCTGGCATGGTGGGATCCATGGCACCATTTGAAAATGAGTCATGGGAGGAGTACTATGAAATATTGAACCATTTCTTTGTGGCAAATGATGTTGAGGAACCAGAGAAAAAACGAGCCATATTGTTGAGCTGTGTTGGAGCGCAGACTTACACGACTTACACACTGAAGAGGAATTTATTGAGTCCTGAAAGAACAGGAGCAAAGAGTTATGAGGAACTGGTGAGTTTTCTGAAAAATCACTTTAATCTGAAGCCCAGTGAAATAGTGCAAAGGTGGAAGTTTAATTCACGAAACAGACGCTCTGATGAAAGCATAGTAGAATATGTGGCTGAACTGAGAAAGCTTGCACAAGATTGCAATTTTGGAGATACACTCACAGTTATGCTGAGAGATTGATTAGTGTTTGGTGTTAAAGATGACAGCATACAACGGAGATTATTGGCTGAGGATGGACTGACGTTTGAGACAGCTCTAAGGAATGCTCAGGCTATTGAAGCTGCTAATAAGGATTTGGCAGATTTACATAAAGATAAAGGAAATCGACTAAGTACCACTGTCTTTAAGATGGACATAGGAGAATAAAGTAAGGTGAGTGTTACAGGAATGCGCTATCAAAATAACCATGGACCTAAAGACTGTAGATTTGCCAAAGAAAAGTGTTACAATTGTGGTAAAATTGGGCATGTAGAATGAAACCACAAGAAACTCATGCTGATAGAGGTAGGAAAGCATGGAAATGGGGGAGAGGAAAACAATCAAAGAGGGCAAATTACCTTCAAGAGGAGGAGGAGGAAGAACAGCCTGAAGAAGTTTTCACCATGTATAGTATAGAGACACCACAGCCCCATGTACCCCCTATCACACAGATGCTGCTTATAAATGAATGCCCTGTGAGGTTTGAGATTGACACTGGATGTAGCATGACTGTATTATCACAGGTGGAATATGGCAAAATGGAAGCTAATAAGAAACTGCCTGAACTGAAAAAAAGCTCTTTAAGTTTAAAAACATACACAGGACAGTCGGTGAATGTTTTAGGTACCACCAAAGTTAAAGTTAAGCACAAAGGCATTACCAAAGAACTCACATCTGTGGTAGTGGCAGGAGCTGGACCTAACTTATTAGGATGATCGTGGCTCACAGAGCTGGAACTCAGCTGGGAAAATGTGAGTAAAATTAAAGAGAGCTCAGAGTTGTTGCAGCACATTTTATAGAAACATGAAACTGTTTTTAAGGAGGAACTTGAAACATTAAAAGGAGCCACTGCTAAGATTCAAGTGATGCAAAGCCTCATTTCTTTAACACTCTGAGGTCTGAAAACGCGCCAGCGCGTTTTGCAGGTTTTTTTTCACATTGCAGCAAAACAGACTTAAAATACTCCGTCATTTTTTGTCATAGAGACATAAGTAATATATCAATTGAAACTATAGAATATCTTCTTTTATTTGTATACACTCAGAGTAAAAACACAATGTTGTGCTTTTTGTAAAATAAAGAAAACTAACATGATGCGTGATTTCTCCTCTCCCTCTGAAGGAAGTCCAATCTGATAGTTCTCAGAAAATGAACTGTAACTTAGTGAATACTAATCACAGAAAAATTTAAACTTATGTCTAAAAAAACGTTAAGATGTCAGGTTTTAAATCATGTAAGTCAAATCGAAAACAAACCTTCTGTGTTTATGTAATCTGTATGAAAAGAGAGCCATGTCAGAAGTCCGTGATTCAGCTCATTATCCGCTAATGCGGCCACACCCACGGAGGGAGCGCTATTCAGACGCAAATTCAGAGGCAATACATGCATTCATCGTCTCAATCGTGTATTTATTGTCTTGAAAAGTGTTTATCTGGATGTAAAAGTCATGGTTAGGGAGCTCTAGAAGACATGCAGTTAGTTCCTGTTTTCTTTTCTTCTATATATGAATTTTAGATGAGTTTTTGTTTCTTTAGCGCCCTCCGGCTGCAGTATGAATTGGAAACTCCATTCATGGAATAGCCTCTTCTTCTTTTAGATGAATTTGTGGACTAAAAATGCACAGAGAGCGCCCTCCGACTTCAAGGATGAATTGAAAACACCAGCGCTCATGGTAATGACAATGAATATTAAATAAATATAACTTCTCTGTATAGAAAATTGACATAAGCATATGAGAATCCAATATTTCTCCAAATGTGCATGCTTTTAAACTAAAAGCCTATATTCAGACTCTTTGCATCACAGAAATACATTATATTTTAAAGTATAATATAAAACCATTACTTTATATTGTAATAATATTTTTCTGTATGTTTCATATATCATGATGAGCTTGAGACATCACAGAAGGTTTTTTTCACAGCCTACCTGACTGAAATGCCTCATTAATATGCAAGTCATTTCAGCTCATTACTATCCAATTCTTTTGTCTTCTCAGGTGAGAATGGCCCATTTTTCAGTGGTGATTCACGTCTCCATGCATACTGTGTTTCTTGGCAAAAAGTGTCTTACAAAAACTAAATCAATATATTGTTTTATATGAAGGAGTAGGCAGCATAATTTTTACATAATTTTGAAGCAAAAACTCTAGTTTACAACCTCCAATACCCTAAAGTATTGTAAACACAGATTTACTATACTTTTTTTGGCCTTATTTCAGTGACTTAAGTTTTTTGTTTTTTCAGTAACCACGCATAAACATTATTCCTTCAAAAACACAAACATGTACATACATGTTCCTCACATATTATTGTAGCCTAGTTTGTGCTGAATACAGTGTAATGACACTTTTGTCATTTATATGTTTATGAACAACTGAAAAAAGCACAAATGTCAGGGCATGTCAAAACTTCTCCAGGCCCCAAATCAGCCTCAGACTCCAGAGGGTTAAATCAAGGTCACTGCCTTTTGCTATGAGAGAGAAAGTTGAAGCTGACCTTGATCGACTGCTTAAAGATCATATAATTGAGTCTGTGAAATTCTCTGAGTGGGCAGCACCTATGGTTCCTGTGTTTAAACCAGATGGAGCAGTGAGACTGTGTGGAGATTACAGGGTAACTATGAACAAAGAATCGTCACTGGAGCAGTATCCCATTCCTCGAATGGAGGATATGTTTGCCGTCTTAGCTGGAGGAGAAAAAAAACAGTAAATTTGATATGATTCATGCATATCAACAGATTCTGTTAGATGAGACCTCAAAACGTCTCGGTTACGTATGTAACCTTAGTTCCCTGAATAGGGAACAAGACGCCTCTGCGTGATTGCGTTGTGAAGCACTTATGAAATCAGTCCAATGGGGTGACGGAACATCATAGGCGGGTGACGTCACTGACCAGGAACTACAAAAGCCTACCCGAAAACACTCTCATTCAGCTTCTGAATCCTGAAGCAAGGTGCTTACGGGCATGCCATGAATATGGCAAGGCGACACAGCGTCTCGTTCCCTATTCAAGGAACTAAAGTTACATACGTAACCGAGATGTTCCCTTTCAAGGGAACTCGCACTACGTAATCACTATGGGTACGACAATCCCAACGTCGCCATATGAGCAAGTGACTGTTCGTGTGAAGCCGAGGCGCACAACTCACAGTAACACCTGCACCCCTGGAGTGGAGCCGAGGTGTAGTTCATAAAACCCCATGAATGTGTGCGGTGATGACCAGCCTGCCGCATCACAAACATTTGACCATATTCCTCTTAGGGTGGGCTAACAGCCAAAGGTGAAGGCTAACCAGCCGACTCATAAGCCAGTGAGATGGCCTCGACCACCCACATGCTCATTCTCTGCTTGGATGCAGGGTACCCTTTTAGGTGACCCAAACATACAATGATTTGATCAGAATTTGTTCACATGGCATTAGCTCTATGGACATACGCATCCAGTGCCCTACTGGGCATAGCAGATAAGCTTTTCATGGTCCGATGTCATAAATGAAGGAGGACAGAAGGCCTGCAGTACAATAGGTCTCACAGTATTAGTGAGGACCTAGGAATGTAACCTGGTCTGTAGAAGCCAGGCGCAAATTCGAGACACGATGGAGATACTGACAGGGCTTGAATGTCTCCAATTCACTTGAGAGACGTAATAGCAAGGAGGAACACTGTCTTAGTGTGAGAAATTCTCTGGAACCTCTTCGATAGGCTCAAAGGGGGCCATAGAAAGGCCTTGTAACACAATGGCCAAATCCCAAGCCGGTACTCTCGTGCGAACTGCAGGTCTCAGCCTCAAAGTGCCACGGAGGAAACGAGTGATAAGTGGGTGTCTCACCAAAGATACTCTACTCAAAGGAGCGTGGTAAGCAGCTAAGGCCGCCATGTACACCTTTAGTGTGGAGGGGGATAACCCTGAAGGAAATCTTTCCTGCAGGAACTCCAGTACTGTGCTAACCGGGCAGTTAACAGGATCCCACTGGTGATTTTCATACCAAGAAGTGAATAATCTCCACTTCAAGGAGTAGAGTTTCCTCGTGGAGGGAGCTCTGGATTGGAGAATGGTCTCAACTGTAATATTCAAGTTGTTGAATATAGATTTGTAATTCTGATGTGTTATGTAGTGTAATGACTGAGGCAAATCAGACACAATTATTGGTTAGTTAACCAATAGTTTTAAGCTCACTCTGGAGTCTGTCCCCATCCCCCGGGAAGTTTTCAGTTACAAGTTTATGCGCTGAGGAATGTGGTTGCCGCATGGAGAACAGAGTAGAGACACAGAAAATCTGCATCTTCCCTGCATTTTCCACACAGAACACAGACTCTATGGCATTAATGTATAGACAGACTGTGCTATAAATGATTCCTTCTCAGGAAATGGTATCCATTATTACTGATGTTGTATTGTACTCATTGTATTTACATGTTTGATGATTGTTAAATGTTATGACCTGCACGGTAACTTCAATCATGCCATGTTTAGTGTCTATACGTTCGTAGCGGGAAGATTTAAATGTTTGTGTATGCGGTACATCCATACCTGTGCAACACATCAGTATTAAAAGAATATTTAATAGTTCTGATTCAAGAACTCAGCTTGTTAATCTTTCTGGGTTGTAAAAGCCCTGACAGGAGGGGTGTTGCCACCCAGAATTACAACATCTTCATTGGTCCGGTCAACAACTGAGAGGTGTGACTTTGACCAGAGGTTAAAACCAGCGAACAGTGCCACTCCCTTCTCTTTTTCTCCTTGCTTCTGAACGACCGAATCGATCTCCTTGCGGCCGGCTAGGCCAGGCCTGCAAGGCTGTAGGCCTCGGCCTACAAACGAGCCATGTGCTCCTCTCCATGGAAAGACTGGCAACAACTTCGGACTGAATCACCCAAGATCTCTCCTCAGATGGCAGAGCCGATGCTCCTCACCTAAGGGCATCTTGCAAGTATCGTACATTTTAACACGAAAACAAGTTAGTATTAATTTGTAAGACTTCCTTGCATTGCTGAAGAAACTGTGATTCCTTTCAGATTGCCTTTACATTTCATGTAGCTCTAGTAAAGCATCTCTTCCGGTTCAAATATCATCTCATTCTGACTTGCGTGTGTGTGTGTGTGTGTTGACCCTTTATGTATGTTATGTTATGTGTTTGTTAGTTTAGTTATGTGTTTGTGAGTTAGTTAATAAAGATTGTGCTCAATACACGTTTGGTTCTGACTCCGTCTGCTAATGAATTGCCTCTTAAGTGATAGATCCGGACTACGTGAGTAGTACAGTACAATAAGAAATATTATTTTTCCATAACTTGGAAATTGACATTTCTTAGAATTAATAAACAATCAACACTGAGCATTCACTGGACAAACAGGTTAACTGATTGTAATGTTAATTTTAATGTAGCTACGTCCAGTTAATCTGATTAACGGATTTGCATATTCATAATTAATCATAATTAATAATCATAATGAGTTATGAATAATTATTAATATTTCCCCTTTGAGTTAATTTTCGCTACAGTAGTTCCTGCATATAGGCACTAGGGGGAAGTGGGTGAATAGGATGTGATGCAGTGTATGCAAAGAATTGATAGAATAAAATGAGAAACCGCATGTTGAAGCTGATCGAAGATTCTAGTCATCTTTTCACAAATAATACATGATGTCAAAGTGAATCGCAAAGATGGATGCTGCCGGAGTGCCTACACCGCGAATGGATTGGGAATCACAAAATCTTCCCAATGCATGGAGAAAGTTTAAGCAGCACGTCGAACTGATGTTTTCAGGACCGTTTCGCCATAAAGAGGAGACGGAGAAGTGCAGCTACCTGCTTCTATGGGTCGGGGAGAAAGGACGGTATATTTATAACACATGGACTTTCACCGATGATAAAGCTAAGTTGCTCAAAACGTACTATGACAAATTTGAAGTTTAAGTAGTACCAAAGGCAAATCCAATTTTTGCTAGATACAAGTTCAATGAAAAAACACAGTGTGCCATGGAAACATTTGATCAGTTCGTCATCGAACTCAGACTGCTCGTTAAAGGCTGTGGCTACACCAACCAATCCAGAGGAGATGGTGAGAGACCGTGTCGTTTTCGGCATTTATTCCCCACACGTTCGAGAGAAACTACTCAATCAGGGTGCTGAATTAACATTAGAAAAAGCAATCGACATTGCCAGATCGCATGAGGTTGCGCAGGCTCAGATGAGAAGTATGGCCATAGGCAGCACAAATGCAAATCAGGGGCAACAAGTGCACACAATAGGAAAGCATGCAAAAATGTGTCAGAGCTGTCAGAAAAGCGCAAAAACAAACAGTGTGCATACAGAATGCCTCCATACATGCGGATAATGTGGAAAAGAGAACAAAAGAAAAGAGACATGTCCAGCAAAAGGAAAGCAGTGTGCTAAATGTGGAAAGTGGAATCATTTTGCAAAGGTTTGCAAGTCAAAGTCCAAATCTGTGCACATTGTAAGTGACAACATAAATGCGAGAATTGATTTTAAAATTCTTATTTTAACATACAAGGCACTTCATGGGTCTGCACCTGAGTATCTTTGTGATCTCATCAGTCCTTATACTTATACTTATACGCTCTCTTCGCTCCTCTAACTCTCTTTCACTTCACCAGCCTTCATGTAAGCTAAAGACCATGGGGGAAAGAGCCTTTTCATACAAAGCCCCTAAGCTATGGAATGTGCTTCCTCTACCCATCAGAAATGCACCAACGTTGGATCATTTTAAAAAGTTGATTAAGACACATTTATTTAAGGCTGTCTTTCTCTAATGAATTGTATTGCTTTTGTTGTTTTTGTTTTATTCTATTACTGTAGCGCTTTGGGTTTAAGAAAAGCGCATTACAAATAAAATGTATTATTATTATTATTATTATTATTATTATTACAACAAACCTGAAGACAGATACCCAGATGTGAGTAGTGAATTCTTTATTGACTCTGTCACAAACACAATTGCTCCATCAGAGCAAGCTTTTGCTGAAGTTGAAATAAAAGAATATGGCTCGCCATTGAAATTCAAACTGGACACGGGTGCTCAGGTTAATGTAATACCAGAGAGAGTCTTCAAAAATATTGCAACAAAGATGCTGCATACCCACAAAAAGCTCACAGGATATGGTGGACAGCCACTGTCAGTTAAAGGCACATGCCAACTGCACTGCAAATATAAAGAGAATGCCATGCCACTGGACTTCTTTATTGTGGACACCCAGTCACCACCTGTACTTGGATTAAAAGCATGTTTAGACTTGGACATGATTAAGCTGGTGCTGTCTGTATCCTGCCCAGCAAAAGATTCTGAGTCGATTATAGATGAATTTGCAGATGCGTTTACAGGCATCGGTCTGTTTCTTGGAGAATGCAACATTTAGCTGGATCCAACAGCCACGCCAGTCATTCACCCACCAAGGAGGGTTCCTTTCGCCCTGCGAGACCGGCTGAAAGAAGAGTTGGACTCCATGGAGGAGCAAGGTATCATTGTGAAAGAGACAGAGCCAACAGATTGGGTAAATGCCCTCTGCGTAGTTGAGAAGCTCAAAACTGGTAAACTGAGATTATGTCTGGATCCACGGGATCTTAATAAGGCTATAAAGTGGCCACACTATCCTCTGCCTTCATTAGATGACATCACACCAAAGTTGGCTGGAGCCCTTTACTTCAGTGTGATGGATGCTAGATCTGGCTACTGGGCAATCAAGCTTTCTGAAAAATCCTCGAAACTGACCACTTTCAATACAATCTTCGGAAGATATCGATTTTGCCGCCTACCTTTTGGCATTGTCTCAGCCCAGGATATTTTCTAGCAGAAAATAGATAAGATTTACGAAGGTCTGTCTAGAGTTGTGGCCATTGTGGATGATATCTTGGTCTACGGAAAGACAAAGGAGGAACACGACCATAAACTCAGGAGGATGCTGGAAAGGTCTCGAGAGAAAGGAGTGCGCCTTAATCCTGAGAAAAGAATGGTTTGCATTCCGGAAGTCAGTTACTTCAGCCACCGTCTTTCCAAAGATGGAATCAAACCAGACCCTCACAAGGTGGAGGCCATAAAAAAGATGTCACCACCTAAGAATCGTGCTTAACTCGAAACAATTCTTGGTATGGTCAATTATCTTTCAAAGTTTGCACCCAGTCTTTCAGATGTAAATGCACCTCTGAGACAGCTACTGTGGCATGACAATGAGTTTGTATGGGACAAACAACATGATGCAGCTTTCCAAAAGATGAAAGAAATCATTACCAGGGAGCCAGGACCTGCGTTGGCATTCTTCGATACAAGCAAAGACCTCACACTGCAAGTGGACGCTTCCAAATACGGATTAGGCGCAGTGTTGCTGCAGGAATGTAAACCACTTGCATATGCCTCGAAGTCACTCACAGACACAGAAATAAGCTACGCTCAGATTGAGAAAGAGCTCCTGGCTATCCTCTGGGGCTGCAATAGATTTCATCAATATGTTTATGGACGTCACATAACAGTGGAATCCGATCATAAACCCCTGGAAGCGATCATCAGAAAGCCACTAGCTGCAACACCACCAAAACTGCAAAGGATGATCTGGCAGTTACAAAAATACAGTTTCATCATTGTACACATTCCTGGGAAAAATATTCCAGTGGCTGACACGCTGTCAAGAAAATCAATGCCTTGCACTGATCACAGCCTCACTGAGGAGATGGATGTTCAAGTACATACTGTTCTCAGCGCTCTCCCTGTCAGTGATGCGAAGCTTGGCAATATTCGTAAAGAAACAGACAGAGATGTCCAAATGTCCACACTAAAGAAAGTGATCAAAGAAGGATGGCCTGCCGAAAGAAAGAGATGCCCTACAGCCATCCTAGAATACTGGAATCATAGAGATGAGTTATCAGAGATGGGCTGTATGGTCTTCAAGGGGAAAAGATCGTAATCCCCATGCAGCTTAGAGAAGAGATGCTTAAATGCATTCATGCAGGCCACATGGGAATTGAGAAATCCAAACAACGCACTAGAGACATTCTCTTCTGGCCTGGCATGTCCAAGCAGATCGCTAGCATGGTTGAAAAGTGCTCCATCTGTCTTGAGCGTCGTATGTCAAATGCAAAAGAGCCACTCATTTCCCATCCTATACCAAGCTGGCCATGGCAAACTGTTGGTACTGATTTATTCACTTGGAATAGTGATGACTACATAGTGGTGGTAGATTACTATGGCCGTTACTTTGATTTGGAGAAGCTCAAGAGCACAACAGCTGCTGTAGTGATTCTGAAAGTGAAAAAAGTATTTGCAGCAAATGGGATCCCTGAAAAGGTTATCTCAGACAATGGGCCTCAGTTCAGCTCAAAAGAGTTTGAAAGCTTTGCTCATACTTGGGACTTTGTGCATGTCATGAGCAGCCCGCATTACCCACAGAGCAATGGGCTCAGTGAGAAGGCAGTTCAAATTGCCAAATCACTACTGGATAAAGCAAAAGCGGACAGGAAAGACCCATATATCAGTCTGTTGGAGTACAGGAACACCCCAGTGGATGGTTTCAAATCACCTGCCCAACTACTGATGAGCAGAAGATTATGCTCCATTTTACCAACTACCAACCAACAGCTGAAACCTGAAACTGTCAGTGGAAATGGTGTTCACGCAAGGCGTGAACAAAAGCAACAATATCAAGGAAAGTACTACAACAGGTCTGCGAAACCACTCATACCGCTACGGGTTGGAGACCATGTCCGAATTCAGGAATTGGGTAGCTGGAATCCTACTGTAGTCATTCAACCTGCTGACACCTTCGGGTCTTACCATGTATGTACTGCAGGAGGCCAAGTCTTCCGCAGGAATCGTCATCACCTTTTGCAAGATAAGACACAGCCTATCACTGCCGAGCCCGAAATCCTTCAAGCGCTCTGCACACAGTACCCACGGACCAACCAAAGCAGTCAGACATGAATAACACTGATTCTGTTGCCCCATGTTATGTCACCAGATCAGGATGTGAAATGAAACCAAGAGTCGTCCTTGATCTATAATTGTAAAGGGTGTAGGCGGATCGCTGCCCTATAAAAAAAATTTTTTTTTATTGTCACTACCATTGATATGTTGTTATATTGTTGTTCTTATGTATACTGATTTGTTGCATTGGTATGTTATACCTTAAGGATTTGCACAACTGCAATATTTTGTTCATTGACATTGTATGTCAAACTTTCAAAGAAGGGGGTTGTAATATTCAAGTTGTTGAATATAGATTTGTAATTCTGATGTGTTATGTAGTTCCTGCATATAGGCACACAATGGTTGAATAGGATGTGATGCAGTGTATGCAAAGAATTGATAGAATAAAATGAGAAACCGCATTTTGAAGCTGATCGAAGATTCTAGTCATCTTTTCACAAATAATACATCAACAACCTCAGTTGAGAGACTGGAATCTATAAGCTGTGCCCCCTCAGAGGCCACACCCACAGCTTCCTATAACTCCGGGCGGGGGTGCAGTAGCAGACCTGCCTGAGAGAGAAGGTCCCTCCTGATTCGGAATCTAGATCGGAGACCCGTCGAGAAGGGATACCAGGTCCGAGAACCATACTCGGGCCGGCCAGAATGGGGCTACTAATAGCAGACGGGCCCCGTCCCGGCGTACTCTCTCCAGAACTCCCGGGAGCAGCGCAATCGGGGGAAATGCGTACAGCAGTAGCCTCGGCCACAGTTGCACCATAGCATCCAGCCCAAGAGGTGCTGGGTTTGACATCTCTCGTCTCTCGAGTCATCTCTCGAGACACAAACAAATCCACTTGGGCTTAGCCGTAGTTCTCCCAAAGGAGCTTCACCACCTCTGGGTGAAGTCTCCACTCCCCGGGCCTCGGCCCCTGCCTCGACAGGATGTCTGCTCCCACATTGAGGTACCCAGGGATGTACACTGCTCTGATGAAGAGCAGTTTCCCTTGGGGCCACAGGAGGATCTGATGCGCCAGTCTGGATAACGGGCGTGATGTCAGACCCCCCTGATGATTATATATATGAGACCACCGATGTGTTGCTGATCGAACTAGCACATGAAGGTCCATGAGGTCTGGAAGGAAGTGTTTCAGTGCTAGAAACACCGCCAACATCTCCAGGCAGTTTATGTGCCAAAAGAGATGATGCTCCTGTCCGTAGACCCAGAATCGAGCGACCACTCATGATCGCCCCCTCCAGCCCGTGGCTCAATCAGAGCAGATGCATCTGTCGTTAGATGCATCTGCTCTGATTGAGCAGAATCAACCAATCGTCTATGTAGCTTAGAATGCTGATGCCCTGCATACGCAAGGGCGTCAGAGCCGCATCTACACATTTAGTGAAGGTGCGGGGTGACAGTGCTAGGCCGTAGGGAAGAACCCGATATTGGAATGCTTCGTCCCCGAAAGCAAACCTTAGGAACTTCCTGTGTTGCAGGAGGATTGATACATGGAAGTATGCGTCTTTTAGATCTATCGTGACAAACCAGTCCTCGGACCTGATTTGTGAAATGATATATATTATTGTCAGCATTTCGAACTTGAGCTTTGCTACTGTTTGATTAGCTGATGCAGATCTAAAATTGGACACAATCCCCCGTCTTTCCTTGGCACAATGAAATAGCGGCTGTAAAACACTGACTCCCTGCTGGGAGGAGGAACCCTTTCTATAACCTCCTTTCGCAGAAGAGTCTCTACCTCTTGCCATCACCAGAGCCTGCTCGGGACCCACCACTGTGGGTAGGACCCCGTTGAATCGGGGCGCTGAACTGCATACCCCTTTTCTATTGTGTGCAGGACCCACTGTAGATATATATGACAGACCTCACTCTGTCAGAAAATCTACTAAGGCTACCAGCCTCTTGAGGCTGGCCTCTGGTAACATATGGGCAGCCAGCACAGTGCACTGAAGCGGAACCCCGGCAGGGAACAACTGGCTTGGCTGCACTAGAGGGCGCGTACCACCCTCAGGTGACACGCGGGGAACCACTGCGCCTCGGCATTGCGGCGGAGTTGGCAGAGCGCCCCCCTGAGGGCACCGAAGACAGATGGGCACCATTGAGAGAGGTGAACGCCATTTGACTCCGGAGGGGACCATCCTCAGTTTGTTTGTTTTTTTGTTTTTTTTCCGGGGAACCAGCCTCTCAAGACTGTCTCCTGGTGTGTTTTGGGCAGCCAGCACAATGCCCTGAATTGGCGCACCGACAGGGAACAACTGGCTCTCAGAGGCAGCCAAGCCAGTTGTTCCCCCCGGCGTTGCGGCGGGGTTGGCAGAGAGCCCTCCTGAGGGCACCAAATAGGCAGATGGGCACCATATAATGAGGTTTGGAGGGAAAAAAGGGAAGGGAAAAAAACACTCAGGGAACCAGCCTCTCAAGGCTGGGCCCTGATGTGTTTTGTGCAGCCAGCACAATGCCCTGTGGGGGCACTGAAAGGCAGACAGGCACTGTATAAAGAGGTGAACGCTGTCTGGCTTCAGTTTCGATGAAGCTCTTAGCAGCAATGACAGTCATCAGATCCGTCTTGCCCTTCGAGGACTTCGCCTGCGAGCGTTGCCCCGCCTCCCAGCTCCTTGTCTGTGTTTGGAGTTCGTGCTTTAGGGGACGATACAGACTGAGGGGAGAGATGGCTCGCAAGCGTCTCTTCCACTCTTGGCATCAACCTATAACAGTGCCTTTTCATACCCAGCATATTACTGTATAATGTAAATATATGGTATGAGACAGGCTTATTCCACAACTTCGACACCTCAGTGTGGAGGTCGGGAAAACGGTAAGCCGTGAACTCAATAGGCAGGAAAAAATGAAGTGGCGAGTCCTCAGCTTCCCCTGATTCCAACTCCTCAGAACTGGATCCTGACTCTGGATCAGGATCTCTGGATCCTGACTCTGAATAGAGACATTAAATCCAACAGATGAGGGCTGAGATAGGGCAGCACCCATCTCAAAAACCCTCTGTTAGATACATTTTTGAACCCCACGACATCAGGCGCTGGTCTGCCTCAGCAGAAGCGGAACCCAAGCCGCAAGGAACGAGAGCTGAGCCACCCTCCTCAAAGAGGGCTTGGCAGGAGTGCAGCATCATAAAGAAGATCACAATGCTCACAAGCAGCTTCCCCAAAAGCTGCCTGGGCATGCTGTACTCCCAAACAAACAACACACATCTGGTGTGCATTTCTGCCAGTAAAAGCAGAGATAACACACTTTCTAAAATACTGTTCACTCACCAAAATAAATAGATGGAAGACAGACGACAATAAATAGGACAAACGATTTCACATGTAGCGCTTGCTGAAGGCACAGAAGCTGAATGAGAGTGTTTTCGGGTAGGCTTTATAGTTCCTGGTCAGTGACGTCACCCGCCTATGACATTCCGTCACCCCATTGGACTGATTTCATAAGTGCTTCACAACGCAATCACGCATAGGCTTTCCCATAGCGATTACGCAGCGCGTGTTCCCTTGGAATCGAACAATATGTGACCATGAATACCCATAAAGGACTGTTCACCTACACCCGATTACCTTTTGGGGTTAGTTCGAGTCCAGCAATCTTCCAGAGGACTATGGAAGGGGTCCTGAAAGGCATTTCAAAGGTGAAGGTCTATCTGGACGATATCTTGCTGACAGGACGAGATGATCAGGAGCATTTGAGAACCTTGGATCAAGTGTTGCAACAGCTGGAGGAGTGTGGGTTGCGATTGAAAAGGGGAAAGTGTAAGTTCTTTGAAAAGGAAGTAATTTTCCTGGGACATAAAGTGGATGCCACTGGTATTCATCCCGTTCCTGAAAAAGTCCAAGCAGTACAAGAGGCACCAACACCGACATCAGTAATGGAGCTGAAAGCATATCTGGGACTGTTGAATTTTTTTAACAGGTTCCTGCCAAATCTGTCAACACTGCTTGCTCCCTTGCACAGACTTTTGAAAAAGGATGTCCCCTGGTCTTGGAAAGAGGAACAAGAAAAAGCCTTTAGAAAATCTAAAGAGTTACTTCAGTCTAACCGTGTGTTAGTACACTATGATGAAAAAAAAAGACTTGATGCTCTCCTGTGATGCTTCAGCGGATGTGTGGGAGCTGTACTGGCAAATCGTATGGCAGATGGAACTGAGAGATCCATCAGATTTGTATCACGCACACTCTCAGTAGCAGAACAAAATTACTCACAGCTTGTAAAGGAAGGTTTAGCTGTAGTTTTCGGTGTGAAAAAATTCAATAAATACCTCTATGGCCGTAAATTTGTGATTTGTACAGACCATAAACCTTTACCGTTTATTAAATGAAATGAAAGCTGTGCCACAGATGGCCTCTCAAAGAATCATAAGATGGGCAGTGATGTTGGGGGCATATGAATATGTAATTTCTTACAGAGCAGGCAAGGACAATGGAAATGCCGATGCCCTCAGACGTTTCCCTGTTCCAGAGATTCCTGAGAAATAACTGAAGGAGGAGCATGTCTTGATGGTGGAAAGCATTAGTCTTTTAACGACATCAGAGCAAATTAAGCACTGGACTACCCGAGATTCTGTTCTCTCTAGAGTGCGTGAGTATGTGCTTAAAGGTTGGCCTGATCACAGTAATTCAAAAAATCCTTATAAACAGAGACAGCGAGAGCTCAGTGTTCAAGATGGATGTGTGCTGTGGGGAGCCCGTATCGTAATTCCAGAGTAAGGACATTCGGGATTGCTGGAACAGCTACATCAGTCTCATCCAGGTATGTCAAGGATGAAAGGCCTGGCTAGGAGTTACCTATGGTGGCCAAATTTAGATGCTGACATTGAGACCAGAGTAAAAGATTGTACTGTGTGTCAAGAACAGAGAAAAGCCCCTTTGTGTGCACAGAAGAGTGCATATGGACTATGCTGATCCATTCCTTGGCAAAATGTTTTTAAATCTTAGTTGATGCCCATTCTAAGTGGATTGATGCCTATCCGGTAAATTCAGCAACAACAGCTACTATTCTTGAGTGCCTCAGGAACAGTTTCAGTACACATGGCATTCCTGAAATGATGGTGTCTGATAATGCACAGTTTTGTGAGTGAAGCAAGCAAAGAATTTATGTCTAGGAACGGAATAACGCACGTCACCTCTGCAGCATATTATCCCTCATTAAATGGTCTTGCTGAGCGGGCAGTACAAACTTTTAAGGAACTCATGAAAAAAGTGCTGGGAATACTTTTGAGATCAAGGTGCACAGAGCTTTGTTTAGTTATTGTATTACACCTCTACAACGGGACTGTCACCTGCAGAAATGATGATGGGAAGGAAATTGCGGTGCACCTTAGACAAAATCCATCCTGACTTCACTAGCAAAATTGAAGCCAAACAACAAGTTCAAAAGGAGCACCATGACCATCATGTGAGTTCCCGCTATTTTGAAGTAGGAGAAATTGTGTACACCCGAAATTTTGGATATGGACCAAAATGGGTCCAGGGAGTCATTCAGGACATCACAGGACCTGTATCATATAAAGTAGCATTAGGAAGTGCCCAAGTAGTATGACGCCATGTTGATCAATTATTCAGGTGACACCAAAAAGTGATGACTAGAGATTTTCAAACTGCCTTGGGTGCTGACCCTTATGATACTGATGTGGTGTCAGTGGATGATGATATGAGAGTACCAAAAGCTTTCAGTACTTCAACAACCCCTGAATTGATTCCCACTGGAGATAGTAGGGAGCCTGAAAGTCTGTAAACTGAATATCAAAGAAATCAATTGCCAGATTTACCCAGTGTTCAAATATTGCCTGAAATGACTCAAATTGCGGATAGAAAGGAGTCTGAGAGTACACTTTCTAGATGTCTAGACATTCAGCCAAAGAGAGGAAACCACCAGCATATCTTAAAGACTTTGTGTAGATGCAGCTTTATTTTTATTAACAGTAATACATAATTCTCTCCATCATACAATACGTTTTAAAATTAATTGCATGCCATTTATCAACACAAGACATCCAGTATTTAATATGATATTCTAAAATCGATCTAGCTTACTGCAGTGTGTCTCAAACAAGTGTCTCACAGCAGCCACAGAGCGAACGCACAGAGTAACGTTATAACATTTTCAACACATTCAAATGTATCTAATAATAAACAGAACTGTGTTACCTAATTTTTTGCTCATACTCATGACCGGAAAAAGCGGAAGCAGCGCCGGCGACTGTGTCATAATAAAAGTTCTGCTGCTCGTGAGGTGTGTGTTGCGCAATCGCTCCATCGGCCTTGTTCAGCTCCTACAACACTCGGTCCTGCTCTGCTACATAATACAGTAAGGTTAATAATCTCATCCATGAACATGAGTTCTTCCCGACTCCAATCCCTATTCTTTTGCACCATCCATTGAGATGGAGACCACATGTCCCAAGATGTCCCTACGCCTTTGTTTTGAATAGGCTTCTAGCGACCTCTAGCAGACAAAATTATTACATATTGTACCTTTAAGCTATTTTCGAAAACAAATAAACAACCAAAACCTGTAAGATTTACTACAAATAAAACCAAAACATGGTTATTGAAGTAGTAACCACAAAATAATCACGGGTTTGATAATCCAACCATAGTTTAACCATGGTATTTGTATTAAAATCATGGTTATACAAATGGTAATCAATCCGCCAAAGAAAACGTTTACTACACTTGTACTATGATAAACCATGTTTGATAATTAATTAATTAACTTACATTTTTATATAGTCTACGCATCTTTCTCTCCACAGTTATACTGAGTGAATATAAAGAAAAAGATCATGTAGACGAAAGTAATGAGCCTCTTCAAATATAGGCTACTTTGTTTAATACTTTATTAATATACTTTGTTTCTATTAGAATGGCTCCCAACAAATTTCAAAATAGGTACATTATCGGAAGTGTACATCACAGGACTCATATATATTCACTACAGAAAACACATTAAAACAAATACAGTATAATTTTCTGTATCGATAAATATGCAATGTAAGAAGATAATAGGTAGCAGAGGGTAACACTTTACATTAAGGTCTCATTTAATAACATTAGTTAACTAACAGTGAGCAATACATTTATTACAGTATTTATTCATGTTGTACTTGCCCTTTCATTTTTATTATTTTTTTTTATTTTATTTTTTTCTTCATAACAGGTCTGATGACAGTCACACAAAAAAAACAAAACAAAAAAAAAAAAAAAAAACAGAAAGTGACACGATGTCTATGGAAAGTGGCAGGCTATTCAGAACATGTCCCACTCTCTGAAAAGAAGGGTAATATATGCTTGTCAGCATGGAAAGAACTACAAGAAGACACCCACAACAGATGATTTGGTATGTATCGCTACACATTTTGTTCACCACACTGGTTATGAATTCAGTGCGGAGGCATCCAGTTCTGTTCCTGCAGGGTCACTTTCCCACAGATTTTAGTGGTTTTGAAAACCTTTATTAGCTGATTCAGGTGTGATTGCTTAGGGCTGTAAATAAACTTTTCTAGAATGTGGCCCTCTGGGTGCAAGATTGGACACCCGAGGTTTAGTTTATGTAATGCTAAAGTAGTAAAATATAGTTTTACACTACCTGACAAAAGTTTGAGCACACCAACAGTGTTTTTCTTGTTACCTTTAATGTTTAGAATAATAGTTATAGAGCTTACAGTATGAAATAACAAATCTAAGTGCGAGAATTGTTAAAGGCTTAGTTTACCCAAAAATGAAAAGCCTATCATTATTCCAAGACTTTTTTTTTTTTTTATTCCAAGACTTTAATTTCAGAACACAAATGAATCTTTAATTAATCAGAGAGATTTCTGTCTCTCCACTGACAGCAACTGTACGTAATTACCACTTTCAAGCTCCAGAAAGATAGTAAAGACTTCATTAGAGTAATCCATGTGAGTTGTTTAACCTCAACTGTATTTTTTGGGGGGGGCTTAAAAAAAATTATCTTGCATTAACATAACATGCATGCATCTGGTGATCTTGTAAACGCATGTTGGAGATGAATTTTCTGTAAATAAAGTGTTTTTTGTTTGTTTGTTTGTTTTTTACACAAACAAAGCACTCATGTTGCTTCATAAAATTGAGGTTAAACTATGAAATTGAGGTTAAATCAGATGATATCTTTACTACCTTTCTGGGTCTTGAAAGTGGTAGTTGCATGGACTGTGAATGGAGAGACAGAAATCTCTCAGATTTCATAAAAAATATCTTATGTGTTTATGTTCTTAAGATGAACGAAGTTCTTACAGGTTTGAAATGACATGAGGGTGAGTAAATAATGACAGAATTTTCATTTTTGGGTGAACTAACCCTTTAATGCCAAAAATGTTTAAAGGTACACTATGTAATTTTTGCCACTCTAGTGGTTAATAAATGTTGTATGCATCTTGAGGAAGAACATTGCAGCTGGAGCTACTCCACAGCAGTTGGTGTCTCTTGGTCTCAAATAGTTTGAATAAGTAAACACTTATTACAGCTGTACTCAGTGGCGAGCGATGACTTTTATTTGGGTATGCTGTGTGACGCGTTATGTAAATCAATATGCCCGATGCGGTTACGTTGAATGGGTTTATAGCTAATATGCAAGAGGCTCGTGTTCTCAGTGTTAGTTTACTCATTTGCTTGCTCATGACAAATAGCAATACAGCGAAAAGTATTTCTAATATGTTGGACCTTTTTATTGAGAGTAGCCCAAATTGAGAAGTGCCTTCACAAGTAAGAGCTTTTGTGATGTTTGAGTCGACGGAGGCGCAACATGTATGGCAAGCCATGTTTGCATTAAATACTCCTTCCCGTACTAGTCATAAATCAGTTTTGACTAGTCATAATTCCAGTTCCAGATATCTCTTCTGCAATTTTGACTCGTTGTAATTGCAATTAAGATATCTACAATGTGATTGTGACTAGTCATAATATACATTGAAGATATCTACAATGTTAATTTGACTAGTCGTAATATACATTACAGATATTACAATGCTTTTATGACTAGTCATATTCTTCCATTGACTTCAATTGGAAAATATTTTCAGATATCTACAAATGAGTTTTGACTAGTGGAAACTGTAATTAAATATATCTCCAATTTGATTATGACTAGACAAAACCCAGTTAGAGATATCTCTAATTATAATTTGCACTAGCGGCGATTAAATTATTCTAGTCATAATCAAATTGGAAATATATTTAATTACAATTTCCACTAGTCAAAACTCATTTGTAGAAATCTGAAAATATTTTCCAATTGAAGTCAATGGAAGAATATGACTAGTGGAGATTAAATTAGAGATATCTCTAACTGGGTTTTGTCTAGTCATAATCAAATTGGAGATATATTTAATTCATCGTTTTTAAGATATCCAAAAAAGAATACATATGTAGATATCTTTAAGTAATTTATTACTAGTCAAATTACAGTTGTAGATATCTTGAACTGGATTTTTGACTAGGCAAAACTTAATTAGAGATATCTTGAATTGGAATTTGTCCTAGTCAAAACTCATTTAAAGATATCTTCAATTTAATTATAGATATCCCAGTCTGCTTTTTGACTAGGAGATATCTGCCTATCTCTTTGTGACTAGGAAGAATTTCAGTGTAGATATCTTGAATGAACATTCTGACTAGTCAAAATTATTTTATAGATATCTTAATTGTGTACTCAAACCACCCCTTTGCAAAGCCCCGCCTTTTCTAACCATACTGTCTTCGAAGAGTGTGTCAAAAAATCTCAGAATGGCCTGACCTGGTTTTCAGGTAATAAAATTACTGTAAAAGTAACTGTGTATGTTATTAACACTGGAATAGTAACTGCATTATTTGCAAATCACAGGCTTGTTTTGCGTTGTCAATGAACCGTTTTCTAAGGTAATATAGTTGTCAGAGATAGCGCCGTAATCATACTATTTAATCAGCCCCATAATAATTTACGTTTATGTTTTTAATTTTGTTGTAATGTTGATAAATTGTAATATCAAAGTGATATATCAGGCAGAAGCTATCTGGTGTAGGCTATTTTTTAGATTTTAAATGTTTAGGGAGGCGGGGAGGAACTTTGGGTGGTGCTGAGGCAATGTAGTTTCACGTCACGCAACAGTGGATTCGACTAGGAGCAAGTACAATTCAGATATCTTAAAATATAATTGTGACTAGTCGAAACCGAATTAGAGATATCTCTAATTACCTTTGCGGATAAATGAATAGTCTTTTAAAGATATCTATGACATCATTACAGATATCTTAAATGGAGTTTTGACTAGTCAAAATATATATTACAGATATCTCAAATCAGATTTTTTACTTGTGCAATTATAATTGCAGATATCTCTAATTGTCATTCTGACTAGTCGAATTTTGATCATCACTCGTCAAACTACAATTGTTACTATCTTTAAATATATTTACAGATAGTCAGAACAAAGGTTTAAATGCTAAAACGGCTTGCCATACAACATGCAAAGGCGCACTTGCAAAATATGCTGTATTTTTGTAATCCGCTAGGTGCTGCTAGTGTCACACAAGCAACATACTTCGACTTCACCTTTAAACGTTTCAGTTTAGGACACTAAATCAGACACGACAAATAAAAAACAACATGGGTCAATTTAAATGCCAGAAATATTTGAAAATAGTTTTAGTTATGATTAGTTACGATATTTTCCCCATTTGGTTAAGTTTTGTATCAAATATATGAACATGAATACACAGGAATACTGAACATGAATACACAAAAAGGTTCCATATTCAAAACAGCAAGAAAGTGGATTGCCCAGCAAAACTTTATGTCTGATATGTAAGGTATTACATTAGCATGGCTTTATATACAGTTTACATAATATGTAGACAGGAATACATCTTTAAAAGTGATGCAGATACACAAAAAGAGTTTAAAATAAGAAGCAATTTCTCTTCTTTAAAATAAAATTTACTTAATATTTACTAATCTTTTGAATACAAATAGCTGCACAACTTATGTAGCTTTAAAACAGTGGGAACGGTGGGTCTCATTCACTAATAATTGTGTAATTTTCATCCATCAAGAGTATTTGATTTATTTTTATTAGTTCCTACATTTTTTCAGTACATTTAGAATATGTTTTAGAATGAAAGTTATTAATGAAACATGATTTGTTCATGAAAAAGTTCATACACACATTTCTTGCTCAAATTTGTGCATTTGTGCTTAGTGAATGAGACCCAGTGATTATCAACTGTTTTTGCTTAGTGCCCCAGTTTGACATCAAGTGCTGATGAATCAAACCAAATTACAGTTTTGTAACTACAGTGTTTCTTCCATGTTTTTCATGACTCTATATAAACCAACTCATAATTGAGAACCACTGCTATAAAGTTTATATGATTTGTTTCTTTTTGTGTAAAATCAATTTAATTAATGATGAATTGCATATTTCTTGTGTTGTCTAATATTGGATAATTATTGAATGGGTATCATTAAACAATGTTGTTTTTCACAGATATGATCAGTTTGCTGTGACTAAAACAAGTTCTAGAACTGAAAAACAAGTGGCAATTAAGGGTGTCACTAAAAGAAAACACCACCATCACTTCAGAAATGATCCATGTCAAAATACCTTTGGCAGGAGAACACAAAACCCACAACACTTCACAAAACTGTCATTTCTCAAATAACATCCATTACATGGTGCGTGACAAAATACAGGAATATGTGTCACTTGGAATAACCTCAGTTCCTTTCCTGAAGAAGGTTCTAAAACCTTTGTCCAGAAAGAGCTTTCAGAGATGGGAAGCGTTCTACCACATCCACAAGACCAGTTGTACCCTTCAAGCCATGTTATCCAAAACCATGTGCATCAAGCATGACCACCTTCGTGACATAGCTAGCACCCCAAGTGAAGCATCTTGTGATAGGGAGGTTGAAAGACTGAAAGAGAGCAAAGTTTACAAATCCCTTGAAGTCAAAAATGATGTTGATAGAAGATGGTTGTGTGTTTGGGAGGTGAGGTACTGCACTGGACATGTTCTGTGTTCCACATTTCATGTTCAATCGTTGTACATTAAAACAGGTAGAAGGTAAAAGGACAGGCAGGTATTTAGAGCACTTCCACTCACTTTGCGCTTGATGTTTACTTGTGTTCTGTTCTTTCTACAGAGCTTACTTGTATCAAGGTAATTTTTTGTTGTTGTTGTTGTTGTTGTTGTTTTCCAGAGATGGTGTAGGGCCTATGCACCCCCATGGATTCTCTGTGGCAGTTACCACCAACAATGAAATTGAGGCACTCCATAAATCATTGAAGAGCTTCTACCTCAAATTTTCTGGCACAGGAAGTCTCTGCTTGAAACTCTAGTATGCGAATTTGTCCCAGAGCAGTTACTGTCATACAGTACTCAACTTCATCTACAGTAGTGAATGCAAGACTTACAATCCAGCTGTTATTCCAAAGAACACGTAGAAGTGCTTTGAAAGGAATCTTTTAAGGTCAAGAGTGAGACAACCTCTAACATGGTACAAAGTAGAACTTGGTGACTCTGAAAAATACCCATCATGTGAATGTGTCCTCTTCAAAACAACGTTCTTACCATGCAAGCATTTCTTTGCCATTTTTAGGCACACAGACAAAATGTGGGTTGATCTTAGCCCAGAGTACCATCAAAGCCCATATATAACTCTGGATTTCAATGTTGCTTTAACACAAGATCCCCAGAGCAATGAAATAAGCAATCAAGAAGACCTCTGCTCTGATGTTTTTAATAGTCCTGTACCATGCACGGGGAAGCAGAAAAACAGTATAGTGAGTCACAGTCATCATGTGTAGCAGTCGATCAGTGGCATCTACGTGAAGGATGCCAGGAAACAGAAAACAGTGGCAATAGATGCAAATGAAGGTGTGTTTGACTTTTTTGATCATATGCAATGTTTGCAATGTTATTTTAAGGAATACAGTATCAAACTAAAAATGAAATTTGTCATCCTTTACTCCGCCTATGTTGTTCCAAACACACATATGGTATACTGTTAATGACAAATCTCTCGCAAGTAGCAAGTACGTTTTGAGTTTTCATTTACCGCATTTAATGCACTCTATGTTTGTTGATCAGTGTTTATGTGAATAAAAATCTAAATTAAATTAGTTTATCATATAATGTTTGATTGTCTCTCTTCAGAAAACTTGGATGTCTTTATGTACTTTTTGAAGGGTGAGGATTTTGCTTTCATAGACTTTCAATAGATGGACAAAAATGACAAGAGAATGTTAAAATAATCTTAATTTGTATTCCCAAGATTAACTTGAGGGTGAGTAAATGATGACAGAATTTTCATGTCTGGGTGAACTATCCCTTTTAATGTGCTAATGTTATTTTCCTGTTTAAAATTTTGCGAGAAGTTCATCTTCCCTCATACAGTACCTGGTGCTGGTATCCTTTTATGGTTTATTGTTTAAAATGCCTTTGTGTGTTATCTCATGTAAATGTAATGTTTTGATTTAATTAATTTCATTATCAGAGGATGCAAATCTCCATAAAAAGCCAAAAACAAATATCCCAGAATCCCATAGGACAGAAGACACAGAGATGACAAAAATTCTGTTCAGGTAATATACACTTCTTTATCCTACTGTGTTGTTGTTACTGAAAATCTCACTTGAAATTTAGCAAGTTGTTTTGTGCATTTGCCTTGACATAAAAAGGCATGTGCACTTACCCAGGCTATCAGAGGTGAAATTATATATATACATGTAATATATATATATATATATATATATATATATATATATATATATATATATATATATATATATATATATATATATATATTGTTTATTAATAGTTTCTGTTCTGTTTATGTGTAGGACATGGCATCTGAGGTGAATGATATTCTGGCACTACAAGACTTAAACCTGGTGATCAGCAGAGCCTTCAAACTGTGTATTACACAGGGTGACTTGGCCACACTGGCATTGCTGGCTTAATGACAAGGTAAAAATTAGAAAAATAAATAGACTATTTACTTGATTAAGACAAATGCCTTGGCTTATTGGGAATAATGCATCACTAAGTTTTTTTAAAAGAAAAAAAAGAAAAGGTCCTTAATATATTTTTCAAAATGTCAAGTCTTGGTCATCCGCTGACATGGCTTTCCTTTTTGAATAAATTGAATCTGCACTGCACATTAGGGCTGGGTATTGACATTTAACGATCAATTCAATTTTGATTCACAAGGGTTCATAAAAATGAGAATCAATTTAATGGGGTGGTTAAATGCGATTTCACTTTTTTAACTTTAGTGTAATGTTGCTGCTTGAGCATAAACAGTATCTGCAAAGTTACAGCGCTGAAAGTTCAATGCAAACGGAGATATTGTCTTTTAAAGTTATGGCAGTTTAATACCTACAAAATGCCTACCGGTTTGGACTACAACGAGCTTCTTCCTGGGTTGGTGACATCATAAACCCTGCAAGAGTTGTGTCCACCGGACGCGAGCAGCGCGACGCGACGTGTCAAAACATAATAGAACCCATTATAATCTGTGATATTTTCTATACTGGATGCGGTGCTGAAGACAGCTTCCAGAATCTACACAAGTCCAATGCTGGATGGCTATTACTGAATGCACAAAGGTTATTACTGAAAGATGGAGCAGTTCCCACTTTAAAAGCAGAAGCTGTTTATTGGCTTCAAACTGTAAGTACGTTTTATTGTTTGTACATGTCTTTTAAACCTATATTTCTGTTGCTATTTTTGGTTGCATCAAGGACATATACAAAGAGTAACTCGTTTTTTAAATTAAATGCTACTTACAAAAATGCTACTACTCAGTCATGTATTCGGCTACAGTAAAGCTTTAATCAGGATAAAACTGTATATTGAAAGCTAAAAAACAGCAGTGACAGAATATCTAAACACTTTAACACACATACTAAATGAAATACCATTCATAAATGTCCTTTAAAAGCCGCGATTGCAGAGATTCTGCTTGACGCTCTTCATCTGGGTCTGATTCGGGCTCAATTTGATACAGCAATATAGACGCTATTATTTACATTTCCAATGAAGCAACGGATGGTAAGGGGCATGGTGTTTCCGGACGCTTCAGTGAATCACGATACACTGGGCCAGCTACCAACCTGCTAACCAATCTGAGCACATTGCGTATTTCGGAGGGAGTGGCTTCATAGAACCAGGAAGTCAAACAAGCCATTCATATGACAGTGGAAACAGAGGTGTAGAATAAAGGTAAAATATATGAAAAATACAGCGTTTTAAAAAAAACCCGAAGCATTAAGACATGTTAAACTGCGCCCCAAAAACACAATCAAGCCTAGAAAAAAAAAAAACCCTGAACCACCCATTTAAAATTGAGAAATAGATATTTTATGTCTAACACCTTATAAATCTTCACTGTTTTCTGCACTGCACTATTCACTGATGAATTGGCATCAAATAAATGTTTGGTACAAAAATTGGTAACACTTAAAGCCTATAAATTTATTAATAATGTACGTTATAATGCATTATATTTTATAAATAATTATAATCAAAGTAAAATGCATTACATATTTTTTTTCACAGATTCTGAAATTGGTTGTTTGTTGTGTTTTAACGCAGTGTACTTTCTAAAGGTGTGTTCAATTAATAGATATGTATTATAACTGTGATTACAATTATTCATGAGGCCATATGATGCATTATAAGGTGCATTACAATAAATTGCATTACAATGCATAATTAATGCATTACAAGTATATATATATATATTTATTTATATATAATGCAATTATAAGGGCTTTAAGTGAAGTGTTATCCAAAAGATCAATAAGTGTTTACTACTTTTGTAGCATTACAAGTTGTTGATACAGAAAATGCTGGTTTGATTGGGGGGTGGGGGTTGGCATTTGATTTGCCAACAGTATCAACGTAATCTAACAATTGTTGATCATAAAGCACTAAAGCTGGATGTCACCAATGTCATGCATTCCTAATAATGAGTATTCTTTTTTCCTCTTTTCTTTTTAAGGTTATCAACTTCTATTTGTCCTTGCTAATTAAGAGAAACAGTGATCAGCTGGGAAGCCTTAAAGTCTCTCTTTCAGCACTTTCTTCTACTCTTTAGAGTGGTGAATGCCATGCAGCAGTGAAGAACTGGAGAAAAACTCAGGACCTCTTCCTCTTTGATCTTGTTTGTGTTCCTTTGCACCTAGGCATGCACTATTTATGTTTATTATGATGTCTATGGTTGCAGGCTTGCCTTACAGTGGCTTTGATAAGTGTGTGCCCAAGAGGAAACCCCACAGGTGTGTTCCACTGAAAATTTTCCCTCTCAAACAAATTCCAGAAGAAAAGTTACACTACTTTAGTGTTATATTCTCATAACTTGTGAACAATAATATAGGAACAACATTTTGTGAAGTTCATTAACCCATTCTTATTACAAAATGTAGGAAAACATAAAGCATTAATAAACCAATTTAAGACAAGAAAAAAAGGATAATACAATAAAAATAATAATACAAATACAGAAGGAAATAAACAAAACAAGTCAGGTTAAATCAGTTACACACGTCCAATGCCTTTTGTGGAAAGTAGTGTAGATAAGGGGCTGTGGTCAGTGCAAAGAGTGAAGTGGCGGCCCCAGAGATATGTACGCCATTTTTTTGTCTCCCAAACACATGCCAAGGCCTCTTTTTCTGTTGTAGAGTACTTCTTTTCGCAGTTGGACAATGACACTGGGTAAGCACAGCACCAATGCCATAATCTTAAGCATCCGTAGTGACTTATCGGTAAGGAAGGATCAAATAATGCAAGGGCTGGGCTAGCAGTGATAAGATTTTTCACACAGCTGAAATGTTCCTGAGCCTCATTTGTCCAGCAAAAGCCAGTAGACTTTTGAAGCAATGCATTGGTTCCACCAATGTTGCATAATTGGGAATAAATTTGGAATACCAGCCTGCTAGACCCAAAAAAGAATGCAAGGACTGTGCATCATGAGGTGCTTGTTGTATAGCCAGCACATGTTCTGGATTTGGATGCAAGTCTGAAGCTGAACTAACAACACAAAGTCGAATTCTTCCAGATTTATTTTGAATGACCACCAGCGATGAAACCCAAGGCAATAACACCACTTTTTCTATGATCCCTTCAGATTCTAGCCTCTTTAACTCTTTCGAGACCGCATCTCTCAGTGCAAATGGCAATCTACGCTATTTCTGTTGTACTGGTGGCACATCTGGATGCACATTAACTTTAAGTACAAAGCCAGCAGCCACACCCAAGGGCTCACTGAAGTTGGCCGTTATCTGCAGAAGATGCAATAGATCCATTCCTTATCTCAAGATGCAAAGCAGTAAAGAGATCCATGCCAAGTAATGGTGTTCCGCCTGGTACAATGTAGAAAGAAGTGTATTGTGACACTGATATCTGACTGTAATGGTAAGGCACCCTAGTACTGGAATAGTGTTTTTCATATACATCACCAAATGAACATTAGGCACAGCAAGGGAAAGATCTGCGAAGTGTTGGCCTACAGATGCTCTGGGAGGATGGAAACAGCTGAGCCAGTATCCACAAGTAATTAAACATTGAGTAATTTCCCACACTCAGTATGCAAAGAAACATTACCTGTAAGATTTTGTTTCTGTTTCATAGGCAGCGGCGTTTCAATGCTTAAGACAGTTAACTCAGGTGCAGCAACTTCTTGTACATTGCACGTGGAAGCAGAACTGTGACAAACAACATGTCCAACTTTGCCACACTGTCTGCATTTATACTGTTTGGCTGGGCATTTGGGGTAGTTTGCAAAATGTGAAGTAGCACCACAATGGAAGCATGTTTTTCCATCCATCTTTTTCTGTGATTCATTTGACGGCGTCTGATGAGAAACTCTGAGAAACTGTGGACTTAAGTGTAATAGATCTCTGTCGCCACCATGGTTTTGCATAGTCACGTGAGCCAGTATGCACCACTTTAACTGAAGCTTTAGTGCGCTCCACAGCTTCAGCTACAGCAGACTCAATTTGAACTTCAGAGAGACTGTAATCAGTCTACACACTTTTATTTATCACATGTTAGCCTCCTTCTTCGTGGCATCTATCTAAGTAGGCAACTGGTCTTTTAGCGACATGAGTTTGCCTATTTCTAACAAACCCTGTTTGGTCTGTATTTATTAGGAGTGGCATCATTTTTTTTATTTTCTTTTTTATACTTTGCTGCATCCCACAGTATAATCGGGTGCACTTCTCCATTGTCATTATGCTCCAAAAAACTTTAATGCTTCTACCATTTTAATTCTAAATGTTTCACTATTCAACAAACCAATATTTATTCTGTTTTTTTAAGGGCATGATCAAAATGTAGTTTTAAATATAGTCTGGAGTGGTTGGAGAGATCCCTATGGCCTATTCTACATTCTTTGATCTTATGCCGGTCTCTGCTAAACATAAGGAAATTCTTGAGTTCTTGAGTATGTGTTGTGATAGGTGAAATAGGTGTAAAAGGTGAAATCTTGGTCTGTGCCATTCACATCTCACCAAATATCAATTAGACCTGAGTCTCGCATCAGGGGGATCTTTTACTACTTCCACATTTAGTAAAGTGACATTGGATAACCCCGTTTTAAGCTTTTCATGTTCATTGTTAGATAGATGAGTCTCTGGCCAAAATGCCAGGCTAATTTTCTCCTTCAATTTTGTTATCAGTTTGCTTCTTTTAATGGGATTGTTTAGCCCATTTATGTTTAATGACAAGATATTATAAAACTCAAAAGACATTTTTACTTTATTTACTTTATTTGGTAGATTACCAGTACCTGACATATCCAAAACCCAGACCTCAACTAATAACAAAGATACGTAGGAACAAAATAACATCTGTAACTATAATACAGTCCAAAATTAACATCAAAACTGGGCTTCCAATCAAGAGGAAACATTTCTCCTCTAGCGACAATAAGGGAAGATGGCCACTAGGTGGGGCCCCTCGATCGCTAACAAAAAATAATAATAATAATAATAAAACAAACTAGGGAATACCTACAACCCCAATTCCAGAAAAGTCGGGACATTTTGTAAAATGCAATAAAATCAAGAATCTGTGATTTGTTAATTCTCTTGAACCTCTATTTAACTGACAAAAGTAAAAGAAAAGATTTCCAGTGTTTTCACTGAATCAACTTTATTGTATTTTGTAAGTATAAACAAATTTTGATTTTGATGGCTGCAACACAATCCAAAAAAGTTGGGACAGAGCCATGTTTACCACTGTGTCACATCACCTTTCCTTTTAATTACAATTTTTTAACATTTGGGAATTGAGGATACTAATTGTTGCAGTTTTGCAAGTAGAATTTTTACCCAGTCTCGCCTGATATAAGACATCTGCACAACAGTCTGTGGTCATCGTTGTCTGATTCTCCTTTTCATAATGGGCCATACATTTTCAATGTATGCAGGCAGTCAGGCACATCCTTCTACAGTGTAGAGTGTCTAAAAACCACTCTGATGTATCACGTGCAGGATGAGGCCTGGCATTGTCTTTCCACCCAGAAAAGATGTCATCTTGATGGCAGTTTATGTCTCTGTACTATCCAAATGGCACGTTGCTGCTTCCCGTGCAGCGGTGTGGTGCAGACGGCATCGTTATATGGCATGGTGCTTGTTAAACTGCCAGACCGGTGGTTTTTGAGTTTGTGAACTAGAACTAGTATGCTGCAGAGCTGTGTTTATCTTATGCTAATACCTATGTGTTTACTACAGTGTTGGCTACTTGGAATATCAGCTGAGTGGAAGCTTGGCTTGCTGCAATTTCCATTGATTGCTGTGTACTGCGGTTGTATTTGCTTTTTTTGTGTGTGTATTGTAATTTTGTTTTTCCTTCTTTTTGATTCAGCTTCCGGTGAATCTGTTATTATTTGAATTTGTAATTTTATTTCATTTTCTTTCTTCTCTCTCTTCAGTGTTTCTGTGAATTTATTGCTATCTGCAAATGTATGTTTTTTTTTTTCAAACTTTAGTTGTTGTTTTTTTTCCACTTGTCAATTTTACCAGAAGTTTGGTGTGTGTGTGTGTGTGTGTGTGTGTGTGTGTGTGTGTGTGTGTGTGTGTGTGTGTGTGTGTGTGTGTGTGAGTAATCTGGTGTGATTACATTGTAGCTTTGCTTTCTCTCCAGGAGTTGGGGCAACCAGTGATCGTGTGAGGGGCGAGCCCCCATTTCTCTCTGCTTGGTGGTGGTTTCTTCAGCGTGCAGTGGCCAAAACTTGGGGTGCTGTGGAGTGCGAGTGCATACAGGTTTGCTGTGCTGTTGTTTTTTAAATTAGGAGAACTAGACCCCAGCCCAGGAGTGGAGGCATAATTGTGTGTATGTTGTATTGATTTTTTTTATATTTGCATTTTTGATATATGTTACTTAATGGTTTTCAATAGAGTTTTGTTTATACTTCATCTCTTTTCACATCTTGACTCAGCCATAACTGAACATGTGTGCCTTTTGGTGATTTTATAACAGGTGATTGCCCGTTATATTAGACTCTGGGGTGGCGTAGTCAAAATTTTTTTAGAGGTGTAGCTTTTCAAGTCTGCCTCTGAGGAGGGTTATCTGTATATTTAATTTTTTCCCTGGTTGGCATTTTAAATTTCTCTTGTTATTACTCCTGAGAGTAACCACTTCATCTGGCATAGTCGGAAGGATACCGCTGTTGTTTAAAGGACTGAGACATTGGTGTGTGCAGAACAGAACCATACCACCAATCCAAACTGCATGCTAATTGTCAATCATCTTTGATGATAGTAGTCCTCACAGAAACAGAGAGAACTTAAGTACACAGTGCAAAGAAGGTGATTAGTGGCAACACCGCTAAATGAAATGACAAATCAAATCTGTAACAATGATGACAAACAGACAGGTAAATGCTGCAAACAGAAAACAAAGTCCAGACTGAATGACACTGTGACAGTACACCCCCTGGGAAAGGTGCAACCTCGAGCCAGCAGATTGAATGGAGTCGAAGGCTCAGGTGGAGGATGGGAATCTGGGAGAAGGGATGGAACAAAAGAAAATCCAGGGTGGTGCAGGTGGTGGTGTGATCCAGGGGATGGCCTTGAGCAGGAAAGGCCAGATGGTGATCCAGGCCACAGCCAGGGTAGCTTTCCACGGTGGGGTTGCCATGGTGGTGAGGGTCTCAATGCCACCATGGGAGGTGGCTGAGCAAATAGAAGAAGAGCCCTCAGCACAAACAGAAGGCGTTTCTCAATGCCAAGGATACTTCCTTGGCAGGACTGGTCTTTCCAAGTCACTTCCTTCAGAGGCTAGGCGAGGCTCCTCTTTAGCATTCGGAGAACACGTAAATAGAACAGAATAGCAAGTGCACTTCATTGCGTCATTACCCCCCCGGTAAACAGCTGCTTGTTTTCTACACGGAGACGTATGAACGCCTCCGTTTGTTCCTTGGTCCCTGTTAAAAAAGACGAGAAAGCTATGAATAACGCTGTGAATGGTATAATGGTATAATATTAACGTTAAATTACTTTGGACAACTTAACTAGTTATTTATAAAAGAAATGCCGGTGACGGCAACCAAGCTAATAATTGTTAAATGACGGTCCGATTCAGTTAGCCATCAATAACGTAATTTGTATTTGTATAATTTATAATATCAATGGTAGTAATTTGTACTGGCATTTAAACGTTAAACTTTATTTATCTGACATATTTACTACAGTTATAACAAATGTTTGGTAACGTAAATATACTTACATTTGAAAGCATATTGCCCGCTAACGTCCGACAATTTATTTTTTTTTTTTTTTTTTTTCGCAAAGCTGTGCGCATAGGATTGTGGGTGATTTGAGAGCGCGAAGAGCGCGAAGGCTACACATATGCATCCTTTCCTGTATATGGGATAATTTTCGAACAAAGGACTCAGTCCTTGTTTGAAATTCCGAGGATTCTCGACACTGGAACAGTCCTTGACGTAGCATCCTCGAAATTCTGGCTTCCGAGGATCCTTCCTTGACATTGAGAAATGCCTAGAGAGCCGAAGGAGCAGAGTGATGCTGAAGGTCCCAGAGGCCACGACGGTGCCACAGCAATGACCTCCCGAGATGGAAACAGGGTACCGGAGGGCTGAGGCGGAGCCTGAGGGAGGGCGGAGCCAAACTGAGTCATAGGGGTGGAGGGCCTGATGTGTTTTTTGATTATTCTTTCACATAACTAAAATCTAACAGCTGAGTAAAACTGTGTCAGCAGCTCCTGTGGCAGGTTGAAATTCCTCAGCTGGCGAAGGAAGTACAGTCTCTGCTGGGCCTTTTTCACAATGTAGTCCAAATAAACAAACACGTTTATTCATTTCATTAAAAAAAGAAAGAAAGAAAGAAAGAAAGAAAGAAAGAAAGAAAGAAAGAAAGAAAGAAATGCTGCATTAGCTCATTTTAATTAAGTTAATTGAGCAAGCAGCAAAAAAATCAATGTTTTGTGTGACCGTTTTTATTGTATATAAAGGCTATTTTCTTCAAACCTGTAATAACATCAAGCAGACACCTGAACTGCTAGATAAAGCCCATATAACCAGTAAGACCCATATCCTCATTCACACACAGATCAGATTTTCATCTCATTTGATAGTCATTGACGATTATATGGCTCCTTTATTACAGAGCATCATTAAAGAGAGATTTAATTCAGTCCTGATTACTAATAATATCTTTGTCTGAATGATCAGATACATTTTGACATTGCAGTAGGTTTATTCTCCATTAAATTGTACACATTAACAGTTACATTATGTTTCATAGTGGGTGGTGCACAGAACAATTTGCCCTGAAGCCTCAGATGAACTTGCTGTGTGTCCCACAATATAAACAAAATGAGTAAATCACTGTTGCTTGAATTGCAGATTGTGCAACACATTAATGCAGTGTAAAATATATTTCACATATAAAACAATAAGAATACAAAAAGAAAACAAGAAACAGAGAAACAAGGCCATACGCATGTGAATAAATATAAATGTAATAAATACATGTGAATAAAAGCGTAAATTCAATCTGTTCGTCATACAAATCGATTGTGTCTCTTCATAAAAATTGGACTAAATTGCTTAAATTATACGACTTATTTTTAAGATCTCTTTATGAACTTTTTGAAGCGTCAAAGTAGTAGTTGTGTAGCTGTCTATGGAGGGACAGAAAGCTCATCAAATTTTTATCAAAAAGATCTTCATTTGTGTTCCAAGATGAACAGAAGTCTTACGGGTGTGGAACGACATGAGGGTGAGTAATTAATCACAGAATTTTCATTTTTGGGTGAAATATCTCTTTAAAGAGCGAGATAGTATTGATTGCATTAAAAACAGTTTGATTGCAATTTAGCCAAATCAGTGACCAAATGACAAAGTGCTGACTTTTTGAGAAAGGATTGTTTTTAAATAAGCTACTTGACCATCAGCCTCAAGTGTGACTCAGGACAGTGATGTGACCATTTGCTTTCTAATTTAAACAGAAAACCTCTCAGCAGGGATGGAAATGGGGCAGAAAGTGCTGTCAGTCTAAAGTGTTCATTATGTAATAGCCGAGAATCTGAGCTGGATAATTAATACATATTCTCAACCTGTGCAGGTCCAATAAGAATGTTGGTGTTGGCACTGTGCATTTTGATCTTATAATTCACCTTGATGTTACTATAATGCCTCCTTGTACATTCATCTCTCTTTGTGACGAATGTGCTAGATCTGTGATTTATGACTATAATTAAGACATCTAGCGACTGATTTTGAATAACAAGTAAACAAGGACATGTTTCTAAAGCTGATGGCTGACTTACTTTTCATTCACTTTCAGTAATACTGTTTATTTAGTTCATACTAACTCCTCACCTTAAGCATTATGAATAGAAAGTTCTGTCATGAAACTGTAACCCCTATGCAATATCCCCATAAAAGAAAATATGAATGAGTTGGTGGCATATTTGTATGAACTCATTATCATTAATTGTGCCTTTAAAGGTGCCCTAGAATTAAAAATTGAATTTATATTGGCATAGTTAAATAACAAGAGTTCAGTACATGAAAATGACATACAGTGAGTCTCAAACTCCATTGTTTCCTCCTTCTTATATAAATCTCATTTGTTTAAAAGACCTCCGAAGAACAGGCGAATCTCAACATAACACCGACTGTTACGTAACAGTCAGGGTGTACGCCCCAATATTTGCATATGCCAGCCCATGATCGAGGCATTACACAAGGGCAGTTAGTATTACACAAGGGCAGAACGTCTGGATGTGCACTGCTGAATAATCAGACTAGGTAAGCAAGCAAGGAAAACAGCGAAAAATGGCAGATGGAGCAATAATAACTGACATGATCCATGATAACATGATATTTTTTGTGATATTTGTGAATTGTCTTTCTAAATGTTTCGTTAGCATGTTGCTAATGTACTGTTAAATGTGGTTAAAGTTACCATCGTTTCTTACTGTATTCACGGAGACAAGAGCCGTCGTTATTTTCATTTTTAAACACTTGCAGTCTGTATAATTCATAAACACAACTTCATTCTTCATAAATCTCTCCAACAGTGTAGTGTTAGCCGTTAGCCACAGAGCATAGCCTCAAACTCATTCAATATCAAATGTAAACACCCAAATAAATACAATACTCACATAATCCGAGGCATGCATTCAGTATGCATGACGAACACTTTGTAAAGATCCATTTTGAGGGTTATATTAGCTGTGTGAACTTTGTTTATGCTGTGATAGAGTCGAGAGCTTGGGAGGGGGCGGAGAGCGTGAGATTTAAAGGGGCCGCAACCTGAAATCGGCTCGTTTCTAATTATGCCCCAAAATAGGCAGTTAAAAAAATTAATAAAAAAAAAAAATCTATGGGGTATTTTGAGCTGAAACTTCACAGACACATTCAGGGGACACCTTAGACTTATATTACACCTTTTAAAAAAAAGTTCTAGGGCACCTTTAAGTCCCCTTACTCTGTGAAACCTGATATTAGAAATTCTGCCTGGTAACTAGAGTGTGTGAGCAGATGGAAATTTGCTATTGGTGAAAAAATGGGAAGCTCCGCCCTCTTTCTGGGGGAGATACAAGCTAATATCGGCAGAGAGTGATGAGATGACTTGGGCTGCGTTCCAGTTCAGTTTTAGACACGCACTCGCGAACTTCCCTAAACACTTCCCCTCGGGGGAATCCCTGCCGCCATTTTGAACCCTCGTCCACTTCGTGAAGTGAACGAGGGAAGTTTATATGGACAGACCCTCGCTTCCTCGATTTTGACCGAGGGAGCGAGTCTACTTCATATGTACACTTCAGGCAGCTCCATAACCCACAATGCAACACGATTGTGACGTCACCGCATATCGCGTTTAATTTACCCCACCACAAACAACTCTATGATATATTAATTACTTTTTAAACATTTAAAACACACATATATACAAATAGAATGCTGTATTAAACAATTTTGTAAGGGAAAAAAAAAAAAAATAAATCAGCTCCATTGCGGATTCCAAGTGATCAAGGGCTTAGGACGTTCCAGTTCAGCCCATACAAAGGTTCCGCCAGAAGTGGACACTCGTGCAACGTAAGCAATGACGTACATCCGAGTCAACGAGACCGAGTGAAGTTAGCGAGGGAAGGGCATTTAAAAACCTAACTGGAACGCAGCCTTGTTGTGCAGATGCAGGGAAGTTTGAATCGATCACTCTACAATTTATGTAAATACAGTGCATTTATAAACTTATATTAACTTAAAAAAAGAGGATTGAGATCATCATGAACACTTGGACCATTGAATTTAGAGCTGTATTTCGGCAGATGTGAACTTGAATCTCAGTGAGTGTTAACAAGCTTAACAAGCTAAACAATCTAACGTTAAAGGCACGGTAGGTAAAAAATGTATAAAAAACTTTTTTTTTCAAAATTTGTTTAAACTTTATTTATATATCAATACATATTTAAAATGTAAGTACTCTGAAAAAGAAAGTATAAAAATCGAGTGTCTGTAGACCTCTCACGACTGTTTTAAAGACAGCTCATTATTTCCATTCACTCCACCCCCTCCCTTCTGGGCTCTTTCTAAAGCCACTCCCCCAAAACGCATGAACGTGCGCCTCCGACCACTGAGCTGGAAGACGCATTATTTACCTGAGACGAGCGGAGAGGAAGGAGCACAGTGCATGTAGTGACATCATGTCAGAATCACATGTAATAAAAATAACTTTATAATTATGAAGATAAACATAATTTAATTCGCTAACGAGTTAGTTATCTATAAGGCAAAGCTAAAAACAGGTTGCATGATACACGTTTTTCCATTACCATCATTTACACTGTGATGAAGATGAATTTCGTGTAAGATTCATAACATATACGTTGTTCTACAGATAAACAGAGTAACATACACTCAAATATCAACTCACAACTGCATTGCAGACACAAAATAATAACACACACATACAACAAAGTGTGTACGACACACACAGATACAAGATAAAGACATCAGTAAACATAGGTAGAGAATATAAAAACAAAACAAAGGCGAAAAAAAACGTGCAGGTAAACTTACAGGTGAACATGGTAAAAGAGTTAGACAGAGGGTAAATATAGTTCTAAGAAAAGTTCCTAGATGCGGAGTAACGTTAGGCCTACTATCTGTTAAACATGTATTTAGTTATCTAAAGCAAAAATATGCACAATTCAACACTATAGCTATCATCTTGTGCTAGGCCTATAGATTATTTATCGTCTCTACTACGGCTCGCTAAGTAATGTTATGTTAGCTATATTACGCAGCTACGTGTGCTAATGACACATGCTTCATGAAAAAATAAACAAAAAAATATGTATGATCAAAATACAAAAAGAAAGATTTACCTGTCCAGCAGAAATAAAGCCATCAAGGAGTCACTTTTCAGCCCCTTGAGTTCCCTCAGTTCTCGCCATCGCTGGAGAGCCACGCCGATATTAACTCGCGTTTTATTTCTTTGTTTATCCAAAGACTTTTTGTTCATTGCCTTTTCTTGTACTGTTACTGTCTTCCTTTTTTGCCTGGTTTGCCTTCACTAACTGCATAGGCCGGTACTGTGAATTTTGCTTGCTGTTTCTCTGCCATTGTTTTGGTATTCCTAGGATCCATGCCTCTTGAATTCCCCAAATCAAACGTACGTGCGCAAGTGGGCAGGTCATGTGTGGCAAAAGGGTGGTTGCCATGGTTGCGAGAGAGTGACAGCCGCCTAAGCCAATCCTATGTTTCGTCCTGGATGGAAATAATGAGCTGTGTTTAATACAGATTAAACGGTCTAGAGTCACTCGATTTTTATACTCTTTTTATCAGAGTTCTTACATTTTAATTATGCATGTATATATATAGAAAGTTTAAACAAATTTGGAACAAAATTTCTTACCTACCCTGCCTTTAACTCCTGAATAGTTAAAAGAGCCTTCTCCTTCATATTGTTGTATTTTGTCTCCTAATGTTTTTCATGTCATGATTTTGAAAGAATTATCACCTCGATGTGTAATACTGTAACTTAATGTTGAGCGGCCATTGTAATGCATGGCTAAGGACACGTAATTTTGTGATTTTGAGAAACAAAAATATTAAGAGTTGTATGCATTGTTCAAAAGATGTTGAATGTGTATAATTATTTGGAGTGTGGAAGTCACGTTGATATAAATTCACCAAGTGAGCTATATTTATCTCAAATATGAGCTATATCTCATATGTGAATTGAGTACATGTTTGAAAATGTTTGAGTTGAATTCATGATTTAAATTCATTAATTATGTTTAAACCAAGTTTAATGTACATTAAGTTCCCGTATAAATTGATTGTGAGTTGATTGAGTAATATGATATGTGTGTTGCCATTAAGGCAAAATGTTAAGAACTTTTATTTTGATATGATGTAGATCTGGAGTTCGGGGTTAGAGGTTATTTCCTGTAAGGAAAGAAGGAAGTTGACAGTATGTGTGTACATGCAATCCATCTGTTGTTAGCACTAGAAGCAATGTCGTAAGTACAAAATTCATTATGTTAATAAGTTGATGTTACAATAATGTTTAAAAGAAAAGACCAAACATAGTTACAGTGTTTATTTACATGCAGATACAGATATATTTCATTAGACAAGATTTGTTAAAACATTCGAACTTTTTTCCTTTGTTACAGTTTTCACTCTGTCATGTAAGATGATGTTGAAAGCCACAGTAAACAGCAAGAAATCGCTCACTACGACTTTTCGTCATTTTGTATCAGAGTTAGCTGGCTGTATAGCTGCAGTTGCTACACTGCAGTGAGGACAGCACAGTGAAAAGACACGAAGTTAGTGTTGAACATCGTGACAAGATGGAAGGAAAACGTACTAAGTCTTCTGTAGCTAGTGGAAGTTCTCACTCATCTGCGTCATCAAGCAGTGCAGCAATCCGTGCACGGGCTAAAGCAGCAGCTGCTAAAGTACGCGCTGAATATGCAGAAAGAGAGGCTAAAGCAAAAATAGAAAAGGCAGCTAAAGAAGCTGAATCACAGTTGGAGAAAGTAAAAAGAGAGACTGAGCTTGAAACACTCGCGATGTGTCGTGAAGCGGCGGCTGCCGAAGCTGAAGCAGCCATTTGGGAATCGGCTGATACAATTGCGAAGTGTATTCTGTTGGATGAAACGAGCGCTTCAAGAGAAGATAAAATGGAACGGACAAGCGAATACGTCCAAACTCATTTTGACCCGACTAGCTCCGCAAGGCGGGCACTTACTAAGGATTGCTCTCAGACTTTTCTGCCTGTTGCGGATGGCGCTCTTATTTTCAGTCCGAATAACCCCTTCTCTCCATACCGGCAGGACCATGTTCCTTCACATAAGGTACGTCAGGCTAATGACATAGGAAATGTGAATTTATTGGAGGATGGTCTAGACGGTGCTTATGTTCCACCAGTCGAACTGTCATATGGTAAGACTTTAACAGACAGAGAGGATGCTCAAGTCGATTCAAAGAAGTTTCATACTGACTTGAATATTTCTGCTCCGTGCTATTACCTCCAACTAAAACCCGACCGGGGCGTGTCTGCTACTGAACATCTTGCGCAATATTTAGCTCGACGTGACCTGGTGAGCGCAAGCTTGTATGAGTTTGACGACAAACCGGAAAATTATCGCGCTTGGCAGTCTTCATATAAAAATGCCACACAAGGGCTGGCTCTCACTGCGACTGAGGAATTAGACTTAATGACTCGATGGCTTGGCAAAGAATCCAGCAACCAAGTGAAGCGCCTGCATTCAGTGCATGTAGCGAGTCCAGACGTAGCACTTAGAAAAACCTGGGAACGTCTTCAGGAATGCTACGCAGCACCAGAGGTAGTTGAAAAAGCCCTCTTCACGCGACTCGATAAGTTCCCTAAGGTTTCGGCGAAAGAAAATTTGAAGTTAAGGGAGTTAGCGGATCTGCTGATGGAAGTGCACTGTGCTAAGGAAGACGGCTACTCTCCAGGTTTGTCCTACCTGGATACTGCTCGAGGCATTGAACCTATAGTAACCAAACTGCCTTATGGACTTCAAGAAAAATGGATCTCTGCGGGTTCAAGGTTTAAAGAAGAAAATGGAGGACGGTTTCCACCATTTGAATTCTTTACCAGATTCATCTGCTATGGGGCTAAGAAAAGGAATGATCCAAGTTTTGTCTTTTTAAATGCTAGTGGATCTTCTGTAAAGGTTGAAAGTCCCTATCTTAAAAGCACCAAGAACCCCATTGCAGTTCATAAGACCAATGTCTCCCCAGCAGAGTCAAGCACTTCCATTGATCCAAATAAGAGCTGCCCTATACATGCGAAACCACATCCATTGAAGAAGTGCAAAGCCTTTAGAGCCAAAGACCTTCAAGTCAGGAAAGCTTTTCTGAAAGAGAGAGGATTCTGCTTTAAATGCTGTGGCTCAAGTAGTCATGTGGCGAAGGACTGCACTTCACAGTAGTGAAATGTTCTGAGTGTGACAGCACCAAACATGTCTCAGCTATGCATCCGGGCCCTCCACCACAGTCCACGGCTCCTGTAATCTCGTCGATGAATGGCAGGGAGGGAGAAGAGGGTAACGACAGTAGGGAAGTCGTCAGCTCAAGCTGTACTGAAGTATGTGGTGCGGAATCAAGTTGGGAGGTCATGTTCCAAGATATGCCTAGCAAAGGTGTATCATAAGGGCTGTCCAGATAAAGCCATCAAGGCATATATCGTTTTAGATGACCAAAGCAACCGGTCATTGGCAACGTCCAGTTTCTTCGATCTTTTCAAGATTCAGAGTAAGCCATATCCTTACTTACTGAGAACGTGTTCCGGCACGGAGGACACATTTGGCAGAAAGGCTGAAGATTTTATGGTCAAAGCACTTGATGGGAAAGTGACAATCCCTCTCCCCCCACTTATCGAATGTAATGACTTACCTGACAACCGGGCTGAAATTCCCACGCCGAACGCCGCTCTTCATCAACCTCACCTCGTCAAAGTAGCAGAACACATTCCTGAGTTGGACCCCACTGCAGAGATCCTGCTGCTGCTGGGTAGAGACGTAATTAAGAGTGCACAAGGTAAGGGAACAAGTGAATGGCCCTCCCAACGCCCCTTTTGCTCAACGTCTTGACCTAGGTTGGGTGTTGGTTGGTGAGGTCTGCCTAGGAAATGCGCACAAGCCAAATGTCAGCACGTACAGGACGATAGTGCTTGATTGTCAACGGCCTTCGCTCCTCCAACCGTGCACAAGTTTTATGCATGTCAGTGATGAACTTCACAGCAAAGAGCCCAGGAAAAGTGTTTTAGGGCTTAGCAGGGCTAAAGAAGACAAGCTGGGGAAAAATGTATTCGATCGCACTGAACAGGACAACAAGCTGGCACCATCAATTGAGGATGAGACTTTCTTGAACATAATGGACAAAGAAGTCTACAGAAATGATTCAAATAGTTGGGTCGCTCCACTACCCTTCAAGCAGCCTAGAGAACGGTTGCCTAACAACCGCAGCCAAGCACTCAAATGATTTGCATCACTTCAACGCAACTTGAGAAGAAAGCCGGAGATGGAACAGCAATATGTAGCGTTCATGGATAAACTGCTGGAGAATGATCATGCTGAGGTGGCACCTGGACTTAGGGAAGATGAAGAGTGTTGGTATTTACCGAGCTTTGCAGTATTTCACCCACAAAACCCGGGTCAAATCAGGGTGGTGTTTGATGCGAGTGCCCAACACTCCGGAATCTCCTTAAATAATGTACTATTGACTGGGCCCGATCTTAATAACTCTCTTCTGGGAGTACTCATGCGGTTCCGAAAGGAAAAGGTGGCTGTTATGGCAGACATAAGGCAGATGTTTTACTGCTTTCTCGTAGAAGAGAAACACAGGAACTATTTGAGGTTCTTATGGTTCAAGAACAATGATGTAACGAGTGAAGTCGTAGACTACAGGATGAAAGTCCATGTGTTTGGGAACAGCCCGTCCCCAGCAGTAGCAATTTATGGGCTTAGAAGGGCTGTCAGAAATGGTGCACAAACATATGGACAAGACACCGTTAACTTTGTCAAATGTCACTTTTATGTTGATGACGGTCTTTGTTCTGTCCCTACTGATGCTGAAGCCATTGACTTGCTGCGTAGGACTCAGGCTTCGCTTGCTGAGTCTAACATCAGGCTCCACAAGTTTGCATCGAATAGTCCAGCTGTTTTGGCAGCTTTCCCAAGTGAGGACTGTGTGGCAGAGGGAAAAGAGGTAGACCTCTGTGCGAAGGAGTCGCCCGTCCAACGCAGCTTAGGCCTCCTGTGGGAGGTAGCTACGGACACATTCACCTTCTCTGTGTCCATTGAGGTAAAACCGTTTACTCGTCGTGGAGTTCTCTCCATGGTGAACAGTATTTTTGATCCCTTCGGTTTTTTGGCTCCTGTCGTAATTCAAGGCAGGGCTTTTCTCCGAGAGCTGAATTCTGAGGCTTCAGAATGGGACACTCCATTACCTGAAGAGAAATTAGGCAAGTGGGAGGCTTGGCGAAACTCACTTCAAGAGCTGAAGCACTTCCATATTTCACGGATGTACACAGGTCTCTCTCTAATCAAGGCCGAACGGATGGAACTCTGTGTGTTCTGTGATGCCTCTACTACGGCCATTGGGGCTGTAGCCTATTTGAGGATCATCCAAGAAGACATTGTTGACATTGGATTTGTCATGGGGAAGTCTAAGCTCGCTCCTCAGTCAGAGCCAACCATACCGAGACTTGAACTATGTGCTGCAGTTTTGGCTGTGGAAGTGGCCGAACTGATTCAGGATGAACTGGACTTGAAGCTAGATTCCATCAAGTTCTACACTGATAGCAGAGTGGTTCTTGGATACATTCATAACCAATCCAGACGGTTTTATGTATATGTCCACAATCGAGTCCAGCGTATTTGACAGACCACAAATCCTGAACAGTGGCACTACGTACGCACAGAGGACAATCCGGCTGACATTGCATCAAGGTCTGTTCCAGCATCACGTCTCACACAAACAATGTGGTTCAACGGACCTACCTTTCTGCGTAAGCTTTCCATTCAACCAGAGCCTATTCAGTCGTTCAGTTTAGTCTTGCCAGAATTGGATGCGGAAATTCGTCCGGATGTGAAGAGTTATGCCACCCAACTACACGAGAAAGGTCTCAGCATAGAGCGTTTTGGGAGGTTCTCCACCTTCAAGACTCTCCAGCGAGCTGTAGCACTCTTAATTTATGTTGCAATTCATGATGGCATAAATGTGAGCTGCCTCGCTCTCTGGATGAGCTTTCTCAAGCCAGAGAAGTCATCATTAGAGCCGTACAGAGAAAAGCATTCGAAAAGGAATTTGAGGCTCTAGAAAGAGACGAGGCAATTCCTCTAAACAGCTGTCTACGTCGTCTCAACCCTATTTTGCAGAATGACCTCATCTGTATCGGAGGTCGCCTGAAAAACGCAGACGTAGAGATCAATCAAAAGAACCCTGTAATTCTCCCAAAAGACAACCATGTTTCCTTGCTGCTCATCAGACATCATCATACCCAAGTAAAACATCAGGGCCGCCATTTAACAGAAGGCGCTGTGAGAGCTGCAGGACTCTGGATTTTGGGAGGTAAAAGGCTCATTAACTCAACTCTTCACAAATGCGTGACCTGTCGTAGACTCAGAGGACGGATGCAGGAGCAGTTAATGGTGGATTTGCCACCAGAGCGTCTCAAAGCCTGCCCTCCCTTCACGTATGTGGGGTTAGATGTCTTCGGACCATGGCACATCACTACCAGACGTACAAGAGGAGTTCAGCCTGAGAGCAAGTGGTGGGCCATATTATTCTGTTGTATGAGCTCCAGGGCGGTTCACATTGAGGTGATTGCCTCAATGGACACTTCGAGTTGTATCAATGCCTTAAGGCGTTTCTTTGTCATAAGAGGACCAGCCAAACAACTGCGGTCAGATTGTGGCACGAATTTCATAGGGGCCTGCAGAGAACTCGGGATGAGTGCAGACCAACCGGACAACGCTGTGCAGAGGTACCTAAACCAACAAGGATGCTCCTGGGTGTTTAACCCACCGCATGCTTCGCACATGGGTGGTTCATGGGAACGCCTCATTGGAGTGGCTCGAAGGTTTTTGGACTCAATGCTTCTTGAAAATGGCACTCGCCTGACCCATGAAGTCTTGTGTACACTAATGGCGGAGGTGACAGCAATTATGAATGCAAGGCCTCTGGTTCCAGTTTCAAATGATCCAGAGGATCCATTCATTCTCACACCATATATGTTATTAACTCAGAAAGTCGGTACTCCACCTCCTCCAGGAGACTTTACGGACAGAGACCTCTTAACCAAGCAGTGGAGACAAGTACAAGCCTTGTCCAACATGTTCTGGCGCCGTTGGAGACAAGTGTACTTGTCAACTTTACAAGGCCGGAAGAAATGGACCAAGTCCCACCAAAATCTGCAGGAAGGAGATGTCGTCCTCCTCAAAGACAACCTAGTTGTCCGCAACAACTGGCCTATGGCGATAATCACAAAGGTTATTCCTGGAGAAGACGGGAAAGCCCGTAAGGTGGAATTGAAGATCACGGATCAAGGACATTCAAAAAAGTACCTTAGACCAGTGACGGAACTTGTTTTGCTTCTGAGTAAAGAATGATGTTCATATGTTTAGTTAATACATAACGTGTAGTGACCTCACAGATGCCAGGCGGGGAGTGTGTTGCCATTAAGGCAAAATGTTAAGGACTTTTATTTTGATATGATGTAGATCTGGAGTTCGGGGTTAGAGGTTATTTTCTGTAAGGAAAGAAGGAAGTTGACAGTATGTGTGTACATGCAATCCATCTGTTGTTAGCGCTAGAAGCAATGTCGTAAGTACAAAATTCATTATGTTAATAAGTTGATGTTACAATAATGTTTAAAAGAAAAGACCAAACATAGTTACAGTGTTTATTTACATGCAGATACAGATATATTTCATTAGACAAGATTTGTTAAAACATTCGAACTTTTTTCCTTTGTTACAGTTTTCACTCTGTCATGTAAGAGGATGTTGAAAGCCACAGTAAACAGCAAGAAATCGCTCATTACGACTTTTCGTCATTTTGTATCAGAGTTAGTTGGCTGTATAGCTGCAGTTGCTACACTGCAGTGAGGACAGCACAATATGAATGTGCCTGTTCTATTGCAGGCCAAGTTTTTTTTGTATTTGAATTCTTCCGGAGGGAAGATGGCGAGCCAGCCACCCTTGATTGTTGGATCTGCGGAGTCATCAATTGCTGCGGGATGTCTCATGTGATAGCACTGTGCGGTAGGATCTCAGTGAACCCTTGAATGCATTTTTTTCCTTCTCCTACATTCCAGATTGGGACTGGACAGGACCATTTTTGTTGTTGTTGAATTCTTTTTTTTTTTTTTTTTGAATTTGCTTCACTCATTTTTTGGAACCTAAAAGACAGAAGTGATTTCCCCTAAAGGAAACATTTTTTTTTTCATCATCTGAAAGACTGGACTAAGGAACTTCTAAAAGAAAAAAACACGTACACTGATTGCGCACCACACTTTATTGATATTTTTGGTGATACAAATTGTTATACTTGTTGCTTCAATACAGTTCATGTGGAATGATAATTTGTGTGGTTGTCAATAATTTCTGGTTGCACTATTCACAATATTAGAATTAAATCCCGAAGTATCCGAACCTAGTGTGTACTTACCCTTAGAGAAGGGTTACAAAACTCTAGATGGTGCAGGCTGATAGGTCCTTAACTCAATCTGCTTGCAATCACAACATTCTATAGAGAATGTTGGTGTTGCACAGTGCCAACACCAACATTCTCTATAGGGCACAGCTGATTGGTTCCTGCTGTATGAGCCAATGAGCTCGCTGCTCAACGTTGAAATACTTGGTCAGCATTTGCTATAGCAGTTGCAGCGAGCTTTCAGAAACCCTCCACCTGCCCCAGCTTCACCTGTATAGATCTGCTACAGGTAGTTCATGCATGCTACATTGTACAGCAGCAGCATGTCTTACTTGCTCACAGCAGCGTGCCATGTATGTATTGGCAGTAGCAAGTCCCATACTTGCTCTGCAGCAGCAGCAATAACAGCAGCGTAGCAGATCTATTCCACCCGAGACTGAACATATCAGCATTGTCATATCCATTAACATGCCAAACACTCTGAGAGTTGTCATGACAGGATTTAAGTTTACAATTAATTGTGCTGGACATGAGTAACACCACAAATTATACATGTAGTTTAGAAATGCTTTCATTTTTCACAAGTGGAAGGACAAAATAAAACGTTTCCATTAGGTATCATATATCGCATTGATCTAATATATTTTTCATAATATTATAACATATATTAGCAAAAATAGTTTTCATTAATTGAAATAAAGCTGAAATAAAAAAAAATATATATTTATATTAGATAAAAAGTAAAGATAAAAAATTAAATGAAAATTTGAAATGTTGCCTTGACAACTAATTGAAATAAGTTTAATTTAAAACATTAAAATTACTAACACTTAAAACATTAAAATTACTGAAACAAAAACTGAAATAAAAATCAATGAAAGCTACATAGAAATATATATCTATATATCTATATATCAGAGATGTTCACAAGTCCCTGTGGTCAAGTCCAAGTCAAGTCTCAAGTCTTTGAGGACCAGGTCAAGTCAAGTCCAAGTCAAGTCTCACGTCTTTGAGGTCCAAGTCAAGTCTCAAGTCTTTAGGGGTCCAAGTTAAGTCTCAAGTCAAGTCTTTGTTCTATTTTATTTTTTTCAGCTAGTTGTTATTGTAATTAACAGTGTATTTAAATATCAAAACAGATTACTTTTCATTTAAAATTGTCTAATAAAGCACACAAAATACTAAAATAATTTCTATTATTTTCTAAATTTATACAAAATTATACCATTTAGAACCACTGCAAGGAAAAAAGTGATGTGTATTTTGAGCTATATGAGTTGCCGTAGTTTGCTGTAGATCTCAAGCAATGCTGGAAAATGTAGTCTTCCAGTGAGCGCCGGCGGTAACAAAACCTATGTATAAAGCCGCCTTTCCACTGCACACGACAAACGACAGCCGTTGAAGTCATTAATTTCCAATGGAGAGTAGTACGGGGGCTGAGTGGAGTTCCGATCATATACGTATGCGGAAATTTCGGATCCGATTTGAGCTTCGGATGCGTTAAAATATTTGAACTTCTGCGGCTAGACCGTATGTGACCGGCCGACCGGATATGATGTATTCTAATCAAAACAATGAGCGCAAAGTTAGAATTACCAATATTTTAACACTTTAACGTTATGTAAACACTATTTCTTTAAAATGGTGGTTATTAATAATTATGTAAAAAGAAGATATTTTATGATTATTAAACCAATTTTTACGTTGATTAGCTCTATAAAATATACTAGTATGTTTTTATTTTAGATGTATTGAGGGTAATTTGCTTTCTGGATATATTCATACATGCATTAACGTTACATTCATTAAAATTGTTCAGTTTACCATGGTGGTTGCTGGATTGGAATAAGCCGAGGGTAACGGTTGCTTCACTACCAATTTCAAAGTTCCGTGCGACTGCCGCTAGGGGGAAAAATGCGACAATTGGATGCGAATGTCGTGTGCAGTGGAAAGGCGGCTTAAGTGTTACAGTTAACAACACGACGAACAACATTTCCTTTTGTCTCATTCGTGATAAGGCGATATAATAACGCACTGTGACTTAATAAGCCAATCTGTGGAAAAAAGTCAGATGGACAGGGTCATAAAATGCGCATGCATGGAAGTGCTCGTCCTAACCAAATACAATTTAACATTGCAATCCGGATATTATATGCATTATCAAATACTTGGGCAACAATAAATAAAAAAATGAAAAGGACATGTACTTCTTGAAAATGGACCACAAGCAAGCCAGCTGTGCAACATCACAGCTTCCCTTCGGATTAATTGATTGCTTTTCAAATGAAATGACAAAGTTTATCGCAAGGTAAGGCTTGGCTTTATTGTTATTATTTGTTTTCTAATGGGTGATGAATTTGCGTGCCTTCAAATGCGTCACATGCTCGTTGGCTTGGTGTGTTTAGAGATGATTTGTAATATTCGCTGCTGCAGCACATATTTGGGAATGAATAGATAGTAAAATGTGATGTTTCGTGCCGTCGTGTGGGATAGTAAATAGAGAACGTAATCAGGAATGCCATGCCAGAAGACTTGTATTTTTCACAAGTCTCTGTCTTCAAGTCCAAGTGTAACCTCCTGCAAACTATTGGGATAATACACAGGTTCTCTACTGGATCTAAATTATATATGGACTCAATAACCAAGAAAACACAAGGACCACAATATTAATCAAATACAAATATAACAATTTTATTTTTGTACAATCATAATATTAAAACACAGTGTGACGGCATGTCAAGGCAATCATAACAGGGACCATTCTACTGGCTATGTATATGTACGAATGATATTCAGTAAACTTAACTCCTGAAAGAATACAGCATCAATGATCAAGGCAACCTATACAGCACAGGGTTTCAATGGTTGTTGTGAAATACATTAAATTCATGTGAACACCCAACATGCATAATTTCATTACACAGCAAACCTCAAAGCCATATAAATATCAAGTTCTAAATCACATAAATACCACACATAAATAAATAAATACCACACATAAATACACACATAAATAGATAACCCAAATATCAATCAAGACGACATACCATCAATACCCAGCCGTCATCAGTATACACTACGGGAGATATGGGAATTGATAACCTGCCCTCATACCCCGTACTCATTCACACACGCTCACTTTACAAACACATAGCGCCGGGGGACCATAATAAACATACACATTACCCAAGGCCTCCCCGGCGAACAAAGCAATTCACTGTCATATATAACAACAAATATATAAATAAATATAAAAATGTACTGCTGGCTTTCTTACTCGCTACCGGACGTGGGGTACAGCGTTCGAGGAAATCAGCGGCGGCCACCTAACTTAGCAGGGAAAAAAACTCCCCAACGCTACAAACTATCCCTCCCAATCTATTCGCACGCGTCGTACGATAATCTCCAGCCCACGTCCCGGCACGGCAGCCTTGGCAAGGAACTCAGCAGCACTCACAAGAAAAACCCCCCCAAACAACAAAAACATCATACCTTTATAACTTTGATCCCTGATTGCTAATGCAACACAGGTGTTTCTTTTACCTGGCACAGCACGAAGAAAACACTATGGATGCCGCTGACGTCACCACACCACTTATTTGGAATGAGCGGCTTACATCCACCCCCCCCTACTCTAAATGTGTCCGCACATTCCCACTCAAATACCTCACGTTCTGTAACGGGGAGGCAACAGGCCCTTTGTGGCATGAGTGGACCGTCTTAAACTCTCGACCGATGGAACATATGGGCTAGAAGACTCCTCTCTCTGCACAGTCTGTAATACCGTTCCATCAATGTCCATATTACCGACAGTCTCTCCTCCTTTCCGTGCAGATGCTGGCAGCCCTGTAAGACAGCCCCCCACCCAAGGATACATACACCAATTACTGTTCATAGGATTGACATTAGAATCAGGAGGCAAGACCTGTACTTCTGTCTCCTCTAAGGGCAAGGCAATCTCAAACTTACATGGGTTTAACATATTGCGATGCAACACTCTCTCGTCACCATCACCACCTTCCCTCTTAACCACATAAACAGGTATATCGAGATTTGGTTGTGACGTAACTACGTATGTATTCCGTTCCCATTTATCATCCAATTTACCCTGTCCCCTAGCCCTCTTATTTAGTACCATCACTCTCTGCCCCACCAACAAAGGTTCCCCCTTAACTCTTCGGTCAAACCCTTTCTTTTGATGAAACTGGGCCTTCTGGACCTGCTTTCTGGCTTGATTATAGGCTGTCGCTAACCTTTTATGGTGGTGATGCACCCAGCTGCCAGTTGTCCCCGAAAATTCATCTCCCCGACCCAGCATCACATCCATGGGCAATTTTGCATGGCGGCCAAACATTAGAAAATAAGGGGTATACCCTGTAGAGGGGTGGGCTGTATTATTGTAGGCCTGTACCAACTCTGCCACATACTGGTCCCAGTTCTCCTTTTAATCATCCCTTAATGTACCCAACATACTCAATAATGTCCGATTAAAACGTTACATTGTCCATTTCCGGCTGGGTGATAGGGAGTCGTATGAGACTTACTAATGTTGTACAATGAGCATAGTTCTTTAATGACTTTTGATTCAAAATTGGGGCCCTGGTCCGAGTGCAGCTGATCAAACCCCCAAACGGCTGTATAAAGTGCTCCCACAACACCTTTGCAGTGGTCACTGCTGTTTGGTCCAAAGTTAGCACTGCAACTGCATAACGAGTGAAGTGGTCCATCATTACTAAAATATTACACATTCCAGTGCGTGCAGTCTCCAATGACAAAAAGTCCACAGAAACAATTTGTAATGGGTATTCTGACTGTATAGATACAAGAGGGGCACTCACTTTATTAGCTGGAGTCTTATGGAGGTTGCATCGAACACACTGAAGACACCATTTCTCAACTCCTTGTGCCAGCCCTGGCCAGAAGAAACGTTGACGGGCCAAGCCCAGGGTCTTCTCCACTCCCAGATGTCCTGCATGGTCATGCACCCATTCCAGGACTTGCTTCTGCAGACACTGAGGGACAACTACTTGTTTCCATTTATCACATGTCTTTGGGTCACATACCTCTCTGCACAGCAGTCCCCGATCCACAGAGAGGCGGGCCCACTGTCGCAACAGTACTTGACTAGGTCGATCTTCAGCTGCTCGCTCTTTTGGAACTGGCCCTCTCCCTCTATCCATGTAGACCCACAGTCGTGACACCACTGAATCATTCCGCTGTGCCCTCACCCAGTCGGACAACAGGCTGGGGCCAACTCTATCTTCTTGATTCATTTGTGCCCCTGCCTCAATCTTCTGGCCCTCTTCCAAGACTTTAGCCGCTGGAACAAAGGCATGAACACAGGCACGGACCACCTCCGCTGCTAAATATCCACCCTCAATGCATGGGGCTATCCCATCCTCTGTAGTCCTAACAGAAGTCTCGTGCACAGGCCACCTGGAAAGGGCATCAGCATTTCCATTTGTCCGACCCGGTCTATAACGCACCTCAAACTGGAATCCTGCAAGCTGAGCAGCCCATCGTTGCTCCACTGCACCCAGATTCGCTGTATTCAAATGAGCCAATGGATTGTTATCTGTAAAGACAGTAAAGGGAGACACAGCAAGATATTCCCTAAACCTTTCTACTATGGCCCATTTTAACGCCAACAGTTCTAGTTTGAATGAGCTGTAGTTTTTATCATTTCTTTCTGTTGGACGGAGGCTTCTGCTTGCATAGGAGATCACTCTCTCCCTCCCCTCTTGTACCTGTGCCAGCACTGCCCCCAAGCCTGTCTGACTGGCATCAATGTACAACACAAATGGCAATTGAAAATCAGCATAAGCCAGTATGGGTGCTTGTAGGAGACTAACTTCTTAAATGCCGCTTCTTGTGCCGCTCCCCATACCCAGCCACCTTGTTTACCTGCGACAGGTTGGGTGCGCCGTTTTGATGTACCCCACATCATAGAGTTCAGAGGTGCAGCAATCTGGGCAAAGTTTTTAATGAAGCGCCTGTAATAACCTGCTAGGCCCAAAAAAGCCCGCAGCTGGGTGACATTCTGAGGGGTTGCCCAGGCCTCCACTGCTCGCAACTTCTCTGGGTCTGGTGACACCCCTCCTTCTGCAATCACGTGACCTAGATAATGAACTTCATTCTGGAAGAGAGAGCACTTAGAAGGTTTAACTTTTAAACCAAAGTTTTCCAGCCGACTGAAGACCAAGTCCAGATGGGCAATGTGGGCCTCAAAAGAAGGAGAGAAAACAATGATATCATCCAAATAGAGCAACAATGTTTCAAAATTTTGGTCACCTAGGCAACTTTCAACCAGTCTTTGAAATGTTCCTGGAGCATTGCATAGCCCCATCGGCATCCGATTAAATTCATATAACCCCATAGGGGTAACAAAGGCAGTCTTTTCCTTGTCAGCTGGATGCACCCCCACCTGCCAGTACCCATGTGCTAGATCTAATGTTGAGAAAACTCTAGATTTCTTCAATGAAGCCAGTGATTCTTCTATTCTGGGAAGAGGGTAAGAATCTTTATGGGTAACACCATTCCACTGCCTGTAGTCCACGCAGAAACGAAGGGTGCCGTCCTTCTTCCTGACGAGCACTACAGACGCTGTCCAAGGGCTATAGCTCTCCCTAATGATACCATTTTCAAGCATGTTACTCAAAAGTCCCCTCACTTCTTGATACAATTTTGGTGGGATCCTATTATACCGTTCTCTAATTGGGGCTGCCTCACCCGTTGGTATCACATGTAACACCCTATCAGTGTACCCATAATCCTCATCATGTTCTGCGAAAACCTTCTGGTTCTTGGATAACAATTTAGCAATAATCTCTTGTTGTTCAGTACTAAATTGCAGTGGATCTAATGGGACAATCCCTAGCCCAAACCCTTGTTCTTGTTCCACCTCCTGCACTCTAGTCTGCCTCACCCCTACCTCCACTCTCTTATCATCCAATGATCTTAGCTCTACATCTCCTTGCCCGCTTGTACACAACTCAACATCAAAGATCTGTCCTATTCGACAGTGTTGAAGAAGCATCACTGGAACTGGGGAAAGATTTAAAAGTCTAACCATGACTCTCCCATTTGAAACTGTACTTAATGATCTGGCTACCAATAATTGGCCTGGCAATACATCTTGACAAGGTTCTACCAAACCCACATAATCCTTTCTATCTGGTCGTACCCGTGCACATGCCTCTATCACTACCTCTGACTGTGCTGGTATTGTCTTTCGTCTTCCCTGCGGCCAATAAATCGAACTTATCTGTCCTGACTCATCGGCAAACTTTAACAGATCTTCACACACCGAGAACATCTGATGCCACACCTTAACCTGCACTTCCCCTTCTAATCCAACACAACTATCCCCAGTCTGTGTCATCAGGAAATCTCTACACTCCTTGATCACATTCATGCCAATTAGTCCTGGACATGATGACCCATTTGAATCTTTAACAATCAACACGCCCCTTTTTGGTATAACTTTCACACAAATATTCAAATCCACCTCAATGTACCCAATATACTGAATGACCAACCCATTAGCAGCTACCGTTTTTTATTTGTACGAAGGATATTCAGTAAACTTAACTCCTGAAAGAATACAGCATCAATGATCAAGGCAACCTATACAGCACAGGGTTTCAATGGTTGTTGTGAAATACATTAAATTCATGTGAACACCCAACATGCATAATTTCATTACACAGCAAACCTCAAAGCCATATAAATATCAAGTACTAAATCACATAAATACCACACATAAATAAATAAATACCACACATAAATACACACATAAATAGATAACCCAAATATCAATCAAGACGACATACCATCAATACCCAGCCGTCGTCAGTATACACTACAGGAGATATGGGAATTGATAACTTGCCCTCATACCCCGTACTCATTCACACACGCTCACTTTACAAACACATAGCGCCGGGGGGACCATAATAAACATACACATTACCCAAGGCCTCCCCGGCGAACAAAGCAATTCACTGTCATATATAACAACAAATATATAAATAAATATAAAAATGTACTGCTGGCTTTCTTACCCGCTACCGGACGTGGGGTACAGCGTTCGAGGAAATCAGCGGCGGCCGCCTAACTTAGCAGGGAAAAAAACTCCCCAACGCTACAAACTATCCCTCCCAATCTATTCGCACGCGTCGTACGATAATCTCCAGCCCACGTCCCGGCACGGCAGCCTTGGCAAGGAACTCAGCAGCACTCACAAGAAAAACCCCCCCAAACAACAAAAACATCATACCTTTATAGCTTTGATCCCTGATTGCTAATGCAACACAGGTGTTTCTTTTACCTGGCACAGCACGAGGAAAACACTATGGATGCCGCTGACGTCACCACACCACTTATTTGGAATGAGCGGCTTACACAAGTCAAGTCTCGAGTCAAGTCTCGGGTATTTGTTCACGAGTTCAAGTCAAGTCTCGAGTTAGTAGTTCACGAGTCCAAGTCAAGTCGCAAGTCATTAATTTTTGCGACTTAAGTGCGACTCGAGTCCAAGTCGCAGACTCAAGTTTCCATCTCTGATATACATATAACTAATAAAAATGACAAAAGCAGCCGTTGAGGCTGATCTGTTATTGTTGTCTTCCAGTAGCATAATGGTCATATGATAGAGGCTTGATGAATCAGGGAAGGATACACAATGATCCAGAAGGCTCAATCAGGGAGCGAATGTGGGCAGCCACCCTTTCTACTTCTCCATTTTCGGTCTGTCTACACTGAAATGCAACCCTGGAGTTTTCAAACTGAAACGGGGTTTGCAGCGCTTCCAAAAGTATCTGGAGTAGTGTGGATGCCAGGCGTAACCGTAGCAAAATGTATGCATTTTAAAATGAAAACACACTAGTGTAAAAGTAGTCTCAGGGACCATAATATCTTTGGCACTCTTCTAACCAGTAACAAACACCCTAGAAAAATAACAACATGTAAACCTTTAGACAGTGTAAATGTATTAGTATTGAATTTAAAGGTGCAGTTTGTAGGATTTCTGTCCACTAGAGGTCGCTAGAGGCCTATTCAAAACAAAGGCGTAGCTTGATGTCGCCAAGTTTTAGCATGGAATCTTGGGACATGTGGTCTTCACCTCAATGGACGGTGCTAAAGAATAGGGATAGGACTCGGGCAGAAATCATGTTCGTTGGATGCGATTATTAACGTTACTGTAGTATGAAGCAGAGCAGGACCAAGTGTTGTGGGAGCTGAACGAGGCCGCTGGAGCGATTGCACAACACATGCGGCGAGCAGCTGAACTTTTATTATTCCACAGTCGCCGGCGCTGCTTCCGCTTTTCCGGTCATGAGTATGAGGTAACAGCTCTGTTTATCATATTACATACATTTGAGTGTGTTGAAAATGATGTTATAACATTACTCTGTGCGTTTGCTTGGTGGCTGCTGTGAGACACTTGTTGCACACTGCAGTAAGCTGATCGATTTTAGAATATCATATTAAATGCTGGATGGCTTGTGTTGATAAATGGCATGCAATTAAACATATCAAAACATTAAACATATTGTATGATGGAGAAAATTCTGTATTACTGTTACTAAAAATAAAGCTGCATCTGATTATGCTATGTTAGCTACTTGACAAAATTGTGTTTTTCTCTGAGGCATGGTGAAGCATGGTACTCGCAAAAAATCAATAAAATTAGATTTAAACAATAAGACTAAATGTGTTGAGCTATATAACAACAATTAGTTTTCTGTCTATAAATATATCAAAACAGATGTTCCCTAGCGTCTTTGGTGTTTCCATGGTTTCTACAAAATAAAACCGGAAACCGCGGGTAACGTGGGTATGACGCAATTGACAGGTGACTCCTCACACGTCCCGGAGCCTTGGTTAAAATTGATTTTTTTTATTTTTTTTTATGATTTACAAATAGTTGGAAACATTTGGGATATTGTAAGTACTCAAGTGAACAAAATATATAACACCGGCCTAGTGGTTTTTGGATATTTTACTGCAAAAATTACATATTGCACCTTTAAATAATACAATAAACACTGTCATAAATATTCTACCAAATAAATGATCCATTTGCACAGAGAACATACAAACTGGGGTAAGGTAACCCACTGGGGACTATAAAGCAACACAATAATTATGCATATGTGTAATGTGACATCCTAAGAGTGCAGCTCAGTGGGTGGAGCTGTAGTCGTATTTCTCTCTGCGCTTTATGGCCACAGTGAAAAGCAGGTTGTAAATGCATCTCAAATGTGGCTCCATGCTTAGACAAAGGTTTTTCTCGAAGGACAAACAAGGGTGTCTGAGAATCTTGTCAGTTTCAGGGTGGGTTATGGGAGTCTAAATGAGATCATGTCACCTTGAATCTATCACTGTGTAAATTGCCCTCTACATAGGATAATGTGACCCGGGCTGAGTTGCTTCTGTTTGGACAATTGGGTAGAAATGATTATTGAAGCCCACTTCTGGGTGATGTTTCTGGAGGAGGGTCATTATGAAAATATGGTGACAAATCTGTGCTTTGGACTTTCAGTTATGAAAAAAGATTTCAAGAAACTCCATATGCCCGGCATCCATTTTATAAAATTGTCCCTATTATCCTATTTTAAAGGTTCCTAATTTTGTTTCGGGGATCTCCTACAATACTTTTACATGCACCCAACACATAATTTTCTCATAACATACAGTACAGCATCACCTCTTTTTCTCACAGTGTCTGAAATGATTCAATCAAGGATTCAATCTCTAAACCCCTCCATTCTGAGAGCCTACACTGCTCTGATTGGTCAGACGGCCCAGTCTGATTGGTCTCTATCGCTTACAGTGCATGTCGGAAACCAAACGGTCATTAAAATATCTGAATTTCAGCTCCGGAGGTTGCCTCAGCACTTGTAAACACCGTGATATGAACAGTAACTATGGCTTTAGCGTTACTGTATCAATTCAAGCCTCAGTCTTCATCCTTTTGAAGTGCATGCTAAGTGAATTTGCTTACCCAGAAACTAAAACAGCATCTTCTCAACATGTCAACAACACAAACCAAACAACGAAGACATCAATCTTCCTCCGCTGGTTCCGTCCAGCATAGATGATTCCCTGGTTCCATGAAGTTCCCTCATCCTTCGTCTTCCACTGATTTCGTGTGGTCCCCAGGCCATAACTCCTCCTTAACAGCCAGCTCCCCTCAGCCCTCCTGCTCCACTGACATGACCACGGTCTCCTTCCAAGTTGTTTGGAGTTTGAGCCTAAAAGTTCTGACCTTTTGGCTTCACCTTCACCTTCCGAGCCATATTTCTTCCTTTTCTTTTTTTTTTTTTTAATGACTTGGGACCAACAAGCAGTCAAAGAACTAAACTTACGTGATTAAATTTATGTGAATTTATATGATTTTGAATTTACATATAGCACTTTTCCCAATACGTATTAGATCCTAACTGAGATTAAACCTTATAAGTGACTGATTTGGAGCGCTCTATATAGGCACCTACTCTGCAAAACACAAAAAAAAACACTCTTTTAATGCCATTCAATGTGATGTTTATTATGTTGTTAAGCTAATATCACAACACACTAATAAAAATAAAAATGCATAGCACAAACAATGTGTAAAATCATCCATTTTTAATTAGAATGAACTATTTTTCAAATATTTTTTCAGTATTCATTGTCATATTTATAGTCAACACTTCTCTTACAGCATCCACCATTCATTTTGGGACTGTATTCTGGGAGTGGATCTGTGAACATGTGAAGTTGCCTTGGAATTCAACAAAAATCAGTTATGTCTGGAGGCAGAGTAATTATGCTTTATAATTATGCTGTCTACATTTTTGGAACAGTCTCCACATCAGGTGTGTGCCTATGAGGAGGCAATTCACTAGATTTTAGAACAGCGTGACAGTGCCAAAGCAGTTTTTAAGGAATCGTGCCATGAACAATCTAAGGGTGATAAAGGCAAGAAAAAAATAGCTATGATGGTTACGTTATATAACCATGTTCCTAAATCAGATGACTGAACTAATTTGAAAAAAAAAAAAAAAAATAAATAAATGAATAAATAATTAAATATAAATAGACTTTTGGCTATACAATATACTAAAAGAAATCACAGGAATAATAGCTGTGCTGAGAGACATTTTGTTTTTAAGTGGCAAAGCATGGCAAAATGGCTCACTGCTGTCTCTCAAGACAAATTTGTCTCAATTTCTCCATCAAAGTGTCCTGACAGTCCTATTATAGAACCGCCCTCAATATCAATGACTGTGCATGTGGAGTGAGAAAGAGCACCAGAAGAAGATTTGCTAACACCTGAATTAAGAGTAATGAACCATATGGAGACATCTTTTCATCTCAAACCTCCATCAGTGTAGGCAAACTCCAATTTAGATAAAAGACTATATTACACACATTAACCTATAGCTAGTGTAGGTCTATTCTTCAACATGCATCTCTGTATCTCACATCAAGATTTCAGTTAAAGAGGTGTCATACTGATTATGTTTGAGGTGGTATTGGGGGAGATTTATTCTTTGGCAGACACCATGGTTCATTCAACCAAATTTCTAAGTGAATTAACGGTGACGGGCTGGCATTATCTATTTTGTTCTAGCTTGGTGAGGGGGTGAGGCCAAGGGTGTTTGTGAGGCAAGCTTTGAGCCCAAGATAGCTTTAAGAGCAACTCTACCCTTTTAAACAACCACACCTGTAATTCATTCAAAATGTCTTTGCAACCCTTGTGAAAACAGTGCACTTCATTGTATTTAACACTGAATAATTTAGCAGACGCTTTTATCCAAAGCGACTTACAAATGAGGTGAACAATAGAAGCAATCAAACCAACAATAGGGCAACAATATGTGCTGTGACAAGCCCCAGAATAGAATAGAATAGAATAGAATAGAATAGAATAGAATAGAATAGAATAGAATAGAATAGAATAGAATAGAACAGAAAGTGTTAGTATTAAATAATCCTATGAATGCACTTAAAAACTGCAAAACTGAATTGTTAATCAGATCGCATCAAATATCCAATCCAATCGCATAGAATCTCCAATGCACCATAAAATTATCATTAATAATAAAAGATAAAAAAGATTGGTATGTTTGTAAAACTGCGTAGAGTACACAAATACTGTGTTTTAGTTAATACTGTACATTTGAACATATATCCAAGGGTACATACATGTATGTTTAAAACAAATTTTTAGTAGATCAGACTGCCAAGTTTGAATTGAGCAAGCAATTTGTGAGCTTCAGTGGCTGAGAAGATTATAATAACAAATTTTGGTTTCACACAAAACTACTGTATGGTTTTAATAGTGAATATAGTGAATCAGTTTGACCACTTTTACGATACTTTTGAAGAAAGTATCTATTGGCTCTTCAGAGTTTAAACCCTGAGGATTTTTTCTGATGAGGTTTGATTTAATGGAAAGCTCAGTGTTATTTCTCATCAGCAAAATCTAGCCAAAAGTGCACCTCATGGTGCATGATATCATTAGAGCAGTTTACCATGTTATTTCATCATTCACATAAGAAGGTCATGTGGCGATAATATCAAACAGGTTTGAAAATATTGCAACATCTGTACTGCTTAAGACAGGCTCAGATCACGTCACTGACATGCTCGTATTTGACAACAAACACTTGGAAATCTGTCTGCGACAGCAAAATCCAGCCAAAAGTCATGTAGTGTGAGCTTGCCTTTAGGTCACATAAAAATAAGTGGGGCAGTCGGAAATCTGCCCCAATGGCTCTCAATTAGAGCGTGTTGCAGTTCCATTTTTCACCACAGATTTACATTGGAAATTTGTGGGGCGCTGTAGAGCTTGTGAGGGCTCTGAGACCGGCTGCCCCATTTAGTATCATAATACATGCCTGCCGAATCCATGCGCTTTATTTTAATATATCCTGCTCACTTTACGACTTAAAGTAATGTAGGAAATCTGAAAAATATTTGTTGCAGAATGCTGAACACACTTATAATTTATTATTAATTCAGTGTATATAGAGGTCTATGTTTGGATGAATATTTTGGTGGGGCTCTGCCCCACCTGCCCTTACAGATGAGCCATGGCTGGTCTGGCCAAAGCCACTGGAAGGCAAGCCTGCAACCTTTAGCCAAAAAAGCGTAATGGCTAATGCTTACGCTCAGCCTCTGGCATTTACACAGGGAAGGAGACCAGAGGCTGTTTTTTGATTGGATGTCAATGGATGAGAGGCTTTACTATGCTGATTAAACAGCTTTTGTGGGGAAATAGCTAATAATTTAATTAAACGACGGCCTGTTCGCTAATCTTCAGCATGTTTTACACTAAATAATACTTTCATTGGGAACTATATATATAGATTTTAGCTTGATAAAAGTGTATTTTTTTAAGAGAAGGCAGACTAGGGAATGTTGCGACAAGTAGGACTCATTTACGGCATTACCAACAGCAAATGTGCCGCATTACTGTTAGAACAATTACAGATAGATGAACAATAGATGTTGTGTAAAAGCCACTGGAAGGCAAGCCTGCAACCTTTAGCCAAAAAAACGTAATGGCTAATGCTAAGCCTCTTGCTGTGGCGGCACACAGGGAAGGAGTTTTGAACAGCGGGCACTGATGTCACTGCCATCACGTGATTAAGTTAGCCGTTACGCTTTCTCCAATGGTAAGAGATACAGACCCTCTCATCTCCCTATAATATACAATCTCTGGTCTGGCCTCTCCAGCCCTTCAGTCAGACACAGCTTTCAAGCAGCAAAAGAGCAAAACAGACACTAGGTTTCAGACACTTTTATGATGGATTCATGTTTGAACGGTTTTGCATATGGGGACGTAACATTAAAACCACTGGCTTCAAACATGTTGCTTCTTGTTGGTAATATTAGGCTGAAATACCAGTGTAAATATAACAGAATAAAAACTAATATTGTCTGAAGCAGCATGTTTTCTCTATTCATCTGTTAAATAATATAGAAGCTTTTAATGGCAGACTACAAATATCATCATGGCTGACCAGACAGGGAAGGTTGTAATAATATGACAACTGAAACAGTGTATAAGGTTTTATTATTATTATTATTATTATTATTATTATTAATTATACTGTATTTATTTAATTTTATTTCAATAAATAGAAATATATATAATTTAATAATTATTTTAATTAATAATAATTTTAATAATTTTATAGTGAATTTGATTACTTAAATTATTGTACAAAAATGTTTTCTAGTGATACAGTCTGTTACAGCCCACCTGGTAATGGGGTAGGTTGTAACAAGAGCATTTTGTACTTGACATTAATTATCACCGTTTAGGGATAAGTTGTAGATTTTAAACTACTTTCATTTGTAGATAATATGGAAATAATACATCCAACAATGGTATGTCAAATTTTGAGACAAAGCGTTACATATGATGAAAGAAAATATGTTCCTGTCTCTCCACTTGAATAACCCCCAATCCCTCACCTTGTTGCATTGTTTGTTTCCACTGTGCGATCCGCTATGGTGCAGTAAATTGTGTGATTATTTATCACCAGGTTTTGAAAGCTATGGCTTCCAGTGTCTCGGTGGACTGCACAGATGCTAACGTGGACATTTTTTTACATGTCCCTTAATTGCAAATCCATCCCCTCTTGTATCCTTTAGGTGCAGTTGTGTGGATGTATGATTTATCTAGTGGTGTTTGCCTGTTGTTATTTTTTAATGAGTTTTTCATAAACTAAAATTCCCTGAGGCTATAGCTGGTAAGCATTTGAATCCCATACAGTTTTACTCTACCCTGAGTAGATATTGCATATAACACACTGCTACTGTTTTACTCCTTTCAAATTATCTTTAATACAATTATTAAATAGTCTCTTCTTGGTTTTCAACCACTGCTTAAAAGCAATGCTTATTTTTTATTCCACTGTAAGTTTGCCTTTTATATTTTGTTGTATTCAGTGTTACTGTTGATTATAATAACTGCACTAGTCAGAGGAAGCTGCATAATTCCTCTAGTGGAGGTTCTAATAGTATGCTGTTTGATGGGGCGTGAGCGTGCATTTGCATAATGCTCTGTTGGTGTGAGTAATGCGTAAATAACATCTTTTGCTCGGTTTTTGTCATTACTTTCAGTATTGTATCGCTCTAAAGAAGAAAGAAAGAAAGGAGATGAGGATGGACTGGACTCATGCTGGACTGAATTCTCTTGAGTATGTTTGTACCCTCATACATGCATACATGGTAAAGTAGCAGATGGACAGGTAGTCATTGCAACTCGAAAATCTGTCTGGAAGCACTTTGATTAAAGTTTCTTATGACCTTAAAAACCTTTGTTAGATACTTTAAATAACCTTAATTCTAGAAATTGAGATTGAGAGAACCCCCCTGAAAAAAGATCCTATACGATTTTGAGAATGTGATACTGCTTTTAATTACAGTTAAATGAACAAGAAAAAAAAATGATATTACCGTTGATCATCGAATTGTTGCTGGCGAACAAAAGGAATCCGTGCATTCTGGAGTTTTGCATGTGTGCCAATTACGTCATTTTAATTAAACCCACAAGTTCAGGAGTATCGTATGTGGATGAAAAAGTTCACCACGCAGATTTCACCTATGTTTAAGTTGGTCATGTGGATTCGCCGTGCTGACCAACAGAAAGCTGCTTGGTTTGAAAGTGACTTCTGTGTGAGCTGTGCTTCATACATAATTGCAAGTTCAACAGAGTTCACGTCATTGAAAGGTTACTGTTTTCTCTAGTAGTCCTGTCCAGCTCCAAGTCTCCTGCGTCTCCACTGGTCCTACACAGCTCCAAGTCCCCTACATCTCCAATGGTCCCACATAGCCTCCCTCTCCCACCTCCTTTATCAAAGACAGCCAGTCCTTCAGTCCTGCCTCCACTGCCTCCCTTCAGTCCCTCAGCTCCCCTTCTGTTGACTCCACTCTGCTGCATGGATCTTCCTCAGGTCTTCTGGTCTCCGGCTCCACAAGGGGATCCCCTGGCTCCGTTTCCAGCCATATAACCCAGTGATCAGCTCGTCGACCAGTCGGCTCCACCTTGGCTCCTCGCTCCCTTAGCTCCACCTGGGGCCATCGCCCTTATGGCTTCACCAGGCTCCCTCGTCCCTCTGGCTCTGCCTTGGTCAGTTGTCGCTATGCCTGTGCCATGGACTTTCAAGACTTCAGTTGCGCTTCATCCCTTTATGCCTTCGGCTCCGTCTTGGTCCTCAGTCCCACCAGCTTCGCCTCAGTCCTTTGGCACCCTTGGCCTCTGTCAGTCATCTCCCTGTCTTTGTCTAGCCTCTTCATCAGGGATCTGCCATGGCTCCTCCCTCCATCAAGCGGAAAAGGAGGGAGGGTGGTGGAACCCTAAATTCTGTCAGTTCTTTGTTCAGTGCCGTTGTTGGTTTATGTGGTTGTTGTGTTTTATGCTAGATTCATGGTAATCTGTGTTTTCTGTTTGGATTGGATCTATTTAAGACTGTTTTGTTATATTTTTATGCATTGTGTGCTTCGTTACAGTCATTTTACAATTAAAGACTAAAGTTCCTGCTAATGTGTTTCATCAAAATCATTCAGGGTTTGCCTCTTCAAGGTTGTTGAAGATGAGTTATTCCTTATTTCTTCAGCATCTAAGGTGGGCACACCTCACCTGACACTACTTCACTATCATACAATGCCTGTGGAATGTTCTTTCAAACCAAACAATAGTACTCGTCTATTTCACTTCAAGGACTCCAAGTCTTGGCCATGATGTTTTGCATTGTGTTCAATTAATGTGCCAGAACTCACTGAATATGTAATTTACAGCTACTAAAGCTACTAAGCTACCAAAACACCCCAGGTATCACTGCCCGTCTGCTGCAAACGTTTGTGTTTGTGTGTGTGTGTGTGTATGCCTGCTGTTTCTTACATTTTCTTTTCTCCATTTGTGTGACAATTGCAGGGCATCACTGACATTCCTGTGCAATGGTGTTATTCGAGGATAGGTCAGAACGACTCGGTGAAAAGACAGGTTAGACATTTTTTTTCTGTTTTTTGCACATTTCCTTTGTATTGATCATTCAGGCTTTTAGCTCTTTTACAGCTCAACTGTTCATTAACACCAGCCCATACCTCCTGTCCCCAGGGCAGCACAGAAACCCCAACAACAGAGAGAAAGCCCACTGAATAGATTTATTGTTTCAGCCCCTCCATGTAAAAGCAAGCGGCGATGCATCTTTCGATACCTAAAAACAATGTGGAAGGTTGTTTTTGGTCTTTTTACATTTTATTTTTTTTGGTCCTTCACCCCCAATCTGTTTTTTTTTTTTTTTAATGAAACCTTTTATGATGGACATATGTTAAGGGCTGAGATTCAGGTCTTCAGATATTTCGAATCTTATCAAAAACAGTATAAATACATATAAATGTCACATAATTGTGGCATTCCTTATTTTATAGATGAGTCTTTGTACTTTACCAGCCTCTAGAGAGAATACGAGAGATAGACTACATTTAAATGCAAACTGTGTTAGAGTGAAGCTCACAAAACCTTTCAAGATAATGTCAGGCTCATATTTCACCCCAAGATCAAAAGAAAAGAATAAGACATTATATTTTGCTTAATGAAAATTAAGTGTATTTTTGTTTTCATTGACTTTATGCAATCACATTCTCATTATCATAATTTAGAGAAATCACACTTCGCAGAGTCATTACCTATAAATAAATAAATACATAAAATAAAACAAATTTTAAATTTTTTATGCATTTTAACATTGTAGTACTTACAGTACTACAAAACAATAAAAATAAAAATAAGAATTCTCGATTGAGAATAAAGGGGCAAAAAAAAAAAAAAGTACAATGACCATACACATTTATGCAATATAATTTCTTTTTCTTTTAATCTTGTTGTTATGCAGATGTAGTGAAGTAGGTAATGTTTCTGACTTAAATTAATCAACAACAGTGTCATTTGTCATGAACATGAGTACAGATCTGTGGGCCCTGAATGGGATTATTGCTTGTCACTCTGCAAATATTGTCTGAGATTTTCTCTCTTATTACTCTGCATATTTAATTACATTGTGATATTAGCATAATATTAGGTCTGTTTTGAAGTCTTTTATCTTTATAACTGTTGGTACTTGCTTATTTTCTTAGTATTTTAGTCATTAGTTTTGGAGTCCCCATAGTGTCCATCTTATTATGCTGGGATTTTGCTGGTGTTGTTATTCAGCAGAACCTGTGTCTATCAATATTTATAATGTCATGAATTTCAGAACTGTCAGTTTAGTGGTCCACTTAATCTCAGTGACTTGCAGTCTTTTCACTCTGTATTTTCTTTTCATTGTCTGAAAAGTTGAAATTCTCACTCCTGTACAAAAGATATGAGCATTTCTTTATCCCTGAGATGAGAAGAGATGACGTCAGAAAAGGTTTGCATGTTTTGATATATTTCAAGCAGGTTTAATCTGAATACACTGTAATGCTACACCTCCACTGAGCCTTTGATTTGTACTTTGAATTGTTTACGATAATATCTATAACATGCATTTAGAAAATAGATGAATGTTCATTTCGTCGGTGCTTTGAGACATGAGGTCGTTTAACGCTGTCTCTTGTGATGATTTTCCGAGAGCAGCTGTGTATATGCCTTCATGTGTTTTGGAGGAGGAGTGGCTTTGGAGACGCTCTCAAGGGAGGGTGGGATGTTATGATTTGAAAGTTATCTCACTATTGCTAGCCTCTCTGAAAATGTCCTATTGCACCTTTAATATGCAGTAATGCAGTTTCTAGAAACTACTTTTTCTCCTCAAAGCATTTCATTCTTTGATAAGCCTTTTTCCTTAATTTATATTAGGGCAGATATATAACCCTGACATTTCTGACTTCATGCCCCTGAAAAAAAGTATGAAAATGAATTTAAATCTATAAATTAAAAACCTGCTCATTGTATAAATTGTATTTATGCATTTTTGAATAAATTGATATATGAGCATCACATCATTGATCCTTATAATATATAAAAAAATAAGCCAATAATTTGCAGCACAAAACATATCACTTTCATTTTCTGAACTTCCACTAAATGGGAGTCAATGGGAACCGTAATTGTTTACTTATGAACATTCTTCAACATATCTTTTTTTTTGTTCAGCAGAAGAAAGTAAGTCATATAGGCTTAGCTTGGAATTACATGAGGGTAAAAATGTGGGTGAACTATCCCTTTAAATAATGGTTTCTGATGATAAGGGCATGTCACACCACCTATACATGTTGACATCTGTCAAACTGACTATAGCTTCGCACAAATGATATGAATGTGCGGCAAAATACCATAAAGTTTGAGTGGATGCATGGCATTTGACATCAACAAAAATATACTTTGCATTTTAATATTTGCATTCAGTGTTGTTTCTCCGCGGTGACTCTATAGGATCAGACCTGTGACCCACTGCACTTTTGTTTTCTTCCAGCATTTTAACATGCCATCACTCTGGTTGGATTTTTGCATGTATCCATAGTGAACCACACTGACACACTGGAAATCTGGTCACCTCATGTGGCAACACCTCGCTAGTCACGCTTGTCTGCGAGATAGAAACATGGGGAAATTTACTTCACAATGCTGCTGTCAATCACGACTCAACACTCTGGAGCAGCAGATGGTTTCGCAGATCCAAAAACAAATTCATCTGAACCCCAGCAACCGAGGCAAATAGCTCACGCGCTTTGAACAGACTCCTGCAGCTGTGGAGAAGGATGTCTGATAATGGGCTCTGTCCAGGGTGCCAGCCTTTCGAGCTCTGCATGTCTCCATCTCCTCAGTGCTCATCCATCACACCGGGAGCGATGACGGAGTGGAGGATTGAGGGAGGTCACTCTCCTCATCGTTATTCGCCTGCTGATAAGTGCCAGCGCTCGTCTCTTGAGGACCGTGCATTTAGGGCACTAAATTTGCCACAAAGAAAGTAAGAGGAAACCATATGCCATCTGACTTTAGTGGTTGTTAAGAGCCCCTTCACATGCTAAGGTGTGATGGAACGTTGAAGGATGAGTTGGAATCTGTCATGTGAATCAGGCAGGAAATAATGTTTATTAATGACCATGTGATTGATGTTTCAGAACACAAATCTGATTTTAACACGCGTTTTAAAATAAATCTCAGGAATGTGAAGAAATTGAATGTCTTTAAAACAAGTTCTCTCCATTGACAGATCAATACATATTTATGTATTTCAGCAAATGTTTGAATTCATTTGAATATCCTGTGTACACCTGAAGCCATTACTAGATTGTTTGCTTCACCTGATGTCTTTATGCAATAGATCTGGATTTTAACTGGAGTGACATATTTAAAGGAATAGCAGCACCTCTGCTGTCAGTGCCAATGGAAATTTTAATGGTGTACTTCAGTATTCTGTTTCAAAACTGGATTTAAAATGCATTCCCTGCATTCATATATATATATATATATATATATATATATATATATATATATATATATATATATATATATATATGCATACAGTCAAACCAAAATTCATTCAGACACCTTGAACATTTCTTCACTTTTATTCAACATTTCTTCACTTTAGTTTAAAAAAATAAAAAAAATAAAAATAAAAATTTGACAAGATCTCCGAGTTGAACTGTGTCAGAAAAAAATCTTAATTATGTCAGATAACACTTAAAGGTGCACTATGTAATATTTCCTGTCCGCTAGAGATCGCTAGAGGCCTGTTCAAAACAAAGGTGTAGATGATGCCAAGTTTGAGCGCGGAATCTTGGGACATGTGGTCTTTACCTCAACGGCTGGTGGAAAGGAATTGAAATAAGACTCGGGAAGAAATCATGTTCATGGATGCGATTATTAACGTTACTTTAGTATGAAGCAGTGCAGGACCAAGTGTTATGGGAGCTGAACGAGGCCGCTGGAGTGATTGCGCAACACACGCCTCACGAGCAGCGGAACTTTTATTATGCCACAGTCACTGGTCATGAGTATGAGGTAACACAGCTCTGTTTATCATATTAGATACATTTGAGTGTGTTGAAAGTGATGTTATAACGTTACTCTGTGCGTTTGCTCGGCGGCTGCTGTGAGAAACTGTTGCACACTGCAGTAAGCTAGATCGATTTTAGAATATAATATTAAATGTTGGATGGCTTGTGTTGATAAATGGTATGCAATTAATTTTAAAACGTATTGTATGATGGAGAAAATGCTGTATTACTGTTACTAAAAATAAAGCAGCATCTGATTATGCTATTTTAGCTACTTTACAAAATAGTGTTTTTCTCTGAGGCATGGTAAAGCATGGTACTCGCAAAAAATCAAGAAAATTAGATTTAAACAATGAGACTAAACATGTTGAGCTATATTAATAATTAGTATAATAATTAATAATTTATAATAATTAACAATAATTAGTTTTCTGTCTATAAATATGTCAAAACAGTTGTTCTCTGCGTCTTTGGTGTTTCCATGGTTTTTACAAAATAAAACCGGAAACCAAGGGTAACGCGGGTATGACACAATTGAGAGGCGACTCCTTACACGTCCCAGAGCCTTGGTTAAAATTGCAATTTTCTCACGATTTACAAATAGTTGCAAACAGTTTGCTGAAGACAAGCAGACTAAGGACATGGATTTCTAGAACCATGTCCTGTGGTCTGATGAGACCAAGATAAACTTATTTGGTTCAGATGGTATCAAGTGTGCGTGGCGGCAACCAGGTGAGGAGTACAAAGACAAGTGTGTCTTGCCTACAGTCAAGCATGGTGGTGGGAGTGTCATGTCTGGGGCTGCATGAGTGCAGCCAGCACTGAGGAGCTACAGTTCATTGAGGGAACCATGAATGAGCAGAGCATGATCCCCTCCCTTCGGAGACTGGGCCGCAGAGCAGTATTCCAACATGATAACGATCCCAAACACACCTCCAAGATGACCACTGCCTTGCTAAAGCAGCTGAGGGTAAAGGTGATGGACTGACCAAGCATGTCTTTAGACCTAAACCCTATTAAGCAACTGTGGGGCATCCTCAAACGGAAGGTGGAGGAGCGCAAGGTCTCTAACATCCACCAGCTCCGTGATTTTGTCATGGAGGAGTGGAAGAGGACTCCAGTGGCAACCTGTGAAGCTCTGGTGAACTCCATGCCCAAGAGGGTTAAGGCAGTGCTGGAAAATAATGGTGGCCACACAAAATATTGACTCTTTGGGCCCAATTTGGACATTTTAACTTAGGGGGGTGTACTCACTTTTGTGGCCAGCGGTTAAGACATTAATGGCTGTGTGTTGAGCTATTTTGAGGGGACAGCAAATTTATACAAGCTGTACACTCACTACTTTACATTGTAGCGAAGTGTCATTTCTTCAGTGTTGTCACATGAAAAGATATAATAAAATATTTACAAAAATGTGAGGGGTGTACTCACTTCTGTGAGATACTGTATATATGTATATATACATACATACATACATAATATATATATATATATATATATATATATATATATATATATATATATATATATATATATATATATATATATATACAGGGAGTGCAGAATTATTAGGCAAGTTGATTTTCTGATCATATTTTTTTCCCAAGCACATTTTACCAATTCCAATCCACATCAATCTTAATAACTACTATTAATATTGTTTTTAATCATTTATAAGTGATATATAATTGTTCATGAAGGCTGGAAATGAAAAATGCCTTATATTCAGGTGTGCAGAATTATTAGGCAAGTTTTCTTTTACAGGCAAAATGAGCCAAAAAAGAGATTTAACTCAGACTGAAAAGTCAAAAATTATTAAATACTCATGAGAAGGACGCAATACTAATGCAATACTAGAAATTGCAAAGTTAAAGCATGACCAAGGGACAGCAAAATGCTCATTGGGTCAGCGGGGTCAGACAAAAACAGGTGGAAAAGAAAAGACACATGTTAACTGCAAAATAATTAAGAATTAAGGTGAAGAATTAAGTGTGAAACCATCAGGAACCCTTTAGTCTCCAGCGCCACCATTTTCCAGAGCTGCAACCTACCTGGAGTCTCCAGAAGTGCAAGGTGTTAGGATCTCAGAGACTTAGGTTAGCTAAAGAATCCTAAAAAATGACCTGCACTTGATAAGAATCACAAGCTGAAGTGTTATAAAATACATGAAGACTGGGTTTTAATAGGGCTTATAGACAGACAGCTTGAGAATGACTCCTGATGGACCAGCACCACATCCTCTTGTACCACTGTTTGAAGAATTTATCCAGAATCTGGCAGTAAGGTGTTTGAGTTCACTTTTAGTCCATCTCTTATCCTGAAATGTCTGTCTTGCAGAGATGGACTAAAAATGATCTTCCAAAACTTACTGCCAGATTTTGGAAGATAAATTCTTCAAACAGTGGTACAAGAGGATGTGGTGCTGGTCCTTCAGGAGTCACTCTCAAGCTGTCTGTTTATAAGGCCTATAAAAACCCAGTCTTCATGTATTTTATAACACTTCAGCTTGTGATTCTTATCAAGTGCGGGTCATTTTTTAGGATTCTTTAGCTAACCTAAGTCTCTGAGATCCTGAGACCTTGCACTTCTGGAGACTCCAGGTAGGTTGCAGTTCTGGAAAATGGTGGCGCTGGATACTAAAGGTTTCCTGATGGTTTCACACATAATTCTTAATTATTTTGCAGTTAACGTGTCTTTTCTTTTCCACCTGTTTTTGTCTGACCCCGCTGACCCAATGAGCATTTTGCTGTCCCTTGGTCATGCTTTAACTTTGCAATTTCTAGTATTGCATTAGTATTGCGTCCTTCTCATGAGTATTTAATAATTTTTGACTTTTCAGTCTGAGTTAAATCTCTTTTTTGGCTCATTTTGCCTGTAAAAGAAAACTTGCCTAATAATTCTGCACACCTGAATATAAGGCATTTTTCATTTCCAGCCTTCATGAACAATTATATATCACTTATAAATGATTAAAAACAATATTAATAGTAGTTATTAAGATTGATGTGGATTGGAATTGGTAAAATGTGCTTGGGAAAAAAATATGATCAGAAAATCAACTTGCCTAATAATTCTGCACTCCCTGTAGAGAGAGAGAGAGAGAGAGAGAGAGAGAGAGAGAGAGAGAGAGAGAGAGAGAGAGAGAGAAACTTTTCTATTATCAGTGTTCAATCTTTGATCGAACTTTTAAGTTCAAAAGTACAACATTTATTTGAAATATAAACTGTTAAATGGAAGTGTATATTATCTGTATTTTTATTATTATTATTATTATTATTCATTTTGGGGTGAAATATGACCTTGATGTTGAGGTGTTTCGTTAGATTGACTTGAGTGAATGGAAAGTTTTCTACTTTTTGTTAAATTGATTCTTAAAATGTTCCAGGGTTGGGATGCAGCCAACCCCAATCAGTGTGCTACAAAACATAACAAAATGTTAGAATTGCTTTATTAATTTATTATTTTTTTTAACTAGGTCTTTTTTTTTTGTGCATGTTTTATTTAATTCAAACATGGCAGAATTGATAAAATTGTGCAAAACTTTGTTTAATCTGAACTACCATTTGAACCAAAGACATCAAATATATACCATGTCTATGAACAGTAATGACTTCGTATCAAACAGCAACAGTTAAATTAACTTCTCAGCAAGTAAAGCAAAACATCAAGGGCAAAAATAAATTGCTTTCTAACTACAAAGTTTCGCAGCTTCGTACTCTTTGTAGAATGGCTGTTTGGCACTAAAAGTCTGCAGTGTGGTGAGTATTCTCTGTACCTCGGAGCTGGAGAGTTTGAGCCTATGTCGGAGTAGGCAGGAGAACAAATCTAATGGCAGTGGTCCAGGAGGAGAGAGTCTATTGACCCGATATCGGATCTCCATTAGCTGCAGCAGGGCAGAGTCTTGAGATCCCTGAGTGTACGGATAGTCCAACTGTAGGATCAGGTCCTGGATAGCTTCGGGGTCAAAGTGCATACTGTAACCAAACAGCTGCATGCTGTTGATCTTCATGTATCCAAAGTTCTGAGAGGAATCCATAGCTTCTAGAGGCTCGAAGTAGACCGTATCATTCCCCTGAGAGGACTCGGTCCGAATGCGGCTCCTTAGGTAGAAGTGAACAGTCTCAAAAAAGCTCTTCCACCGGTTGCCTAAAGTCAAGGTCCAATTGAAGCAATCCAAAGGAATGTCCAGCTTGGTTTTCTCCCAGTCCGGGTAGCCATTTTGATTGATGGGCATAGTCCAGCTTTCTGAGTGGCTACCTCCAAAAGGGTTGACGTAGACTGACAGCCCAGGCTCTAAGGTGGAGTTCTTGGTCATGCAGATCTGCAGCGAGATGCCCAGGAGCATATGGACACGGTTGGATTTGAACTTGTTGCTCTTTAGTGTAAGCAACATCCTCTTTCTCCAAGAAGGGTCAAACCAAACGTTGAGGCGCACGTCATTGCTGACGAAGATTGCATGGGTAGTGATGCGGCCGTCTCGGTGTTGCAGTAGGTAGCGTAGCTCCAGGTCTTGTAGGTCCGTCTCAAAGCCCAGGTAGTGGTCTGTGGGGTTGGGTACAGCATATTTACAAACTCCATGACTGAGAACGTAACCTGGGTTGCAACTGGAGCAGCGGGTGCGGTTGTCCATGGAGCAAGAAGCGCAACGGTGGCCGTCACCCACTTCGCAAGGGACAACACCCTGGCATGGGGGGTTCTCGTACGGACAGGCACAAGTCCGTAATTCCTCTGCGTAAAATCCCAGTTGGTTATTCTCACTGCAGTACAGGATGGACAGGGTGAACTGTAGCCAGTAGCCCAAGGGCCTGGGGAAAACAAAGTGAGTAAAAGATTTAATAGCTTGTAATGTATGCAAATAATTCAGAAGATCATAAGGCAATGATTCGCAACAAACGGTGACTGCCAATAGACAGTTTTGTATAGCAACAGTACTAATTGGTTTCTAACCTTCAGTTCTGCTAATATTTGCCTTTGAAAGCACTGGTAGGACAAAAGTAATCCATTAGTGCAGCAGTAGCCTCAGAGGCTGTAGTGGGTGGTTAAACAATAGATTAGTCATTAGTCTTTTACACTCGCTTGGAGATGGGGCTTGACTAAACAATTGCACTTTCAAATCAAAATCCAGTATAGTGTAATAATCATTTGAAGTGTTTTCACAATCCCAGAGGTAAATTATATTGCTCAGAGGTTAAAGTTTCAAAGTTTAAGAGACTTGATTGAGATTTTACGTATGTTTAATTTATGTCTCAACACATTACATAAAAGCAGACAAAAGAAACCGTTGTTGGTTTTAAAACTATATGATGCCTAGGGACCCCAAATATTTATTTACTCACTCCCTTTTTGGGGTAAACTATCCCTTAAAGAAAAAGTTTCCATTTGTTGTGTTTTTAATTTCATTACTGTCTGGGCGAAACAACTGAGATATTGAAGGGATCTTGTTTGTGATTCCCTATGGGATGGGATAGAAAAACATAAAATTTCAGCAAAAAACAAATTAATCTGGAACTTCTTCTGAGTTTAATGATGCACAAACATTCAGAATTCCTTATAGACTAAAACTTTTCAGCTTTTCATGTAGCTTCATTTGCATAGCTTGCATAATTATACAACAAAAAATTAGGATTCAAGGGTTTAATGTGTGCCTATAAATACATTTTACCTCTCCCTTAGAGACACTATTTTGGGCTGCATGCGGCATCTCTTGCTGAGGTTGAAGAGCTTGTTAGCAGTTCGTCGGGTCTTGGAGAGCAGGAGGCTAACGCGGCTTTCTAGCTGCCTGTAGCGTTGCTGTAGAGCACTGTCTGTTCTCCACAATTGCAGGATTCTTGATGAATTTAGAGCACTCTGTGTTGGTAATTTACCCATGAAGCTCTGGAACTCATCTGATGAGATATTAAATAATAACAATTAGAATTTTATTTGTTTATTTTTGTAATGTGTTTTTGTAAAGTCATAATTGTGTTATAATACTGCTTTTTGCTATTTGCATGGGTTACTGTGAATTATTTTTTATAACAAATTTTTGATTCTGTAACAAATTTTAATATGTTGTTTTCTGTGATACATGTTGATATTTTGCTATGGCATATGGTGAGATCATGAACATAATTCGCACATGGCAACAATTATTTTTAAATACATAGTGTCTATTTACATCCAGGTGGAAGGCATAATGAGAGACTCCATCATCATTATATGATGAACAGATTTAATTTAGGCTTTTATTCACATATAAACATGGATCAGTGAACATAAACTAAAGCTCAACCAAACCTGCTTCATGCGTGAGAACAAACCTCTTCCAGAAGCTCAAACAAGCTGCGTAACACAGAAGAATGAACCACATTGGTTATCGCACACATCAAGCAAACATGCTTGAGCTTCCGTTTACCACAACTGATCATATAAAACTTTTATACTGAACTTTTTGAAGCGTCAAAGTGGTAGTTGCGTAGCTGTCTATGGAGGGACAGAAAGCTCTCAGATTTCATCAAAAAGATCTTCATGCTCTGAAGATGAACAAAAGTCTTACGGGTTTGGAATGACATGAGGGTGAGTAATTAATGAGAGAATTTTCATTTTTGCGTGAACTAACCCTTTAAAGCTTAAGCCCTTAAAAGATAAGTAGCCATCAGTTTTAGTATTATATATTTACTTGTCACAGGTGGCTGTAGTGAAGCACACAATGAAGGAGATTAATAACAAACAGTCTTTATTTAAATCCACATGGAATACTCAGGAGACAGTAGAAGATCAAAACAAAGACAACCACAATAGACTATACGGGACAAAGAATTGAACAAAACACAGGGCTTAAATAGAGGGTACGCACGGCCGGAATGACTGTGGTTACGCCCACTGAGTGGCAGCAAGAAATCTGACAAGAAATCTGAGGAGACTGCCGAAAGCTACAATAGAGAGAAGCATATGGATCGCTGCAATTCACATAAACAAATGGACTCCAGGCAACGAAACATGGATTTGCAGTTATCATTTTGCCAATACCTGTATGTTGATTTTTTTGGGGTAAAACCATACCCTATATATTGTATTGTTATATATTGTATAGACAACTCATCAATTAAATATTTATCATATATTCTGCATAAATGGGTGTTTTAAATAAACACTGACAAAGATTATACAAGTTTTAGGACAAGATGATATATATATAACATTTGTATAAGTGATCACCCGGTGTTAGACCTACCAATATTGTATTTATATAAAGCGTTCACAGGCAAATTTGCTTTATATATTTCCCCGGCGTCAAAGTCAGGCACATATAAATGTCTGGAAACACGATTCCTGGCAGCATGTCAATATCCATGGATTACTGGATCTTTGGTAAGTTGTAACAGGAACACTATCGAGTCCAATCTTTAGTTTAATCATTTGTTTTATTTGTGTTTTACACGTTTTTGCAGTTCCCCCTATTAAATCCAGTCATGCAGCAGGCTCTTTTGCCACTCAGTCTGGCTGAGGGGGCGTGTTCCGGTGGGAAAGTGACGTCAATGCATACCCTCTATACATGGGAAGTGTAATTAAGGATAAAACGGAACAGTTGTGGGATCAGATTAACAACCAGGGCAAACAGGAACAGAGCAAACAGAGCAAAAACAAAACAAAATGGAACATATAATATACACATTACAATACTATTGTAGTATTTATTAATATTTTAAATTAGCTTCTTTTTTTCAGTTTTTATTTTAGTTTAATATTTTGCAATTTTGTTGTGCTTTTGTCATTTTTTTTTATTTCTATTTAGCTTTCAAATTTTTATTTCAGTTTAAGTTTTAGTAATTTGAGAACCTAAAGTAGTGATTATATTAATTATTTTAATAGTTTAATAGCTTTGGTTAATAATAACAAAACTGGTAAAAGGTAATAAGTTGGACAATGTACAGTATTCCAAAACAAAAAAGAGAGAGAGAGTCAGTAATGAGTTGTTGGTGAGGTTCCCAAGGAGGGAAGTCTTGCTGGTTAAGCTAGTTAAGCAGGGTCGCAGCTTAATGGGGACACCAGCACCGCATGCATATGTATGGAGGTGACAAAATTCTCCATAGAGAAAAGGAGAAAAACAAGATCTTTTGGCACCTGAATCTTGAAATTCCTGGTTCTCCTGCCTCCAGGCCTCCCTCATGCGCTCCAGGTAGCTTTCCTGGGAGAGAATATCAGCCTCAGGGCAGTTACACTGGGGAAACTCCTTACTGCATTGGCACCAGCAGTCATTGTCTTTGCACACAAATTGGCCTTCAGCATTGCAGCCTATGTAGCCTAAGGCAGCCTGAACAAAGCTGCTACTTAAATAACTAGGCAGAATAGCCTGAAGTCCTAGAAGGAGAAATACAGAAGTGTGAGAGCGACCACACATGCCTTTGCTTTTCCATGGCTGAGTGTCAAAAGGGTCTCATTCTAGTCAGCTGCTAAACCCTTTAATCTAATTAGCAAGCACAGACAACTATCAACATTCAAGTTTTGTGTATAATTAGCAGGCTAATTAGACAACAGCGGCATCAAAGCTTTGATCATGTTGCTACCATGGCTCATCAGACAACCACAACCTCTGAAAAACACTTAAGAATTAACAGTAGGATGAGGGGAAGTGTTTTATGAGAAAGTGTGGGATTGTGTTTCTCCCTACCTTGCAACTGAACTTTGTTCTCCTGGCTGTGAACCAGAACAGAGCTGACAGAGTCGAGGTTGTCATAGTTACTGCAACCCAAAGGCCCGGTCCTGGTCTCAGTTACCTGGAGAGAAAAACAAAAAGCAATCATTGTCTTTGTCTAATAAATTGATTGAAGCAACTGGTGAAAAGCAATTACACCTGACCAGTGGGTGAACGATTTTCAGTGTAACCATCTCAACAATCAACACCAATATCCTTCAAAAAGTTCTTGTCAATATAGCTGATATATGTAAGCATACGAGAGATACGAGACTCCGCTTTGTATCATGCGTAACAATGCCCTTCAGCCGTAACTTATTCACAATACAGCATTAGCCTCGAGTACCTTATTGCTTTTATAAAATGGTTACCACACAATACAAATATTAAAGCCAGAAATATGTATCAATGCAAATTTCATGAAGTAAAATGAAGGAAGACTTTTTTTTTTTTTTTTTTTTTTTAGAAAAAAGCCTTCCTTCCGCCGTAAAAAATAGTCCCTGACCGTGAACAGCAACAGAAGTTACATTTTCAAGCCATTAGATGGCTGCAAAGACTTACTTTATGAGTGTGTCAGTCAGTAGCGAAGACTTTTATATTGATAAGACTGAATTGTTTTGAAAACGGAACAAGACGCAACTGACAAATGTTTTGACTAGTGCTGTTAGTCACGTGAAAACCCCTTAAATGCTAAAAGGACAAGATGATACATAGGACATTTAAACAGATTTTTTATTATGAACATAGGACTGACTTGAAAGAAAATGCTAAATCTGACTGCAAGTAATAAACTCGCTCTTCTACATAACACAGTAGGCTTCAATGAACAATATCAATTGAGAACATACAGTTTACGATCCTAAGAGTGGTTGCTAAGGGTGTTGTGTAGTGATACACAGAACCGTTGGGTGATGTGGTAGACGTGTTTTATCGTAAATAAAACACAGCTATTGACCAATCATATATATAGGGGAGCGCGGGGCACAAACTAACGCAGGTTCGTTGTAACACACATGGTTTAAATACTTCCAAACACGCTAGCAATAAGAAACTTAGCATATTTACTAGTTGCCATATCGACGATATAGAGAAAAAATTGCGCCAAAATTCAGAAATATTTGGAAGATATCACTGAACATTTATTTAACAATAGTAACAAAAGTAAATTTCTTACTTTTCTTGCTAATTTTTCATCTATATTTTTTGTTTATTTAAAATTAGACAAATCTGATATTATTTTAAACTCCAATCTGTTGTTTAGCAGTTTGGGTAGTTCTTTAATGCTTCTAAGAACATTTAGTTATATTTTAAAATATACGAATCCATCTCAGTCAAGAATTCTGAAGGTAGAATGACATTCACCGCGTTACGCAAGGTAATGTCTACGGGCACTAAGCCCCTTCTCATGTAAGATGCTAGTACCTGTAAACTCGCTATATCCAAAGTTAATAACAAAGAAGTTTCAGGTAAGTCATGTAACTCAGAAATTTTATTGATAAAATCAGTAGAATCTCTAATATAAGATGGTAACATGTAAACAAATGGTTTAATGGAGAAAAAAAAAATCTAAATATTAGGATAAGTGAGATAAGAGAGAGTTAGTCTGTGCTACAATTAGACATCATGGAGGATCAATTAACCTTTTGGGAATCTTGGGAAGAGTGTAAAATACATGCCTTATTGGATGTTGACAATACAAGAAGTCAAACTCTGACTGGGATATCCAACCTTGCGTTTTTGCATTATTTACAAAGGACAATACCTCAGATTGATAAGTACTAGTAGGATCATTGGGAAGCTTCTTGTAAAACCTCATATTTTGTAATTGGGAAGGAATGTATTGCTGATATTTAGTCGTATCTGCCCCTTGATCAATTCAGTCAAATCTTTTTTCTCATTCAGTGAAAGATTGTGAGAAAATTTTGTTTTCATCACAAATGAATAGCATGATTAGAAATATTCGGGCAGAAAGTACTTCTAGGTCTAAATGGTGTAGGCCTACTAGATAATAACACTGGAAATGTAAAAAATGTCTTAATATTTCCCTGATTGTGGTTCTCATTCCCTTTGCTCAGTCTATTTTCTGAATCATTTTATTTTTAAAAGTTTAGTAACAATAAAAAAAAAAAAATCAGCACTTTTTGTCCATGCAAAGGAACGACAACTATCCAGGCCTACTTCTGTTTGTGTAATGATTCAAGAGTTGGTTGCATCTGGTGCTAATTTATCACGAAACTAATTAGGTTAACATCACTGTATTTAATTAACATTTTTATTATCTTTGCGCAGCCGAGAGAGCACTGTTCGTCTCTTTATTCTGCTGTGGCATAAACTATGGATTTTATCCAGCAAAATAATGTAAAAGCTGAGATAGTTCATCATTTATGAAAAAAAAAAGCTATAAAAAGTATTCAAACGGCATGAAGTCAAGGGCAAGAATCAGCAGAGTGTGAGAGAGACAGAGAGAGAAAAATCACAACTTCATTACACCCACAGCAGGCTCTTACGCTTCTGTTAATGCTGCTGGAGGGAGATTCATTAAAGCCTAAAAATTCTCTCTGAGGTCCGAGCCAGCTCATTGTCCCTGGAAAGGCCAAAAACACAATAGGCCTGTTGTTGCACTCTGCATCTAATTGTACATCAAAGAAATAAATTAGAAATATTGTATTCTGGACCTAGTAAATGACAAAAACATAATGTTTCTTGTGAATTGTGAATATGGACGAAGGGGAGATTTTACTTGTCTGTTTTTCATACAAAGCATACAACATACAACGTGAGCAACAGACACTTGTCTGTTTTCAAATAGCATCAAATGACCCCTTTAAAATATCTTTTTATGAGCTTTTATTATATTTTTTATATTATATGTAATATTTATAAATCAATAATTCACTGTAAAATAAATTATACATAGGCCTACTGCTCAAAAAAAATAAAGGAAAACTTTAAAAACACATCAGATCTCAATGGAGAAAAATATCATGCTGGATATACTGAAATGGACTGGGTAATGTGTTAGGAACGAAAGGCTGCCACATCGTTTGATGGAAATGAGAATTATCAACCTACAGAGGACTGAATTCAAAGACACCCCGAAAATCAAAGTGAAAAAATTATACAGCAGGCTAAACCATTTTGCTGAAAGTTCATTGCAGCAACTCAAAATGGTACTCAGTAGTTTGTATGGCCCCCCATGTGCTTGTATGCATGACTGACAATGTCGGGGCATGCTCCTAGTGAGATGACCGATGGTATTTCCGCCCAGATCTGGACCAGGGCATCACTGAGCTCCTGGAAAGTCTGAGGTGCACACTGTAAAAAATGGCCATGATTTTAACGGTAAAAGACTGTAAAAATGCTACGGTGAAAAACTGTAATAGATGTAACTGTACATTTAATGTAATTTTACGGTAAAATACCATTAAATTTACAGCTTTTGGAAGTGAAAAATAACAAGTCATTGTTTAATTTACAGTGAAAAACCGTAAATTGGCATTCCCACAATTCCCTGCATAACAGTTCACATTTGATGTATTTTCGTTTAAATAACTCTGTTTCTTCTTAGTTTTTCCTACTTTTTTTTCTAATCACTTATGTACATTAGGGTTTTATGTTACATCTAATGTTGTTTAATTAATGTTTATTGCATTTTTAAAATTTCATGTGTGCTACCATGATGGTGTTTAGCGTTTGTGTGAATGACACTGTGTGCACCTTGTGGAAAAGCTGCTTGCAATGACCTTTGATTCATCATGTGACTCATCATCACTGTGTTTGGTGGTTGTTGGTATATATCACAAAAGTACAAAACAGATATTAGTATTTCAATAGGTTGATAAATTAACATTATATCAGTTAATAAAATACGGTTTTATACCGTAAATTTATTTTACATTGCTACTGTATTTTTTTATGGTAAAGTAGTGATGGGAGAAATTAAGCTTTTCAAAGCTTCAAATCAATTGAACCAATTGCTGCGCAAAATTATTCACTGTTTCGAAGTGTTCAAAACACCACACGATGGTGACCCCTGCTGGTCAAAACCATATAATTGCAACAAAAACAGCTCTTACCAATACATTGCAAATGTTTTATTGAAAGTATAATCCATCAAATGGAATTAACTAATAATCTAATACCATTAAATATTAAGTGTCTGTATAATATGTATTGTTTTATCAAATTTCAGGGCTTGTTTTGTTTGTTCTATGGATGGGTCAGCTAAACAGAGGCTATTACCTACTATTATTCCTTTAAATTATACAAATACCCCATTAAGACATCTACAATTGTGTAAAACTCATCAGAGATCAGGTAATAGACACTTTTAGACACGTAATATATAAAAAAATAAATATATAAATAAATACATTTTTGAAATAACTAGTATTTAATTAGAACCCTGAAGTTCCCTTAGTAGGTTGGCTAGAACAATATTCGGGAAGTACTGTTTCGGTCTTCTTATGTAAGTGCGTTGGTTTTGCTTATTGTAAATTCACTGGTGAGACCACTCATTTCAGCTTTTAAAGGTCCCGTTTTTCGTGGTTTTTTTGAAGCTTTGATTGTGTTTATAGTGTGCAATATAACATGTGTTCATGTTTCGTGTGTAAAAAAACACAGTATTTTCCACATAATTTACTTATCTGTATACCGCTGTTTCCACTGTCATAAAAACGGGCTGATGACTTCCTTGTTCTATGAAGTCCCTCCTTCAGAAATACGTAACGAGTTCTGATTGTGCCAGCGGTTCCTGTGTTGTGATTCGACAGCAGCTTAGCGAACCTTGCCCGGAAAGGTCACGCCTCTTACCATAACGTGGAGATGCATGCGCTCAGTGTTATTGTAAACATGTCTTTAATTTTACCCTATCAATTTGAGCCGGAATCAGACCCGGTGATTGGACTGCGGGATGAAAATAACAGCGTTTCGACGACATGGCGACAAACACACTCTACAAACGCAACTCTTGTGTATTCCTGTGGGCGGAGGTTAGTCAAAAAACTGTTTTAGTGACGTCATTAAAGAAGGAAGTAGAGGGATGTAGTCCAAACTGGCCGTTCGATGTAGGCGACTTCTGTTAAATAAAATATCTCGCTTGGCATTGAACTTTGAGCTTTAAAATTTTACAGATTTTATTTATACTCTAACAACAACATTACACACTAACTAAAGTTTGAAACATGGGATCATGAAGAACGGGACCTTTAAAATAGCTCTGGCCCTCCTCAGGCTGCCTAGATAGCCACCTCAGGGTAGAGTAGCGTGTCTCCTCTCGTACAAGGTTTGGAGAGTTGTTGCGCAAGAGATGAGCGGTTGAACTTCAGATAGATTAAATGTCTTGCATCGGCCCATTGGGCCGCCTGACATTGTTACCTGGGTCCACCTTAACGGTTATTAAGGTTGAGTGATTTTGCCTCCTCTCAATGTTGAGAGTCGTTCTCAGAGGCTGCTGCTCTTATGAGCCCCAGGTAGATCTATACTTACGGGCTGGCCATCACCAGGGTTGCCTCTATAGCTAGCCTAGGCTAAACACCACGGATAGTGGAGGCGGTCTGCTAAAGCATTCTCACCCCTGACCCCTCATTATCTGAGTTTGGGTTATTTTTTTCCATCCCTAGTGTTGGCCTCCTCTCACTGGAGAGTCGTCCGGCCAAGGCCCTCCCCCTTTCTGCATTTGGGATATAAATAGATCAGGTCTGATTTGGTTTACTGCCCTTTTGCAGTCCCTCTTTCTGGATGTCTCTTCAAGAGACAAATATAATCTAGAGACTCTGTTTCTGAGAAACAGACAGGTTGCTGGCCAGACTAGGTTATAGTACAGTAAGAAGAAACCTCCCTGGTGGCATTCGGTGTTGACTTTGTTCCCCTGAGAAGTGACTGGCTGGGGTTCTTTTGGGTTCCCTAGCCATACTCCCTTAAAGGAACCCTTCTTGTTGAATTTGTTGGTTCCAGGCCTTTGAATGACCTTGGCAGGCCTTCATGCATTCTGGAGGCCTCTTTGAGGCTTATAGCTTGGGCTTTGACCATAGGGAGTGCTGTCACTGACAGCCCAGTTGCGACCCATAGGGAGAGTGGTTCTGGCATTTCAGTTGAAACTGCTTGATTCTGACAGTTGTCACTGCCATTCATTGGCATGCACTCCCCTCAGCATGGCGGCATAGGTATATTGTTCCCCATAGTGCTTGATGCAGCGCGAGTTCCCTTCCGAAAGTGAACGTCTCAGGTTACACATGTAACCATGGTTCCCTGAGAACAGGGAATGAGACGCTGCATCTCCCAGCCATTCCTCTGGGCCTGCCTGCCGAACAGTCCCTTCAGGCGATAAGTGGATGGCATGTTCTGTAGGCAGTCCTTATATACTTTCGGGTTGCACTATGATGTTATGGGCTGTCGACATTGCCATGATTTGATAAGCGTTTCAGACATCGATTCACGTGGAGGTGTTTCACATAGCGCTTGAGGCAGCGTTTCGTTCCCTGTTCTCAGGGAACCATGGTTACATGCGTAACCTGAGACATTTTCCTACTGGGAAGTCTAACTACTGTCGTAAAAAGGAGCACTGGAAAGTAGATTGTCCTGTCACAGTCCTGTATACAATCAGCTGTATACAGCTATGGAAAAAATTAAGAGACCACTTAACATTGATTTCTGAACTTGGAGTGGTCTCTTAATTTTTTCCATAGCTGTATATATATATACAGCTGACGAGAGTGCGGGCAAGACAAAACAACAGATGCAGAAATATCAGTGTGCCGCGAGTGCACATACACGGTTTGTTTGCGCATCAATAATAACGGACTCGCGCATGCCTAATGTGCGACTCCTGTATGTCACTGTAATGGTCTTTACCTTCATTACAATTGTCATCCATCAAATCATCATCTGAGAGATTTTTGCGTATTCTATGTTACTGATGCGGTTGGGTGTTTTGATCCTCCGTTCAGTCACACAGTGCAATGAGAAACTGTGTGGGCTGCTCCAAAACAATCGTAGAATACGCAGAGAAGTGGTGTTTGTTAATATTTAATTTAACTTATTAATAAAAGAATTAATGAATTATATTTATATATTTAAAATAATTTTAAGTTAGGCCTATGTCCAAGCCCCCCTGGAGGATCACTGGCCTACACAGTCATTATGCTATACCACATCAACCTCCACTGGATGTATAATGAGCAATAAACTACATTTTAGTATTTTATGCCATTTTATACACTACCGGTCAAAAGACTCTTCTACTCACCAAGGCTTAATTTATTTGATCCAAAATACACCAAAAACAGTAATACTCTGAAATTATTTTTTACAATTTAAAATAACTGTTTTCTATTTTAATATATTTTAAAATGCTGAATTTTCAGTATCATTACTCCAGTCTTCAATGTCACATGATCCTTCAGAAATCATTCTAATATGCAGATTCCATGAATATATTTCTTGATGCTCAAGAAATTTTTTTTATTATTATCAATGTTGAAAACAGTTGTGTACAATTTCTTTTTCAGGATTATTTGATGAATAGAAAGTAAAAAAAAAAAAAAAGCATTTATCTGAAATATAAAGCTTTTGTAACATTATAAATGTCTATACTGTCACTTTTGATCAATTTAATCATCCTTGCTGAATACAAGTATTAATTTCTGTAATAAAAAAAAAAAACTTTTCAACATTGATAATAATATTAAGAAATGTTTCTTGAGCAGCAAATCATCATATCAGAATGATTTCTGAAGGATCATGTGACACTGAAGACTGAAGTAATGATGCTGAAAATTCAGCTTTGATCACAGGAATAAATTACATTTTACTACATATTCACATAGAAAACAGTTATTTTAATTTGTAAAAATATTTCACAATATTTTGGTTTTTACTGTATTTTGGATCAAATAAATAAAGCCTTAGGTGAGCAGAAGAGACTTCTTTTAAAAACATTAAAAAATCTTACAGTTCAAAAACCTTTGACTGGTAGAGTACTTCTGTGGTTATTTTGGTGAAAGTAACTCAAAAGTAGTGTAACACATTTCAATTCAGAGACAGTAATATTGTAATGTAACTAATTACTTTCAAATGACAGTAACTAGTAATATATAATGTATTACATTTTGGAAGTAACTTGCCCAACTGTACAAGTGTTTCTTTGTGTCTGTGTTTTTTTTCCACGCTGTCATCTCCGCCGGTTTCAAAACATGTCTCCGTTATATTGTTATTCTGCTCGTCCAGCACTTTGCAACAACACAACCTTGTTTCTGCAGCGACTTTCAGCATGTCTCCTATAATAACATCTGGGGCCGTATTCACAAAACATCTTAAGGCTGAAAGTAGTTCCTAAATCGCAGATTTAGGAGAAACTCTTAAAAATAATGGGTGTGTCAGTCCTAATTTTAGGAGTCCTAAATTTTTGCTCTAAGAGTATTTCACAAGGCATTTTAGCACTAAAACTAGCTCCTAAATCTGTGAAACTTTAGGAGTAGTCACAAGGACTCCTAAGTCACTAAGACCAAATCACAAACAGTCCTAATCCACCTAAAGACACTGTACACCATTGAGGCAATAGCGATAGTGTCTTGGGTGCTGAATCTTTTCTTCATAAATGCAATACATTTTGTTTCATAGATTTGAATCTATGATGAGACGCCAAAAATAAATCTTTAACAAATAAAAAAATATTGTCTGATTACCTGTGGCAATGGTTTTCATGAGTTCACACTTACAAATGATTGAATAGAGTAAAAAATATATATATAATAAGCATATTTGGTGTGCTGTCCAAGGGGATCGAGGGCTCCGAGCTTGGAATTTAGCCCAAACTCAAAGTTCTCCCCGTATCCCCAGCTGAGAGTGAGGAGCAGGGTGGCGGAGGGATGCAGAAAACTGTCGCTGACAAATTGCTGACTCCTCCCCCATCAGCCAATCACTGTGTGTATAGTCCATAGCAACGAGGTCAACCCCGCCCTTACTCTTAGCTTAAGACTTCTCTCTATTTCTTAGTAAAAGTTGGTCTCAGCAGCTTTGTGAATAGGTTTTAAAGGGCACCTATTATGCAAAATTCACTTTTACATGGTGTTTGACCATAAATGTGTGTTGGCAGTGTGTGAGCAAAACCACCCTAGAATGAGAAAAATCCACCCAGTGTTTTTTTTACAATCTCAATAATTCATAAGCACTGTCTCAGAACGCCCTGTTCTAAGATTGCTCTCACTGTGACGTAGAATTGCGCTAAGCCCCACCCACGTGGTTTGAGTGACAATCTGGTTTTGGCATAGACCCCGCCCTCGGTGATCTGTCAACCATCCTCCATTGTTTCAACGACAGCTGGTAATGTCTCCTAAGAAACATAAGTGTTCTGTTGTGGGATGTAATAATGAACATAGTAGTTTTCACTTACTTCCGACATCAGAGCCACTGAAAACGCAGTGGATGGATTTTATTTACGAAGGAAAGGCGCCACTCAAAATTCCAAAATACGTTTATGTTTGCGCGAATCATTTTTTGACTGACTGTTTTGAGAACGAGGGTCAATTCAAAGCAGGTCTTGCTTCAAAGTTAATCCTCAAGTGTGGATCGTTGCCTACTGTTCGCGATCCAACGTCACCTCCAGAAGAAGTAAGTGTATTTAATGTTCCCTTTCAGTCGGTCACGTTCGACGTATGTCAGTAGTGACCGACGAATTGGGATATCGCTAGAGAGCCCTATCAGCTTCGAGTGAACTAAAACAAGCCAATGGAATTGGCGTGCGATATTTGCATAATGCGCACCGCCTCCGACAGGTGTATATAAATAGGAAGCAGATGCAATCGCACTCTGTCTTTCGCTTCGGAGCCAACAGTTGGTGTCCAGCTTCAGACTTCACAAGAGTGAAACTAAACAGCCTTGGAGATTCAGCGTCTGTTTGTGTTGGCGTTAAGGCACAACAGCGAGGTCGCGAGCTTCCCGGGGAGCCTGAGCTTAAGCTCTCAACTGCTGTTTTAACAGCAACTGAATTCCCATATAAAACGCAGTTGTCTGTTGCGATTTGGGCTGGTTCCTCCCGGTGTGTTCGGGGAGTGGTGTACCTGAACACATCGCGTCACTCCCTGTGTGCTTCAGCACGAGAGAGCTGACTCTTCCCCTTTTAAAAGAGCTTCACAGACAGACACTCCGTCTTTTTCAAGACGTCATTCTGTCTGTGCGTTTCTGGAGACGGTCGTTTCCTATCCTCACTGACGGCCACAATCACTTTCTCTCATGTCTGCTTAGCGTGCTGAGACTGTGTTTGTGGGTGGTTCATATTCTCTTATGAGAATATGCCCACGTCGGCGCGTTGTTTGTCTCGCCTTTCTCGTAAGGGCTTGAGCGTTCAGCGCGCCGTGTGCCGTCGAGCTGCCGGCTGACAGCGCGTGTTGCCATGGCAACCCTGCGCGTCGTCTGGCGCTCTAGATGCACGGTCGAGACTCAAGCGCCTTTAATGAGGTGGAGTCCCCTCACTTATTCCCCGATCTAGTTTATTTTTCTGAATAAGAAAAATACTACTTTGGTTAATAAGCCTGGGTGACCAGAGGATCACAGTGGGGCTATACCCGCCGAGCCATTCTCCGTGGGCCCCCCACTCCTCTAGTGCATTGCAAACATGTTGTGACTATGTCCATGGGTGGTTCATGTTTAATAAAACATGGCCACGTCGGCGCCCAGTGCGCCGTGTGTCGTCCAGTTGGACGACCATGTTCACTGTCCAACATGGCTGGTAGCTTCTGCTTGGATTGCTGGTCCTTTTCATGAGGGACCTAGCGTCTTAGTCGGAGCTCCAGCAGAGGATCAGATGTCGACTGCTACATTGGAGAGAGTATTGTTGGGCTCTGAAAATGAAGATGATGCTGAGCGTCCCACAGTCGTGATGTGCTCATGCTGAATCAGATTCAGACTTGACAACCATGCTTTCCCGGGCCCCTGGGGGCGTTGTGTGACGCGCACTCGCCTTGCCCCGCCCCCTGTGCCCGGACGTGCATGGAAAAACTTGCCAGTTTTGTAGCCTCTTTGGTGTTAAATATGGAACGCAAAGGGGGCCATAATCTGCATTACAAGTTTTTTCTCTCTCACTACCCTTTAGGGTGGGGTCGCAGTGCTACGGGCACACCACCTCTGCCCTGCATGGGTCTTGGCCCCCGGCAAGTCCGTGGTAGGCCAAAGCACTCATTGCATGTGGGTAGTTCTGAGTCAGGGTTGAGCTACGCATGATGCAGGTCATAGCGCAGGCCTCTGGCCAGACAATGTCCACCATGGTGGTCCAGAAACACCCCTGGCTAGTCTTTCTGGGATGTGTCATCGTCAAGTACACTTTCTCGATGTGCTCATCTCACAAGCTGGCCTAAAACCCAGCCCACTCTCCCCGCAGCCCACCCAGTTGGTTAGCAGGAGGTGGTCCGGGGATATGGTGACCTGCAGCTGAAGTAAACAGTTCTTTCCCCGGAGGAGGGCCGGGTGGAGATTTCTGGTACTGCTTGCGGCTGTCAGCGTGCGAGGCCCTGCCTTGTCACGTGCAGCCCCCCCTCACATCGCCAGCAGGTGGCAGTGTGATGGTGCAGGCCGCGCCCCGTGCGCCGTCTCCCATACGCACTGCTGCCTCGCAGAGTCTGACCACACTCCGGGCCGCTCCCATGCCGTCCGAGTCGGGTCCCCGTACTCTGCCTCGCTGCCCCACCCCCGGTACGTCTGTGGTGCCTTTGGTCCCGCTGGCTCGGTGTCTGGAAGCGTGGATAGCGCTCCCCAGCCTGTCCAGCTGGCTCATTCGTACCATCAGACTCGGCTATGCGATTCAGTTCGCCCGGCGTCCCCCGGTTTTCAGGGGTGTCCACTACACTCAGGTGTCACTGGACAACGCACCTGTTCTCCGGGCGGAGATTGCTGTCCTCCTGGCGAAGGATGCAATCGAGCCGGTCCCTCCAGCCGATATGAAGTCAGGGTTTTACAGCCCCCTACTTCATTGTACCAAAAAGGGCGGTGGGCTATGGCCAATCCTGGATCTGTGCGTCTTGAACCGGTACCTTTACAAGTTGCCGTTCAAGATGCGCAGAAGCACATTTTCAAATGCGTCCGTCCCCGGGATTGGTTTGCAGCGATCGACCTGAAGGACGCGTACTTTCATGTCTCGATTCTGCCTCGCCACAGACCCTTTCTACGGTTTGCGTTCGAGGGTCGAGCATATCAGTACAAAGTCCTACCCTTCGGGCTGGCCCTGTCGCCCCGCGTCTTCACGAAGGTTGCGGAGGCGGCCATTGTTCCCCTCAAGGAACAAGGCGTTCGTATTCTCAACCACCTCGACGACTGGTTGATCCTGGCCAGCTCGCGAGCGCAGTTGTGCGAACACAGGGATATGGTTTTAGCTCACCTCAGCCGGTTGGGGCTTCGGGTCAACTGGGACAAGAGCAACTCTCCCCCGGGCAGAGGATCTCTTGTCTCGGTCTCGAGCTAGACTCGGTCGCCCGGACTGCGCGCCTCACCGAGGAACGCATCCAGTCGGTGTTGACCTGCCTGAGCACGCTCAAGCGCAGGACAGCGGCCCCACTGAAAGTATTTCAGAGGCTCCTGGGGCATATGGCATCTGCAGCCGCGGTAACGCCGCTCGGATTGCTCCATATGAGGCCGCTTCAACACTGGCTCCGCGGCCGGGTCCCGAGATGGGCGTGGCAGCGCGGCACGCTCCGTGTCCCCGTGACACCGAGCTGCCGTCGCACCCTCATCCGGTGGTCGGATCCTTCGTTCCTGCGGGCCGGAGTACCCCTCGAACAAGTGTCCAGGCATGCTGTGGTCTCCACAGACGCCTCTGCCACGGGATGGGGGGCCACGTACAACGGGCATGCAGTGTCGGGTCTTTGGACGGGGCCTCAGCTGCATTGGCATATCAATTGCCTGGAGTTGCTAGCAGTACGTCTTGCACTGGGCCGCTTCAAGGAGCTGCTGTCAGACAAGCACGTACTGGTCCGCTCGGACAGCACTGCGGCCGTTGCGTACATCAACCATCAAGGTGGTCTACGCTCCCGTCGCATGTCGCAACTCGCCCGCCATCTCTTGTTGTGGAGTCAGAAGCATCTGAGGTCCCTTCGGGCCACTCATGTCCCAGGTGTGCTCAACCGTGCAGCCGACGAGCTGTCACGGCAGCCTCCACTTGCGGGCGAGTGGCGGCTCCACCCCCAGGCGGTTCAGCTGATTTGGCAGCATTTCGGCGAGGCCCAGGTAGACCTGTTTGCCTCCCCAGAAACTGCCCACTGCCAGTGGTTCTATTCCCTGACCGGCGGCACGCTCGGCACGGATGCCCTGGCACACAGCTGGCCCCAGGGTCTGCGCAAATATGCGTTTCCCCCAGTAAGCCTTCTCGCACAACTCTTGTGCAAGGTCAGGGAGGACGGGGAGCAGGTCTTGTTAGTGGCGCCGTACTGGCCCACTCGGACCTGGTTCTCGGACCTCACACTCCTCGCGACAGCCCCTCCCTGGCCGATTCCTCTGAGGAAGGACCTCCTGACTCAGAGACGGGGCACCCTATGGCACCCGCGTCCCGACCCGTGGAACCTCCACGTGTGGTCCCTGGACGGGATGCGGAGGTTCTGAGTGATCTCCCGCAAGCGGTCGTAGACATCATCACTTCCGCTAGAGCTCCCTCTACTCGGAGCCTCTATGCGCTAAAGTGGAACCTATTCGTTGAATGGTGCGCCTCTCGCCGAGAGGACCCCCGATTATGCTCGGTCAGATCCGTGCTTTCCTTCCTGCTAGAAGGGCTGGAGCGAAGGCTGTCTCCCTCCACCCTGAAGGTGTATGTTGCCGCTATCGCTGCACATCACCACGCAGTTAAGGGTAAGTCCCTGGGGAAACATGATCTGATCGTCAGGTTCCTGAGGGGGGCAAGGAGACTGAATCCTCGCCCTTCCTCCGTACCCTCTTGGGATCTGACCCTGGTTCTCACAGCTCTCCGGGGTCATCCCTTTGAGCCTTGCAATCAGTCAACCTAAAAAGGAAACTAATGTCTCTTAAAACGGTTCTTCTGGTTGCATTGGCTTCCCTTAGGAGGGTAGGGGATCTGCATGCATTTTCGGTCGACGAAGCGTGCCTAGAATTCGGGCCCGGTGATTCTCACGTCATCCTGAGACCCCGGCCTGGATATGTGCCCAAGGTTCCTACCACTCCCTTCAGAGATCAGGTAGTGAACCTGCAAGCGCTGCCTTCGGAGGAGGCAGACTCAGCCCTAGCTTTGCTCTGTCCCGTCCGCGCTCTGCGTGTGTACGTGGACAGAACGCGAAGCTTCAGGACCTCAGATCAGCTCTTCGTCTGTTACGGAGGCCAGCAGAAGGGAAAGGCTGTCTCCAAGCAGAGGATGGCCCACTGGATAGTGGATGCCATCGCCTTGGCGTACGATTCCCAAGGCGTGCCTTGCCCGCTTGGGTTGAGAGCCCACTCCACCAGAGGAGTGGCCTCTTCCTGGGCGCTGGCTCAGGGCGCCTCGCTGACAGATATCTGTAGAGCTGCAGGCTGGGCGACACCTAACACGTTCGCTAGGTTTTATAGCCTACGTGTAGAGCCGGTATCTTCCCGTGTACTCGCTTCCACTAGCCGGTAGACGCGTTGAACCCGCTCTAAGTGTCGGCTTGCAATGCCATTCCCGCCCCCTGGGCCAGATACGTGCATATTTTTTACTCCAGTCGTGTTCCCCGCTTGGCGAACCCTGTCGAGTTCCTCCGCCTCCCCCTTCGGCTCGGACATTGCGGAGTGTCTGATGCCAGGCCTACATCCGTCACCGACGTTGTCTGTTGGCTGGGTTCCATATGTCGTGACTCCTCTACGTGAGCGGTCCCATATGTGTAATTGTCCACGGTTTAAAACTCCCCACGGCGAGTCCGTGTCTTTCCCTTAGCAGAGCCAGCTCTGCTGTCACCTGTCAGATGAGTCTCCCCCTACCCAGGTGGAGCCATCCCAGGGACTCCATATGCGTACTGCCCCCCGGGCCAGTCCATATGTGTATTCTCCACGTAAACTCCTCCCCCATTGGGAAGGTAGTGGCCTCCGCAGCGTCCACTACGGGTTCGCTTCCCCAGTGTAGTCTAGTTTACTTAGTGGGTATGTCGGAACAGCAGTAGACTCTCTCGGCGTAAGCTCGCCCCCTTCACCATCCCAATTGGTGCGACGGGTGGCTAGAGCTTGCACTGGGCACTGGAAGGGGTTTTGTAACTGTGGCGCTTTATTTGGGATTCCAATTCGTCGGTCACTACTGACGTACGTCGAACGTGACCGACTGAAAGGGAACGTCTCGGTTACGTATGTAACCCTCGTTCCCTGAAGGAGGGAACGGAGACGTACGTCCCGTCGCCACAGTTTCTGTACCCTCGCTGTTGTGCGGACACCAGTTGTCTCCTCAGCGAAAAACAGAGTGCGATTGCATCTGCTTCCTATTTATATACACCTGTCGGAGGCGGTGCGCATTATGCAAATATCGCACGCCAATTCCATTGGCTTGTTTTAGTTCACTCGAAGCTGATAGGGCTCTCTAGCGATATCCCAATTTGTCGGTCACTACTGACGTACGTCTCCGTTCCCTCCTTCAGGGAACGAGGGTTACATACGTAACCGAGACGTTTTTTGAGCAAATAGTCATTTCAGTCGATGTCAGCCAATTTAATAACAAATGCGTCTAAAGTTGTTGTCGTCGTCGTAGAATGTCTGTGTATATAATTTAAACCTTGTTTGTATAGTGTGTATCCACACGTATATATATATATATATATATATTTTTTTTTTTTTTTTTAAGATATTGTATTAAAAACTGTGTATGTTTACTTAGCAAACGTTATCACAGTATTTGTGTTTGTAGTTTCAAAAAATTGCGTGAACGTTATCACAGTGTGTGTGTGTGTGTGTGTGTGTTGCACATCCAAAATTGCAAAGGGGACGCGATTAAAACTCTATAAGTACATAAATGTATCAAATAACCATTCAGAGACGTCCGGCTCCATTCTCAATTGTGTTTCTTCTGCCGGAGTCTCTTCATCATCTGGGTCTGATTCCGGTTCAAACATGTACGGCTGAATGCCATACAAAACAGCGGGTCTCTCACTCTCAGCCATTCTGCTTCTACCGACTGTTTATTGCCATAGGTATGCAAGTTACGCCCTCATCCAAAGGCAGGGCGGGGATATGCAGCTCATTTACATTTAAGGTGGTACACACCAAAACAGCTCTTTTTAAAACAGGCCCCAAAAATGACATTTTCAAATGGTTATAATAAATTAACTGTGGGGTATTTTGTGCTGAAACTTCACAAATACATTCTGGGGACACCCAAGACCAATATTACATCTTGTAAAAAGGGGCATAATAGGTGCCCTTTAAGAGAAAACTCTTAGCTAAGAACTTTTACTGCTATTTAGGATAACTCTTAGTGGTAAGATAAAATGTTTTGTGAATACGACCCCTGATGTTTAAGTTTTACGTGGCTTGAGAAAGTCACATAAACCACGCAAAATCCAATCAGAGCAGTCAGATTGAAAGGGATTTCCAGAAATGCGATTCGCATTTCATGTGATTTTTGGCCATTCAGACTTGCTAAATCTTATCGGATTTCAATCGGATATGTAAATCTGATTTGGACTGACAGTGTGAGCATAGCCTATGAGCTTTGTAACTTGAAGATCGTATACATGCACAAACAAATACATTACACACTAAAGCAAAAGGAAAACATAAAAAGCATCATATGACCCCTTTAAGAGACTTATTGGCTCACAGTCATGATATCATTGCCTGTTTTAGGTTTTTGTTTGTATCATGTCAGGGAAGTCACTGCATGTATAAATTGCATTTGAATGCATTTTTTAAAAAAATAATAAATTACAATTATTATTATTATTATTAATAAATCTATTTAAGTGTCACACCCTTACCCTTTGGAATGACATAAAGGTTAGTAAATAATGGCAGCATTTTCATTTTTGAGTGAACTGTTCAAAGCACTGATTGACACTAAATGACATTTTCCCAGACACTGGGAAAACAATGTTAAAACAAATCTTTGAATCTTTGATGGTGAACCTGAGGACATGTTGGTAGTGAAAACTGATTTCTGTTATCTAAATGATGGTATCCCTTGATCATGTTTAATTTAGGTGCCAGAAAAAAACATCATGAGTTCATGTGAAGGTTAATGTTTTTTGATATTCTCTCTTTCGCTTTACTGAAGAGTAAAAAAAAAAAAAAAAAAAACCTGAATAATGTGACTGTGGTGAAAGTCTCTTTCCAAACACGCTGGATTTACAGCTTTGATTAATATAAGGCTAGAACGAGTATTTAATCCCTACTTTTATTGTCTGTGTTAAAATTAAAAACTAATTAAAACCACAAGATAAATGAATCAATAATCGCCACCTGATAAATGAATCAATAATCTTAAATGAATAACATATAGAATTAAAAAAAAAAAACTATTATTCCTCACAGACAAATCATTATTCTTTTAAACACATTAAACTCCATTAATTAGTGTAGAGCCAGACAATTGTTCAAACCACCAATGGGGTCAGTTACTGATGCCATCTGCGACTATACTGAAGACCCAGCAAAACTAATGAGGCCAATAGATTCAGCAGCAGTGGATCATAATCAAACCTCTAATTTATGCTCTCAAACACCCTTCAAATACCATCCTCCCTCACCTGCTCATCCATAAGAGAAACACTGAAGAATCATCCAACTAGCTTCATTTAACACCTTGGCTAACCTTATAATACATCTTCCATACATCTGTTTTCTTGCCTCAGAGCTCACTTCATTCTAGACGCAACTAATGAGTTGAATTAGTCAATGCAGAAAGGAATCTAAATGGAAGAGCCAGGCTGATCCATCACCGTGATGCATGTTGTGACTAACACCGACAGGCGCTTTGTCCTCATTAATAGCAACTTAGCCCAAGATCCTCTTAGCAAACGGGCTCAGACCCCAAAACAGTTTGCCTGACTGAGATTGTAAATGACTAAATGTGGCAGGACAGAGTTGGAAATGGCCTTTGAATGGAAAACTGCTGCATGGGATTAAGTCGCTGCTTTACTGATGACTGCTTGAGACTTTTTCAAAGGAAACCTTGGGTCATTCATATCTGAAGCACTTCAGTGGTTTAAGCATGGATTTATATTTAAAAGCTGTACTTGCACTTTAAACAAAGCCTGAGCAAATGAGATCAGTGTGGAGACTATCACGAACGCCGCAGGCGCAAGGTTATGCTGCTGATAACTGCATATTGAATAATGAACTCACCTTTGAGGCTGTAATAATTGTATGCAAGAGGAAGACGTTTGCATGTATGTATCGCCTGCGGTTATATGCTTGAATCCAACATAAATTCATATTGAACATCATTCCCTGTGTTGGTACCAAAGAGATGAGTTTTAAGTTGCAAAGAAACTGACTTGAGGTTTCCAAACTAGAGACCTTTGCATGATACAGGTCTTTTAAGGAGAAATATCTTCTCTGAATATTGCAGTACTGCTTAGTTCAGATGGGAATCATAAGGAATTTGCCATTTCCAGTTCTGGTTATGATTCCTTAATGGTTGTAATGGTAATGATTCTTTTAGTAGTGTTGCCAATTATTTTCAATGGAAAGTAGCTGTATATAAATATAAACAAACTGTAATTTAATATAAAATATAGCCTAATGTCCAATGAAGCTATTCTCATTTACATATCTTCTGTAAGGCCAGAAGCGAGTATGACATAGTGACTGGTGTGAAAAGTCACTAATCTAACGACAAAGTCACTAAATTGGCAACACTGCTTTTGAGAGGCTGTTTACATACGTATTATATGTTCATTATATAGGCACATAGATTTTCTTTACAAAGTGACCTTGCAACTACATGGCCTGGCATGCATAGTACAGAATTTTTTATCGTTTTTGCAGAGACAAGTGAGCTGGGATTGTTTTGACAACGTTGTTGTCTGTATGAGGAAAAAAAAAAAAGGAAAAACTTTTCTGTTTTTAGTAAATCGTTGTCATGTAAACGTACCCTTAGAAGTAGCAATAAGTGGCCTTTAATATTTATTATACAACAATACTAAATAAACAAAAAACATTTACTTAATTAATTCTTATAAAATATTATTGACAAAATCATAATGTGTATCTTTAACTATCATGTTGTCATTTGCACATCCAGTCAGTAATTAACTACTTAAAGGATAGAGAGGGCAATTTCGGAGAAGCAATAGCAAGCTAGCTTTGAAAGCATGAGATCCCACCCTCCCTTCAGAGCACTCTCAAAAGCCACGCCTCCTTCAAAACACACAGCAGAGTCTGCAAAGTGTCATGAGATAAGAGATAAATTACCTCATGTCTCGAAGCACATAACATTACAATAATAATGAACATAAACAACTTACAGAACTCTTACTTGTACCACCTGACTGCTGCAGATTCATTTTGGCATTGATAATGTTGACATAGAAAGGCATAAATCTGAGCTTGTGACATCATAAGCAGAGTGCCCGGAAGTATAAGAGGGTACCCATAATAATGGCATGGCAACTTCCTCTCTCCCCAGCAGGCTACTGCAGCCATAAAGGCAGAGCTTTTACAGAAAACATGGCTAAGCTGCGACAATTCTTTTCTCGCTTGATACAGCTTTCAAGGAATGTCTGCTACCTTGGCATACCACTACTCTGGGGAAATGCAGCCTCAATTCTTACAGAAAAGGCTGTAATGCAAGAATGGCAAACACTTAACCCTCTGGGGTCTGAGTATATTTGGGGCCCTGGAGAAGTTTTGACATGCCTTGACATCTGTTCTTTTTTCAGTTGTTCATAAACATATTAATGGAAAAAGTGTCATTACACTGTATACAGCACAAACTACGCTACCATAATATGTGAGGAACATGTATGTACATGTTTGTGTTTTTGAAGGAATAACGTTTATGCGTGGTTATTGAAAAAAAAAAAAAAAAAACTTAAGTCACTGAAATAAAGCCAAAAAAAAATAATAATAATAATTACATCTGTGTTCACAAGACTTCTGGGTATTGGAGGTTGTAGACTAGAGTTTTTGCTTCAAAATTATGTGAAAAATTATGCTGCCTACTCGTTCATTTATAACAATACATTGATTTAGTTTTTGTAAGACACTTTTTGTCAAGAAACACAGTATACGTGGAGGCATGAATCATCTTGAATCATTTACACCTGAGAAGACAAAAGAATCGCATAATGAGTTGTAATGACTTGCATATTAATGAAGCCTTTCAGTCAGGTAGGCTGTGAAAAAACCCTCTGTGATCATGTCTCAAGCTCATCATGGTGTATATCAAACATACAGAAAAAACAGCAATACTGTGAAATATTATTACAATTTAAAATAATGGTATTCTATTATATATCAAATAAAATATAATGTATTTCTGTGATGCAAAGTGTCTGAACAGTTATTTTACCGCTAGGGCATTTCATATAGCCTTTTAGCTTAAAAGCATGCATATTTGGAGAAATATTGATGGATTTTCATATGTTTATGTCAATTTTCTATACAGAGGAGTAATATTTATTTAATATTTATTGTCATCACTATGAGCGCTGGATACTGTGTTTTCAATTCATACTTGCAGCCGGAGGGCGCTCTGTACACCTTTAGTCCACAAATGCCTCCTAAAAGAAGAACCACCATGTGACTCTCCAGGAACTAACCAAACTAACAGAGGCTTCCAGAGATCCCTATAATATGCAGATAAACACTTTTCAAGACAATAAATACACGATTGTGACGATGTATTCATGTATTGCCTCAAAATTTGCGTCTGAATAGCGCTCGCTCCATGGGCACATTAAGGGGGTACCTCACAAGCCACCATCCGCAGGAGAGCATACAATTTTAATTTTAAACCTGAACATAGGGGAAAATATATCTAAACCCTAGGAAACAAGATTCAGGGTATCAGAGCAGATCAAGAGAATTGTCAGACACAATCAACCTCGGCCCACAGCCACTAACCCATGCCACTCTCACTTCGGGGGGCATGTGAAGGGGGCAGGATGTCCTCAGACATATGCCCACCCTTCTACCTAAATTAACATATTTTTCCGCCTCAACTTTCTCTGCATCTAATTCCTCAGAATTAGACATTCCCCATTAATCAGTTTCATTATTCTCTCTTTTTATTGATTATAAACTGACATGAAAGTATTAGAGCTAGCAGGAGGAATCCTGAAAGGGAAAGGACTTCCCATCAGACTCCTCCCATGCTCTGCCTACAATCCCTGTGATCGATCCCGCTTTGTCGCTAAGTGCTCAACTCTCATCCCTCAAGAGAAAGTCTTACATAGGTGGAGCTTCTCACCACAACCTCATCACAAAGCATGCATTTAACTCCCCCGAGAGGCTGAAGATGCTCCATTCAATGCTAGATTCTTATCACTTTATCGACAATCAAGCAAGAACAGAGTCTGCTGCCACGAATGCATCGCTATGAGTGCCTTCAACTCACTCGAGAGCCAAACACGCTCATGCAAATGCTGACTACTATCACTCAGGAGAGAATCAAGGAAGAACAAAGCTTTTTACCAGTCTCTTTCAGTCAGTCTTACGAATGCATTATAATAAGCAACTAGCTTCCTCAAGGAGTCGAACACACTCCACCAGTAGCGTTTGTCTTACACGAGAATACAAACAAGTGTCTACTGAAGACAAATTAATTAATTAAATGTACTACGTCCTCCTCTTATACTTCTGGGTGCTCTGCTTATGACGATACAGGATGCCGCCAGCCAATAAAATTGAAGTGTATTAACATCATGCTTTGCTGATGCCATTACCCATAGCGTTGATCCAAGACGCAGTGTTGAGTTCCACTTTGAAAGGGAACAGAACCGGTCATGTTACATATAAGAAATATATATATAACAAACTACACTGGAAACATAAGAGTTATTCATTTGAGAAACAGACTATACTGTTTGTGTGGTATGTTTTTGATTCACTAAAAAAAAAAAAAAAAAAAAAAAAAAATCAGACATAACTGGTTCTGTTTTTATGCATTTAAAAGAACCAACTAAAGTCATTCATTCAAAGAGACTAGTTTATATAAAGTAAAATATTTCCAGACTTTTTTGTTTTCTTTTTTGATGATTACAGCTTGCTGCTCATCAAAATAAAAATAAAAAAACAGTATCTCAAATTATTAGAATATTTAATTTCAAGTTCTATTAAATTACCATTCTCAGGGTATAAATACTGGGTTTAGGTCAGTAATCCCAAAATGATTGGACTGAAGCTGGAGTCAGGAAATGGGCTACAACTGTCACATTCCACGTACCAAGCCACTTCTGAACCAAAGACAACATCAGAAGCGTCTTACCTGGGCTAAGGAGAAAAAGAACTGGACTGTTGCTCAGTGGTCCAAAGTCCTCTTTTCAGATGAAAGTAAATTTTGCATTTAATTTGGAAATCAAGGTCCTGGAAATCAAGTCTGGAGGAAGAGTGGGGAGGCACAGAAACCATGTTGTTTGAAGTCCAGTGTGAAGTTACCACAGTCAGTGATCATTTGGGCTGCCATGTCATCTGCTGGTGTTGGTCCACTGTGTTTTCTGAAGTCCACAGTCAACGCAGTTGTCTACCAGGAAATTTTAGAGCACTTCATGCTTCCTTCTGCTAACAAGCTTTATGGAGATGCTGATTTAATTTTCCAGCAGGACTTGGCACCCGCCCACACTGCCAAAGGTACCAAAAGCTGGTTCAATGACCATGGTGTTACTGTGCTTGATAGGCCAGCAAACTCGCCTGACCTGAACCCCATAAAGAATCTATTGTCAAGAGGAAGATGAGAGACACCAGGCCCAACAATGCAGATTTTTTGTTTGTTAATTTTGTTTATTGATTCTAATTTTTAATTTTTTTAAAATATTCTAATTTATTTACATAGTGAATTGGTGGGTTTTTGTTAAATGTGAGCCAAAAGCATCACAATTAAAAGAACCAAAGACTTAAAGTACTTCAGTCTGTGCGCATTGAGTTTATTTAATACACAAGTTCCACAATTTGAGTTGAATTACTGAAATAAATGGACTTTTTGTTACGGACAGATGGACAGGAGACACAGAGATGAACGTAGATGGATGTTTTATTTTCAAACAGCAGGGTAAACACAGTAATGCAGGTGAGGGGGTAGCAGAACACTGATGCAGTTCTTTGTCGGGAGGGGAGGATGATGGGAGATGATGGGAGCCTTGGAAACTAGGACAGACGGAGACTGCGACACATTTCCACGACATTCTAATTTATTGAGATGCACCTGGTGGGGAACCAAGAACCACTCCTCATTCTGAATCAGTTTATTTAAAAAAAAAAAAAAAAAAAAAAAAAAAAAATATATATATATATATATATATATAAAAATTAAATATAAATATATATATATATATATGTCACAAATACGGTTCCCGCGGCTCTTCCTCCCGGCCGCCGGAGGGAGCCGTCACCTGAATTCTGATCATCTTCCAATTCGGACTACATTACCCATAGGCCCTCATTCCTGGGACTGATTGCACACGCACCTGCACTGCATCACACTCACACTACTTAAGACACACACACACACACAAACACACACTCACACACCTTGAAGTCTTGATTTGCCTAGGTGTTCATTTCTGAGCTTTTCCTGTGGACTGTTTACCCTTTGTGATTCTCCGCCGCCTGCCCTGATCCTTGCCTGTTTCCTGGACTGTGTTCTGCTTGCCACCTGCCCTGGTCTCTGCCTGTTGTAAGATCCTGTTTCCTTGCCACCTGCCACAACCTCTGCCTGTCCCTGTTTACGCTATTGCCTTGCCCTTGTTAGCACCGTGCTGTGTTTTAATTAAAAGTTGCAAATGGATCCTCACGCTGTTGACCCATCATTACAGAAGACTTTGCCATCAAACGATCCAGCAGCTCTAATGCAGATATCCACCGAGCTATCAGCACAGGCCAACCAGCTCGCGGTGCATCAGCACCAACTGACCCGCTTAACATCCATCACCGAAGAGCTGGTAAAGACCTTGCAGAGTCTGTTACACCTGCCAGCCACGCGTTCCCCGCTTCCCCTGCAATAAACCCACGCCTCGCTCTGCCAGAGAAGTTCGACGGCAACCCAGCCAAATGTAAGGGCTCCCTCATTCAATGCTCCCTGTTTGTGAATCAACAGCCCTCACTGTACTCTAACGAATCCAGTAGGATATCGTTCGTATGCTCTCTGCTCACCGGCAAAGCGTTTGACTGGACCATGGCGGTATGGAGGGAGGATAGCTCCGTGTTCCCCACTTCTCTCACTGAGCCAAGGTAAGTCGACAGCAGCTGAATTTGCTTTAAACTTTCGCACTCTGGCTGCTCAAACAAACTGGGTTGAAGACACTTTGAAACTATTATTCCGCAAGGGCTTATCTCTGGAACTTCAGGCTGAACTGGCATGTCATGAGGAAGGAAGATCACTAAATGAATTCATCGATCTCGCCATCCATATTGATGATCTCCTTCGATCTCGGCCGCTTATCCACCACGACCAACGCTATCTCTGAACCCATGCAACTCGGATATACTCCACTTCTTCCTGAAGAACGTGAGAGAAGGCGCCATGAACTGCCCCATTCGACCCAGAAATCCCAATCCCAAAGTGGTGAGTGTTCAAATCATATCTACCCACGCACTCCTGGACTCTGGCGCGGCAGGAAATTTCATGTCTGACACATTCATTCACGAACATAAGATCACTCTAACCAACTGCCATTCTTCGTTAACATTGGAGGCGCTAGATGGGAAACCCATTGGAGGAGGAAAAGTGGCGCACATCACCACCGAGCTCACCCTTCAAGTGGGAGCACTTTATCACAAACGGATTCACTTTTATGTCATTCACTCACCTAACAACCCAGTCATCCTTGGCTTGCCCTGGCTCAGAACACACAACCCTCACATCTCCTGGAAGGAGGGTCAGATCACGCAGTGGGATCCCACCTGTCATCATCACTGCCTGAGGTCTGTCATTCCCTTACCCATTCAAACCATCCCGGACTGCAAAATCGAACCTGATATTGAATCAACCATTCCAGTCGAATACTCTGATCTAACGATTACTTTCAGCAAGAACAAGTCAACGGAGCTGCCGCCTCATCGCCCCAGCGACTGTGCCATTGAACTACTACCCGGCACTACTATGAGACTCTCGTTATGCCCTTCGGGCTATCCAACAGTCCCTCAGTCTTTCAATCTTTCATCAATGATGTCTTCTGAGACATGCTTAACCGCTGGGTTATCGTTTACATAGACGGCATCCTCGTATACTCCAACACTTTCGAGCAGGTACAAACACGTTCAGCAGGTACGAGCTGTACTTCAACGCCTGATCCAGCACAAACTATATGCCAAAGCCGAAAAATGCGAGTTCCACCGCACCTCAACTTCATTTCTGGGCTATGTTACAGTCAGGAGGGAGTGGCTATGGATGATGGCAAGGTAAAGGCGGTACTTGAGTGCCCTCAACCACGCACTCTAAAAGAATTACAGCGGTTTCTGGGGTTTGCCAACTTCTACAGGCGGTTCATTAGAAACTTCAGTTGCTGTAAACTCATTTCAAGAGTTAAAGGAACGATTCACTACAGCACCCATTCTCCGTCACCCAGATCCTGAGCTCCCTTTCATTGTAGAGGTGGACGCCTCCAGTACGGATATTGGCGCGATTCTCTCACAACGACAAGGTGATCCTGCAAAGATGTTCCCCTGTGCGTTTTATTCCAGAAAACTGTCAGTGGCAGAGCGCAACTACGATGTGGGCAACCGGGAACTGCTGGCGCTGGAGGAGTGGCGCTACTGGTTGGAGGGGGCGAAACATCCATTCATCATTCTCACCGACCATAAAAATGTAGAGTACCTTCGGTCTGCCAAATGACTGAATCCCCGACCAGCACGATGGGCAATGTTCTTCACTTGCTTTCATTTCACGGTAACGTACCGACCTGGATCCAAGAATGTCAAGGCGGATGTGCTGTCCCGGCAGACCGAGGAGGTGGAATGTGTAGGGACTCGTTCGACAGACGTTACCAAATGGCTTTATCATCCAGAGTGTAATGACTGAGGCAAATCAGACACAATTATTGGTTAGTTAACCAATAGTTTTAAGCTCACTCTGGAGTCTGTCCCCATCCCCCGGGAAGTTTTCAGTTACAAGTTTATTGCGCTGAGGAATGTGGTTGCCGCATGGAGAACAGAGTAGAGACACAGAAAATCTGCATCTTCCCTGCATTTTCCACACAGAACACAGACTCTATGGCATTAACACTCTGAGGTCTAAAAACGCGCCGGCGCGTTTTGCAGGTTTTTTTTCACATTGCAGCAAAACAGACTTAAAATACTCTGTCATTTTTTGTCATAGAGACATAAGTAATACATCAATTGGAACTATAGAATATCTCCTTTTATTTGTATACACTCAGAGTAAAAACAAAATGTTGTGCTTTTTGTAAAATAAAGAAAACTAACATGATGCGTGATCTCTCATCTCCCTCTGAACGAAGTCCAATCTGATAGTTCTCAGAAAATGAAGTGTAACTTAGTGAATACTAATCACAAAAAATTCATACTTATGTCTAACAAAACGTTGAAATGTCAGGTTTTAAATCGTGCAAGTCAAATCGAAAACAAACATTCTGTGTTTATGTAATCTGTATGAAAAGAGAGCCATGTCAGAAGTCCGTGATTCAGCTCATTACCCACTAATGCGGCCACGCCCACGGAGCCAGCGCTATTCACAGGCAAATTCAGAGACAACACATGCATTCATCATCTCAATCGTGTATTTATTGCCTTGAAAATTGTTTATCTGGATGAAAAAGCCATGGTTAGCGATCTCTGGAAGACATTCAGTAAATTCCTGTTTGTTTTCTTCTATTGATAAGTTTTAAGTGAGTTTTTGTTTCTTTAGCGCCCTCCGGCTGTAGTATGAATTGGTAAACACCATTCATGGAATATCGTCTTCTTCTTAGGTGAATTTGTGGACTAAAATGCACAGAGCGCCCTCCGGCTGCAGTATGAATTGCAAACACCAGCGCTCATAGAGATAACAATGAATATTAAATAAAAAATAACTCCTCTGTATAGAAAATTGACATAAACATATGAGAATCCTATATTTCTCCAAATGTGCATGCTTTTAAACTAAAAGCCTATATTCAGACTCTTTGCATCACAGAAATACATTATATTTTAAAGTATAATATAAAACCATTATTTTATATTGTAATAACATTTTTCTGTATGTTTCATATACCATGATGAGCTTGAGACATCACAGAAGTTTTTTTTCACAGCCTACCTGACTGAAATGCCTCATTAATATGCAAGTCTTTTCAGGTCATTACTATTCAATTCT